>NC_138760.1:38780921-39306133 GCF_965113315.1 Podarcis vaucheri
AACGACACTCACACACACCACTTCCTATGGTATTATTCATGGCTGGTTTTCCCCCGATTTCTTTTGGAATGTAGCGTTCCATGAATACTTAGGTTTTAAAATTCGGGGGGGGGGGAGGGAACTTATTTCCGAGTAAACTTAGCGTCGGGCTGAAACTTTTATTAACTAGTAAAATACGAGTCGAAAGGGTTCGGGAAAGTTTCATCTACAATGAGGGGAAGATACGGTAATCTGTCCCTATCTCGCTATCAGCTATATCGTGCCCCTGCTGGCTGTTGAAAGAGAAAATAGTTTTTGCTTCTGATTTCACAGCAGAGTCGCAAGTCATTCGTCCTTATATACTAAGCTTTGGAGAAGCAGAACTGCTGTGGATGAAACACTCTTTAAACAGGCGCATATTCTATAAAAGTAATGACTGATTAAAGCCAGTGCAGCCCAATTCTTTCCATGTTTGCTCTGAACAAAGGGACACTACTTTCAACTGAATAGGAACACCAGTTTCTTGATGTCAAGTGTCCTTAAATGGAAAAAAACCCCAAGTGATCACTAAGTGTGCTCCTGCCAAAGCATACCATGAAGAAGCCACACTTCTTCCAATAATTAAAGCAGTATTGTTCCCCCCCTCCAATAGTTACACATTCATATTTAGCAATGAATCCAACTGCATTAAAATTTGACTCTTGCCCAACTAAACTAAAACCAAACAAGGCAACCATAAGAAACAACAATCCCCTGAATCATGACATTCCAATACAATACACATATAGACTCTCAAAATCATGTATTTCTTAAAACATATATTAAGTGCCATCTCACACATAGCTATATATGCTGGGTTGGATCCAGACTTAGTAATATTTAGTGTATACCCACTGAAATAAATTGAACTTAGTAATTGATTTAACATGATGATTTCAATGGATGATTAAGTCTGGATCTAGCCCACACCAAACTATAATACCAGTCACATTTATTTGTAAGCAAGCCCCATGAATTTTCTTGAAAAAGCATGCTTGGGATTATAACCCAAGCCTCATTTATTTCAATAAATCTTAACTGAATGCATGAATCACCAGCACTGTTTATACACACACCAGATAGGAAAAGGATATGAAAAAGAACCACCTTGTTTTGCAAACCTCCAACACTGAATTGGAGTTTAAAACCTATACAATCCATGCAAGCACATTCTTACAGGAAAATCATTTGCAACTCTTCTATATTACCAGTTGTCTTCAAATCCATGCACCAGATTGCAGGGGAAGGTGCCCTCAACCCTCTGGTGAGCAGTAAATCTGACACCAGTCCACACAGATTCCTACTCTGGAGGACTAATTTTCAATGCAGTTTTCAAGCAAGAAACAGCAGAAATACCTTATAATGAACTGAAGAAACTCTCACTGCTTGTTACCTTCTCTGTATCCTCTATA
Source organism: Podarcis vaucheri (assembly GCF_965113315.1). Taxonomy (NCBI): domain Eukaryota; kingdom Metazoa; phylum Chordata; class Lepidosauria; order Squamata; family Lacertidae; genus Podarcis; species Podarcis vaucheri. Next base: position 38,782,352 of record NC_138760.1, read on the forward strand.
AATGAAAGAAGACCCCCACCACTTTCCCAGTCCCTCAGTGCAAGACAGAGGATACTAGGGATGAGACCACTGGTAAATGCAAATAAATGTCTGGGCAGAAAGCCAAGCCAAAATTTGTGCCCCCCATAAATGAAAAAAACAAAGACCCTTGAAAGTCACCTGTCCACAAATCTTGTCTGGCCTGCACAGCCATACATTATATGTGGTGGTCACTGATCTCCCTCTCCAACTTCTTATTGTACACTTATTCCCTCTGAATGTCTCCAAAACTTACTGTGAAATGCAATTCTGACTCCTTTCCTCCACCTCCACTCCACCAGTTAATCTATGCATGACAAATAACTTGGAAGGAGGGAAGGATCTTTCTTGCACAACATGACAAGACCACTCTTGTGCTTTTGTGGTACACAGAGAACTTGGGGAAGAAAATGAGTTTTTCCGGGCACTTGAGCCAGGGAGATTGCCAGAAATATGTGGTTGCCACTGGCCATCAAGCAGCTTCATTCAGGGAAGTTGAACGCATTGGTTAATTATACACGTAGCATAATGCTTGAAAAATATCTATACAAGACAATCAGAGTCCAAACTGAAAACAAAATTGTTGATGACTGTCCTACAAGCAGTAACACAACAGCAGCCCAAGCCACTTAAGTCAAAATGCTTAAATTCAATGGGGTTGTCCTGCAAAACAGCAATCCAAATTACCGTATTTTTTGCACCATAACACTCACTTTTTTCCTCCTAAAAAGTAAGGGGAAATGTCTGTGCGTGTTATGGAGGGAATGCCTACGGGTGGCATGCCTACGGATTTTCCTCCTCTAAAAACTACGTGCGTGTTATGGTTGGGTGCGTGTTATAGAGCGAAAAATACGGTAATCCTAGCTGTTTTATACTTACTATACATACCAATAAGGAAAGAACAGCAGCATACTTAGAGGAAGAGTTGACTTGCAAGAACTATGTTACAACAACTAAGAAAAAAATGAAGAAAGTAGTCGGGGGGGAATCTCACTCTTAATTTCAGATGGACATTTACAATTAACACTGCATACAGTATTTAACATTAACACTGCACCCAACAGGACAACTATTACAGCAATACTAGAAAAACCAAACTATGAGTGTGGCTATTGTGGCAACTTTAAATACATGACAGAAATTCACAAAGTTGCTGCAGCAAGTAAAGTCACACTTGTATTCACACCTGTCACTCTTTGGTTTTATTCACTTAGGACTGAAATGATGACATTTTAAAATCACAAGAACTGATTAAGACACCACAAGAACAATATATGTTACAAAAATTAACAGATCACCTCATAAAATTTTGCTCAAGTATTTCATTAATGCAAAGCTGGGAAAGCCACTATACTCTGTATATTAAAATTGGGGAATGAAGAGGACATTATCCTGAAATACCTCCCCCCCAAAATGGTCTTAGTTATTAGCCACTCACTTGGAACAAGTAATTTTTTATAAAGCTAACTTCCCATTCATAAGCCAGCATCACTTCATATATAGATGGGTAGTAAATGTATTTATTTAGAGGTGGAAGGGGCTAGATGAAATGTAGAGCTACAGTCGTACTGGGGCAAGCATAACCCCTTCTCCATCCCTAAAAAGTTAAAGGGACATGCCCACAGGGATCATAGAATAGTACAGCCCCCAAAGTTACTAGCCTGATTTTTTTTTTGTTCCCCTACTTTTAACTCATACAAGGGGATGGTGCAGAATGGACGTAGCACTCTGTAATTCTTTTCCCAGCCCCTCATATGGCAAATAAAAATTGTTTGCAGGGTAGAAATGTAGCAGGCTGAAAGAGGAAGAAAAGCCACCTCTCTGCTGGCTGGCCTTGTTTCTATGCTTAAGTGTGCTGGAAGATGCTTTGCCTCTTCTGTGGTCAGCCCAGAAGCATAGTGAACTAGCAGTGAAGGGATGGCCCCGTTGCCAGACTGCTTGATTTATGTGCTGAATGAACAGGACAGGCATCCCTTCTCCACCTGCCTGCTGTGTTTCTGCACTAGATGTGCAGGAGGTGAAGTCCCATCCAGTTCATCTACCTTAAAGCCAAGCTTTGAAGTCAAGTTTTTAAATTATGGAATTTGTTTTCTCTTTTCATTATGTAACTTGTTCTTAATGTTGGGCTTTATTGGTATTTTTAATTAATATTTTAGATTGTCTTTTGTAAACTGCTTAGAAGTATTTAGTTTGAGTAAGTGGTATATAAATTTTGTTAAATAAAAATAAATGAATAAGCAAATTGGTTGCCACTATCACACTTCATTTCTGTACTTGAGACACAGGAGGCAAAACTTCTGCCTGTGTGTCCAAAACGCGGTGGTTGGGAAGACAAATTGTTCTGCTACCAACCCATTATGTTAGATGCACAGGAGGTTCACCTGCCCATTGCCAGGAGGCTGGCAGCATAGGAAAAGGATGCTCCTTCCCTCCACCACCCACCTTATTTGCTTCCATGTTACAAGTGTAGGAGGTAACTTCATCTCCTACACACCCAATATTGCAAAACAGTGGGTTGCTGGAGGAAGGATGAAGTGCTTCACGGCTTCATCGGCAGCTTGTTTGAAAGGGAGGAGGAAAGACCTTCTGGTAGTCTGCTCAGTTGCCTAAATGAAATTCCTAAATGGTTACAGTGACCAGGCAAGTGGTTAAATATGGGGTTAGTAGGTAAAGGGACCCCTGACCATTAGGTCCAGTCGTGACCGACTCTGGGGTTCCAGCGCTCATCTCGCTTTATTGGCCGAAGGAGCCAGCGTACAGCTTCCGGGTCATGTGGCCAGCATGAGTAAGCTGCTTCTGGCAAACCAGAGCAGCGCACGGAAACGCTGTTTACCTTCCCGCCGGAGCGGTACCTATTTATCTACTTGCACTTTGCACTTACCTTCCCGCCGGAGCGGTACTTATTTATCTACTTGCACTGCTAGGTTGGCAGGAGCAGGCACCGAGGAAGGGGAGCTCACCCCATGGGGGGGGAGGATTCAAACCGCAGACCTTCTGATTGGCAAGTCCTAGGCTCTGTGGTTCACAGCGCCACCCGCGTCCTGGGGTTAGTAGAGCACCCTCATATTAATAACATGTTTGTCCCACACGGGCTTCAGATGCTAAAAGTGACAGCTGTCATGATTTATCAAATAATTGCCAGTTTTGTTTCAGAGTAGAAGCTGGCTCTGTATTCATTTTCAGCATTTGTATGCATGGAGCACTCTGAACAGTTGAAAAATTACTTATACTGCTTATACTATCTACCATATCCTAGAAACTGCTACAGAGAGAACTGTTCTCAAGAGGTGGTAAAGTCAATCAGCTTTTTCTAAGGAACCAGCCTGTCATCATTACTATTTGGGGAAGTTCTGTGAAATCTTCAGCAGCAAAAACTATGGTTCATTTCCTCCTTGTGCCAGTAACAGAATATATATATTTAGTCATAGTTAGTGAATAACTATCTGTTCTCTTTCACACTATCAGACATCTGCAAAACATATGCACGGGAAATAATGTCAAATCAGAATTTGCTAGTAATATCTGTGGATTTAAATGCGTGGCACCATTTTATTTCTTTTTGCCCAAAAGCTGTTTCCCAACATAACACAGCAATCCTAATGCACACCTGTTCGGGAAAACAGGTCGGGCTTCAGGAATCAGAATCCCATTTAAGTCAATGCTTACACTTATCACTCTAAAGATAAGCTTAAGCATTTATTGCAACTTCCGTTTTTGTATAAGGTGCACGTTATTAACATTCATCCGCAGCAAAAAACCAACACAAGAAACAATGAATTCAGCAAAATGCCCCCTTTCGGATGCCCACTCCTCAAAATAGAGTCATTGACTGGGGGGGGGGACCTTGGCCCCCTTGGCAAGTGAATCATTACTGGGCTAGGGGGGAAGGGGAGGATTCATTCGCCCGCCTCCCTCAGCTCGAGTTATTTTTCTTAGAATCTTAAGGGGCGCGCACCAAACTCTTTCCTCCCCCCCCCCATGCAAGTGGTAGGCTGGCAAGAACGCGCGCCAGGGCCCCCTTGACAGGCAGGGGCGGAACAAGAGGGGAACGGGGCCGCCCGCCCGCCTTGTCAGCCTCAAGGCAGAGGCTCCAGGGCGGCTCCGGTGTCTTGTTGGGGCTCTTCCCCGTCTCTCCCTCCGCCCTCGCCCCGGAGCTCCGACTCACCGCAAGCCCGCCAGGGTTCCGCTCCGAGCGGCCCCCTCTTCTTCTCCCCTGCGAAGCCTTCTTCCTCCTCAGTAGGAGTGTCCGGGAGAGCTTCCGCTACTGCCCTCACGAGCCGCTCTCGCGAGGCTACTACTACTACGCGCGAGGGAACGAGAAGTAACCCCCGCCGAAAGAAAAAGCGCAAGCGCCAACCTCCGTAACAGGGCGAACCAGAGGCTCAGGAAGAGGCTGAGGGGCGGGAGACGCTGGGAGGAGCCAATGATCCGCCCAGGGCGCATGCGCGCGTAGTGGTACCTGTATAGATGCCCGACGCGCCCCGGCCGAATCTCCAAAGCGTTAGTGCGCTCGGGCTGCTACGGCTGATCAGAAACTGAGTGTATCAGCATCACCTCGCAGGTTTAGCGGCCACATAGGGTTGCAGCATTACAGTTTTATTTGTCTGTTTGGCGCCTGTCCTGGGAGAAAACTGGACGAGCGTTATTTATGAATCTGCCTTATAGGAAATATTATTAGTCGTCATCTTGGCGACTTGCGGGGGGGGGGGGAAGAATACACATTTTAAAAATCAAGTCAAACCACATAATAATAATAATAATAATAATAATAATAATTTGTCATCTTGGCTTGCAGGGGGGAAAAAGAGTGCACATTTTAAAAATTGAGTCAAACCACCAATGATGATTACAGTGGTGCCTCGCTAGACGAAAAACTCGCTAGACGAAATGGTTTTGCGGTTTTTGAGCTGCTTTGCAAGACGAATTTCCCTATGGGCTTGCTTCGCAAGACGAAAACGTCTTGTGTTTTTTGCAAGTTTGTTTCCTTTTTCTTAACACCCTTAATACAGTTGCGACTTGACTTCGAGGAGCAACTCATAGAACGCGATGTGGTAGCCTTTTTTGAGGTTTTTGGCGATTTTTGAAGCTTTTCCAAAACTTTTCCAACATCGTGCTTCGCAAGACGAAAAATTCGCTAGACGAAAAAACTCGCGGAACGAATTAATTTCGTCTTGCGAGGCACCACTGTATTATACCCACCAGGCATAATATATCAACAAAAGTAGACATCACGGTATAGGGCACCAAATATAACCATCTCATGTTTCATTAAAAGCCAGGGAGAAGATGGAGGTATTAACTTGCCATTGGAAATAATGTTTAATGTTGGTGCAAGGTGGGCCTTGCTGAGGAGGATATTCCATTTGACAGCACACAGCAACTGAAAACGTTATCTCCTTTGTTGCCACCCTCCAAACAATCACTTTAATCCGTTTAGCTCAGCATTATCTCTACTAGATACTGACATGCATCTGTTCTCCACGCTTCAGGCTGGAATCTTTCCCAGCCCTTCCTGGGGAGTGAACCTGGGACATTATTCAAGTGCAGAATATGCTCTTCTATTGAGTTGCAGCCCTTCTCTGTTTTGGGGTTTGTTTCCTTCCCACCTGTCTCCTTCACTGTCCTTGCTTTCAGCAATCTAAAGAAAGCCTGGGTATAACACTGAATACAAGGTTCTCTTGGAGTGATTCAGAGCTAAATTGGATCTTGTCCACTTGCTAAATCATTGTTCAATTAGAAAAATATACCGTATTTTTTGCCCCATAGGACGCACCGGCCCATAGGATGCACCTAGTTTTTTTTTGGGGGGGGAAATAAAGGGGGGGAATTATTTCCCCCCGAGCTTCCCCTGACCCCAGCCCCCAGAACAGGCTGCTATCTGCAAGCCGTGGGAGAGCTGCGTGAAACCCGAAGCTTGGGGCGTGCTGAGCTCAGCGCGCCCCAAGCTTCTGGGTGCCGGCAAGCTCTCCGCTAGCCGTGGGAGAGCCACATCTCCCACGGCTAGCGGATAGCTTCCTGAAGCCTGGAGAGCGAGAGGGGTCGGTGCGCACCGACCCCCCTCGCTCTCCAGGCTTCAGCGAAAGCTTGCATTCGCCCCATAGACGCACACACATTTCCCGTTCATTTTTGGAGGGGGAAAAGTGCGTCCTATAGGGCGAAAAATACGGTATGTGTGTTACTTCCAGAGTGAGATTATAGGCAGAACAAGTTCTAAAGCTATAACAATGAGTGGAACTGGTCAGTGAAAATAGAAGTTTGCCTATCACATGCTCTTCTTTAATTGAAAAAAATGTCATCATGATCATTATGGACTATGGAATACCAACACAATCTCAAAATGGCTAAGTCCTTTCACTTGAATCAGTCCTACTTCACTTGAATGTTTACTTCCACTTAATAGGTACAACAAAGAAGTATTCTGCCATTTCCAGGGCAAGGCAATTCAACTTTACTCAGAATAGCACGATCAACATTACACACACACACAGAGAGAGAGAGAGAGAGAGAGAGAGAGGCTCCTGAGCAAATACTATACATTATGGTCAGAAATAAGCAGTCTTTTTTCCTGAAATGGCAATTAAAGAACGGGAAATATTCCATTTACAAGGGCCACATTGCCCTGTGTGTCACTGAACTACTGGAAGATATGAACACACCTATTTCCCACCTAAACTTAGAAGCATAATCGGGCGTAGTGTGAAAGGGAGCTGCCAGGGTGGCAGTGAGGGCTGGGCTGGCATGGCGGGCTCCGTTCACCCTTCACACCCCGCACCCCTGGTGTGCCGTGTCCCCACACACCTCGAGCACCAGCAAACCACGCTACGCTGCTGAGCATAGCAAGTAGAAAGCAGTCACAGTCAAACTCTTCCTTTGTTGTGCAGGATGGATGTCCAGCATAATTTACAGAAAGCACTAAAATCTCAACAAGCTTTAATTGCCCCTTTGAAATCATATGCTGGTCTGTGACATGAGGGCAATGCTCCCCATTTATTTCTAAATAGAATCAAATGAGTTCTGCTATTCTCCTTTAGGTGTCACTGAAGTCAGTGAAAATGCCTTACAAAAGCCAAATAAATGGTAAATTAAGGATACAGCCCTAAACACACTAGGTTGTAAGTCCCATTGAACACAATGGGACTTACCTCCAAGTAAACATTACTGGGTTGCACAGACTATTTTAAAAATTGTGAGCCTGACACTTACTCATAAGTAATTTACATTCATTTCCATTAAGATGACTCATAAGTTGCAGAAATACGAGTCAAGGAAAAAGAATAAAGTACAATGGGGGGGGGAAGACTCACACCTTCTATAAGACATGGTATACTTTTATTGACTTTGTTAAGACAATTGAATATTGTTTTCACCTTCCATTGACTCATAGAACCTTATGGAGAGACACTTTCAACTGATTGCCTTTCTCGGAACATCTAAAATTGCAGCCATCAGCAGCTATTTTTATTTCTTTTATGTGCAACTACTAAGCTCTGTTTTCCTTCTATGGGTATGCTGTTACTTTAAATTAAAAAATCAATTTTTAAAAAGTAGAACTGCCAGCTATAGTATTGAACAACCCATGCACCAGTTCCTTGGATATAAACCCAAAGAAAGGATTAGGAGTCCTTTGGTACCCTAAAAGCTAACAAACATATTATGCCACAAGCTTCTGCGGACTAGAATCTGCTTCATCAGACACATGCAGAGTTCAGGTATATATATTCACATGGTATGAGATTGGGGAATTAAAAACAGTGAGGTCAGAGGAAAATGATATGTAGGAAAGTACTGACAAGGATAATTAACCATGGTAATTCACAAAACAGCTACTGAAAACACAGACAGCCTTGCATCAGTCAGGCAATTAACACAAATAACATGCTAAGAATCCTTTGTCTCTCTCTTCAGTCCACAAATGATAGTGTTCAATCTCTTGCTGTATTTCAAGGATGCAGTGCTTACTCAGGTTAGGTAAGCAGAAGAGCCAGTGTGGCGTTGTGCTTATACTAGGACCTGGGAGACCAGGGTTCAGTTCCCCAGTTGGCCATGAAGATCACTGGGTAACCTTGAGCCAGTCACTGCCACTGCCTCTCAACCTAACCTACCACAGGGTTGTTGTGTGGGGTTTAAATGAGGTGGGGGAGAATTGCGTGCGCCGCCTTGAGGTCTTTGGAGAAAAAGCTGGGATACAGATGATGATGATAAGTTTCCTTTTGAAGGAGTTACCTTATAATATTTTTGTAAAATTTGTTAATTTATATAGAAATAGGTTGAGCATAGGAGAAAATACAGCTTGAACCCGCCAGGCAGCAGCCAAAAAGACCTCGCTTGGAAACAACTCTAACAGTAAATGGCCAGTATGTGAAAGAAATAAAATACGTGAGTATAAAGTTTATCTGATACTTACCAAAGTTGTAGAAGGAAGTCCAAGGCTCGGCAGAGCCTAAAATGAATATATTCTTGACTTACGGACTGTTTAGATTTTGTGCAACTTAAGTATTGAATTTTGTATACGTTTATTTGTATGTATGTATAATATGTATAATTACTAATAAAAACTTATCTGCAAAAAAAAAAGACCTCGCTTCCCACCTCACTTCCATAGTGAGAGGCAGCCCTAAAATGTTAGCCTACACAGAGTTCAAACTCAGCTTTCTGTGTCAGTCTTTGTTTGTTTTGTCTTAAACAGCATTTTTCCGTGTCTCTTTTCATATACAGACATCTAGATTACATCATCCTTGGGAAGGGGCAGGGAGTCATTTTGCCCTATGTAGAAGATGTAATGGAAATTGCCTGACAATTGGTTCCCATGGAAACATATCACCTGTAATTTCTCTGATAGAAGAGGTACCTGGCAACTTTGCCACAATCAAAGAACATTCGCAGTAGTATCAGCCCCATTACCCTTTCCTGTTCAAACCCCCAGTCTCATAACTTCACCTTGTTATATATTGTAGTAAATCTGTGATACGAAATGTTTAGGTATAGTAAATATTAGGATTTATTTATAACTTGTATGTTATAACTGAGATGTGTCTTAAAAGAGGAGTTATGCAAGGCCTTTTAGGTGTTTAATTAGTGTTTATGTGTAAAGACTGAGTGTCAGACTTCGAGTATGTAATCAAGATCCATGTGAATTGGAAAGTGTGTACAGTGGTGCCCCGCAAGATGAATGCCTCGCAAGACGAAAAACTCGCTAGACGAAAGGGTTTTGCGGTTTTTGAGCTGCTTCGCAAGACGAATTTCCCTATGGGCTTGCTTGGCAAGACGAAAACGTCTTGCGTTTTTTGCAAGTTTGTTTCCTTTTTCTTAACACCCTTAATACAGCTGCGACTTGACTTCGAGGAGCAACTCATAGAACGCGGTGTGGTAGCCTTTTTTGAGGTTTTTGGCGATTTTTGAAGCTTTTCCAAAACTTTTCTGACACCGTGCTTCGCAAGACGAAAAATTCGCTAGACGAAAAAACTCGCGGAACAAATTAATTTCATCTTCCGGAGCCCCATTTGCATCCTGAATAGAACGTTGTGATAGGAATTTTGAGGTTTTAGATATATGTTAAATGTTCATAAGTGTACCAACCAAGCACGTACATAGATCAGCACAGGAAGACTGACCTGAAACCATTTTGATTCCCAAATTGAGCAAATTTTTTCTCTGCAAGGTCAAAGGAAAATGGAAAAGCCTCCACATTGTCTTTTCCTTCACAAATCCTGTCTTAAGGGCACATTTAAGATATGAATAGGGTGTGAGCCTGTGACCTGGCCCAGGAACTAAGTATTTATCATTACAAGAGACGGGCCAGGCGTCCCAGGCAATCCAATCAAGTAAGCAGGGTATCCAATCAAGTAACCTGCCAGACAGGAGATAAACAAGACAGGAGAAAAACAACATTCACATTTCTGTTGTAGACCGCCTTTTCTCTTGTAGAGCTACATCCCTTCTGTGATGTATGTATGATGTTTCTGGGGGTGGTCTTGATCTACAGGGTGGCAATTTCAAAAGTCTATATAAGGCCTTGCGCGCCATTGTTCTGGGTTCCTCCTCCCTACTTTGTGTGGTGAGTGAGGACCCTGTTGCAACAGATCAATAAAGATCAGGGTTACTAGCTGCTTTGCTCTCAATATTCTCTGGTTGGCCTCTGTTATTTTCTCCTACGAATAGGAAACCTACATAAGGACTCTATATGGGCTCTTGGATACCCCATAAGGGAAAAGGGCAGATTTTGTTTATAACCATGTAAGACGCGACGGTGCGACTGCACATGCCGCATTTTGCCGCTTCCGCATATGCGCGTGATGTCATTTTGAGAGTCTGCGCATGCGCGAGCAGCGAAACCCGGAAGTAACTGCTCCATTACTTCTGGGTTGCCGTGGAGCGCAACCCGAAAGCACTCAACCTGAAGCACATTCAACCTGAGGTGTGACTGTATCGTGAAGAGTAAATTTACCTATGTAAATGTCCTAGGTGTGTACCAGTCTTTAATCCTGCTCAGTCAACAAGTGTTGATCAACTCAGGGGAACTCCTTTGTTAGGTGACACCTGAGGGAATTAACTATTAGTACTCTAAAGCACCCACTTTGTGTAGGGTTCACTCCTTTGGCTTTTCCTTTCCTAAATACTGTATATCCCACAAGGCAGAGGAGGTGTAGCACCCCATACACCCCAAAATAAATGACTCATGGAATCAATAGACCGAGACTGCGAAGGAGGCATCTGACAGGCAGAACCTTCCTTCTGAACCAGTTGTAAGAAGGCAGGCAGCCAGGCAGGCAAGGGACTAGTTATGGGGTAAGTGAGGTTGGTGGGGCAGTGCCCCCTCAGCCCTCATTGGCCATCCTTCACTGCAAGCAGCTGCTAAAATATCAAAGGCAGGGCAGCCCAAATGTGCTCCTCAGAATAAAGCAACTCAAAAGTCTTGAAAACACAATGCAGAATAAACTGATATTGCTGTGCTGACTTTCCTTGTAGAAGGGTGGGTTTAGGCCCCTAAACAGGGGTGGGGGCAGTATTTCCGCAGACTGCAATTGAAGCCTGGGAGAACTGAGGAATGCAATGAAGGCGAATTCCCTGCATTACAGCACATGTTCCTATGGTCACGAAGAGAAGAAAGGATGATTGCTATAAAAAGGTGGTGGTGGGAGACTGCACTGCCAGCGTTATTCTATTGGCTACAGAGTGCACAATTGCAGCTAGCTATTTCTGACTTGAAAGATAACTAATTTAGCAATCCTATACACCAATTACATAGGAGATGGAGGGAGGGAGAGAAAGACAAGCTCTTGCTATACTGACACAACAGCTGCCAAATCTTCCAGACAGGAGGGGCAAAACGCAACTCAGAAACACACATAAAAACACACACATTAATGCAATCATGGCACTGCGTCCTTCAGCTTCCATGGAAATGCTGCTGATGCCCACCAATCAGGGGCTGTCACTGAGATCACACCCACATGCCACCAACGCAAACAGAGAGAGCCATTTAACCCACACGGACAGGAAGGGGTAACCAGGAACTTCCCTGTGCATTGCCACACACAGCACCATTCGCACAATGCCCCCATTTCCATGGCACAGGGAGCAGCAAACCCATGGCTGCAAGTCCCCAGGCCAGAGTTCAAATCCTCTTAATTTCAAGAGTGGGGTTTCTGAAAACAACTCAGGAAAGGAAGAAACCACACAGCATAGCTCTGACGTAACTCCCTGGTCAGGAGATCTGCAGAAGTGACACACATTGAGACAAGGGTTCAAGACCCACAGAAGATGGTGGTTTGGGGGTTTTGTTCCACCAAGCAGGAAGAGGAAACAGTATAACCCAGCACTGAGAGTGTCAGCTTCCAGTGGCTCATTGCATAGAACATGGGGTTGGGATGTGATGGGGAGTTCAAGCCCTACCAGGGGAAATATGTCTCTACTCGCCTTTTGCAGACCTGGGGGTGGGAAAGTCATGTTAGAGGCATGTTAAAGGTAAAGGGACCCCGACCATTAGGTCCAGTTGTGGCCGACTCTGGGGTTGCGGTGCTCATCTCGCTTTATTGACCGAGGGAGCCGGCATACAGCTTCCGGGTCATGCAGCCAGCATGACTAAGCCGCTTCTGGCAAACCAGAGCAGCGCACGGAAACGCCGTTTACCTTCCCACCGGAGCAGTACCTATTTATCTACTTGCACTTTGACATGCTTTTGAACTACTAGGTTGGCAGGAGCAGGGACTGAGCGATGGGAGCTCACCCTGTCGCAGGGATTCGAACCGCCAACCTTCTGATCGGCAAGCCCTAGGCTCTGTGGTTTAACCCACAGCGCCACCCACATCCCTAGAGGCATGTTAGGGAGCTCCTAAGTCTCAGGCCTACACTGCCAACACCACATAGCAGATCTTTACTTACACAGTCACAGCAGCATACAGGAAATGACGACACGATGGGGCATTTGTCTTTCTGCAGCCTGCAATCTCCATCTCTTTTTCATCTGGCCACTCGTTGGGAGTAGATTTTGAAAGGAAAAGAGGAATGTCTGGAGTTGCCAATCAGTTACCTCAGGAGGGCTTCTGTGCCTTGTCCAATGGAAAGCATCCTAACAGGTGCAGTGTTCTTTATGGGTCCAGCTTCACGGCAGGGACACCGTCATCTGTTGCACTACATGGCTGTCTGCTTTCAAGCTTGCAATGGTGCAGGAGCCTGCCTGGAACAAATGGACTGGCAACCTCACAGAGGAACAGGGATTACCCTGACCCCTGCTGCTGATCATGGGTGCCCCACTTCCTATGGCCTCCATGGAACTGAATGTGAGAGAGTGGTACAGTGGCCTTTGGAGAACACTGGAGATGCAGGCTGAATGCACACTATATCTTGAAAGCACATTCAATCACATTCTTTCCCCTCAGTGTAATCTAGGACTGGACTGGGCCTTTTTCTCTTGGAAAGGCTAAATAGATTTGCCTGGCTTAACACTCAGAGGTTAAGGGACTATTATACTAGAGGCAAATGAAGAAGGTCCTTTGAGAAGAGGGGGGCAATGAATCCATATTCCTTTGTAGCAGGAGCTATGGTGCATTTGCTTAAGTCATCTGGATTTCTATTCACAAACTATTTGTCCTGTGGACAACTAATGGCATCATGTTTCATATACTTTGAATGCACCTGTTTTTACGCCTCTATAATGCAGACTGTCTTCACATGTAATGCTATATATAATATGGAATTTATAGGATAATTTATTGGAGGTGATTCCATATATTATTTATTTATTGATTTCAACAAACTATTATAAAGTCAATAAATAAAATAAAAATTATTATAATAATATTGACTTTATAGTATAGATGCTGCTGCTGGGTGTTGGCTGGCTAGAAGTGACCCATGACTGAGTCTTCTGGGTAGTGGTTCTCCACTTATTGAATGTCCTCCCTGGTGAGGTGCATCTATCTCTAAGTTTAGACTTTATTTCTCTCTAAGTTTATCTCTTTCTAAGTTTAGAAAGACTTCTCTTTCACACAGGGATTTGATGGCTGAAATATAATGTTTCTGACAATCATGAACTTGTTTTAGCTGTGAGAACATGAGATCATTTTTTAAAATGTAATTTTTTTAATGCTGTTTGTGAGACTCAGTTCCATTGCACTAGGTGGGGTACATTTCTGAACAAATATGCACAGGGTGGGACTGTAAATGCTGCAGGGTATTTGGCTGCATGAACTTAAGTCTATACAGTAGCACTTTAACATTCTATGACGCAAAGAAGATTGAAAACTTGTTTTTAATATTATTTGCAATAGTACAGAAATAAAGAAATAGCTTTTGTTTTGGGAAGGAGATGGAAGAAACAGCACAATGGCAAATTGGAGCCTGCTCTGGTAGAATGAAAATGTTATGACCATTTTTTATGAGAATTATATGTAGAGTTGGAAGGAACCCTGAGGGTCATCTAGAGCAACCCCCTGCAATGCAGGAATCTCAGCTAAGGCATCCGTGACAGATGGCCATCCAACCTTCACAAAAAAATCCTCTAAGGAAAGATAGTCCACCACCACTTGAGGGAGTCTGTTCCACTGTTGAAAAGCTCTTACTGTCAGCAAGTTTTTGCTATTTAGTTGGAATCTCCTTTCTTGTAACTTGAATCCATTGGTATGGGTCCTACCTTCAGAGAAGAAAGCAAGCTTGCTCCATCTTGCATGTGACAACCCTTTAGATATTTGAAGATGGCTATCATATCTCCTCTCACTTTCCTCTTTCCCAGACTAAACATACCCAACTCACTCAACAGATCCTCATAAGGCTTGCTTTTCAGACCCTTGATCATCTTGGTTGCCCTCCTCTGTATGAATTCTAGCTTGTCAATATCCTTTTTAAACTGTGTAGTTCACAACTGGACACAGTATTCCAGGTGTGGTCTGACCATTTCCAATGTCCATTTATTCTTTTATGTAGAGACTAGCCAGTTTGTTATATGCAGACCGCAGAAGGTAATTTCTGGCAGGTATTGGTATATATTAGACAGAATCTGTACCTGCCGATGTCCAAATTAATATCTGGAAATTTCACAAAATCACCATCGCTATTGAGCAGGCAAATAACATAGTCTAGAATTTATTATCATTATTATACTACCCTATACCCGCAGGTCTATATGATTAATTGCCAAACATTAAATTTAATTATGAAGGACTAGTAACTTGATACTTTTTACCCAGTATATATTTTCCAGTTTATGAACATAAAATTTCAGCGATATAAGTATAGATGCCAATGTCGAATACAAATACAAATAATAATAATAATAATAATAATAATGATGATGATGATGATGATGATGATGATGATGGAATCTCTAAGTAGCTGGAAGGAAATCCATGCTCTAAAAATACACCTTCTATAAACAGGGATTTTTTTCCCTCCGCAGCGGTCCCAGAACGAGAGAAGTAGCCTGCCGGGTCTTGCGGCTCACCATGTGAGATCCACCCCTCAAGGAAACCCCTCGTTTCGGTGGTCAGCAAACAGCTCCTGTTTCAATCCCTAAAACTAGCCGCCCTTCGCTGTGCACAGATGGTTTGGAGAGAAGGGCGGAAGTATAGCGTCACCCTTCACCCCACCCTAACCTACCACAGCTAAAGCCCTGAAATGTGAGGCGAACGTAGCCAATCCAGTGCAAGCTTATTTAACTGCACCTGAAGCCACACGTATGATACTTTGGAGTAAAGCGGGTTATTTTGCCATCAACAAGGATGGCGGCTATAGAGATGTTTGGGGGAATGGCGTGAAGGGTTGCCTGGGAGCATTCTCCAGCTGGCGGGGAAAGGCCCCAGGATTTGCTGGGGACCCCAGAGACAAAAGAAAGGGGATATTAAACTCGTTCTGGTAAGTAACCTACCGCTCTCTTCGGGAAGGGTGGAAAAAGGGCTCGCTCCTTGAGACCCAAGTTTCTGCCCTTCGTCCTGAGGCGGCTTGTTTTTATATAACCCCACGCCTTTCCCACTACTCTGAGGATTTAGCGAGGCATTGGGATAAGGAGGCATTTCAAAGCTGCTGTTTTGGGGGGAGGGAGGGGGAGAGAAGTGCCGATTTATCAGCTTTGCAGCTCTTGTCAACACGCGTCGCCTTCTCACGATCTGTGAGTTGGAGGCCACCTCTGCAAGGCTGTGAACTTTTCCGCGTATTTGCGGGGTGTTTCAGTGGGTGTCTCGAGTCAGGGTAGCCAGACCCTGCAAGGCGCCTTGCAGTAGGAAGTTTCTGCACGACGCCAGTTCCTTGCAGCTGCAGGCGCTTGCAAATCTTGCAACCCACGCAAGCTTCCTCCCTCCCTCTCTGCCTTCCTCCCCGGCTTGCTGGTGGAACTCGGGAGTCATATTACTGTCTCTGATTGACAAGCCGTTACTTGCCCATTGCTGCTTAATTCAGTCCGTGTAAATGCGCCCTGCTAGTGCCAGTGTAGGCAGTCGACGCTGACACTGCAGTGTTAGCAGGTCCATGCTGCGGTTCCCGCGCAGTGAGGGCCCTGACACGTGTTAAGGAGTTTCTAGGAACGTTCTGCACTTTGCCCGGTGTATTGCATAACCGTATATAACCCAGCGCAAGAGACGTTAGAAGTAACCAGGCAGTCCCCCACGTTGCTATGCTACAACAGCATAATGAGGAGAACATTACTGCAGCATATCTAAACGAGCTCGGTACTCATCCTTTCAACTACTCTTCTCCACATCGTTACTTTCCTAACCAGGTGCCCTCCAGACGTTGGCATACAACAACATGGCCACTGGTTGGGGATGATGGGAGTTGTAGTCCAACAACAGCTGGAGGGTGCCTGGTTGGGAGAGGTCGCTTTACCATGATGCAAGTGTGCCCCCTGCCCATGCACTTTGTGGAAGTTTCCTCTGATGCAGTGGCGTAGCGTGGGTTGTCAGCACCCGGGGCAAGGCAGGTAATTTGCGCCCCCTAACCCATGGATTTGTGCCCCTAACCCGTGGATTTGCGCCCCCTAACCCTAACCCCCAGATGTTGCGCCCGGTGCGGCCCGCCCCCCACGCTACGCCACTGCTCTGATGGTCAGCTGATTTTAAAAGCTTTATTTTTAAATGTAAGAAAAAGCCTGTTTTTAACTAATGGACCAATTTAGGTAAATATTTCAGTATCACCTTATTGCTGATCATATGTCATCTTTTGACGAAGTAATGCAGAAAACGAATCCCTCAAATTCACCTTTTAAAGTATTAGCAGAATCCATTGTTCGCAACAATGTAATTGGTACTAAACCTTCCCACTCATCTCCATAGGGGTTTGCTTAGTAGTCAGATTTTTAAAACTACTGTACTGTATAGTTAATTGGATTGATTAGTACTCCTGTGCCTACTTGACTACATTGTTGTTTACAAGCCATAGCGGTTTGGATAGTAAACAAGATTAAATACCAGCAGTGCGATCCCACGTATGTCTATGCAGGAGTAAGGCCCATATAGTTCACTGTAACTTGGTCCCCCCCCCCCCCAGTTTGGTGCCCTGTTGACTGGGGTGAGGAGACTTCAGGCTGGTGAGATCTACTTTTAATCTTGTTAGAACACTTAAGACCTAACAACCAGAGCTTGGTGTAAAAGAAATACATTTGGACAAAAATAATCATGGGCCTAGGAATTTGTTCAGAGAACTGGAACTGAGTTCACAGACTTTCTACTTGCCCTTAGCTTTCTTAATTTTACTAGGGAGTCATTTAGTTTCTGCTTTATTAAACAATGCCATGTCTATGTTTGGTGGCTCAGTGGTGGAAAGGGTATGCTAGCTTAGTGAGATATTCTCTAACTACACCCAAAGCATTTTTCTCCTTCCAATAACCAATGCGGAGTCTGCATAAATTATATAATGCGATTTGGATGGGATCATTTAGATAATTTTCTTTTAGAGTTTTTTTTCTCATTAAAAACAATGATTTCAAAATGTCACAGAAAATGCACCTGCAGAGACTATATATGTTGCTTCCTTTACATCATATGTGTAAAACAATAGAGGAGCTAGTCAGCTCTTAGGCTGGAAATGATCTTATAGAGGTGTTTAAATTTAGGGAGCTCATGCCTGCCAATGAGCAGGTTTTATTTCATTATTCCATTTGCATCCTACCCTTCCTGCAAAGAGCTTGTGATTGTGCCTTGATGCTGCAGTCCTGTGTTTGCTTCCGGAGAACAGGCCCTTTTGAATGCAATGCATATTAGTTCTGTAGAATCATATGTAGGATTGTGCTGGATCTGTCACAATAACCCTGTTTTGTAGGTTAGAATGGGGTAGTTTGACTTTTGCAACATTTGACCAGTGAACATCATAGCTCATGGGAGAGTTTCCCACATCCAAACCCAAATTATTCTACACTATTATAGCCTGAATTTGCTAGCAGACTTTGCTGCTTTTTGTGATAATTCCAGACATCACTATGCCAGCGTGGTAGGTATGTGATTCCCCAAACCACCCAAGATGAGACTAGACTAGACTGTTAATGGTCTGAATTTGCTAACATACTTTGTTGCTTCCATGTAATAATTCGAGATATAGGTTTGGGTGCAGATCTAGGGCCACATCCACATCACATATTTAAAACACATGGCTTCCCGAAAAGAACTCTGGGAACGGTAGTTTAGCCCTGACAGAGCTACAATTCCCAGCACTCTTAACAAGATTCTTTGTGGGAAGCCATGTGCTTTAAAAAGTGTGCTTTACATGCATGGTTTGGATGTGACCCTGGACCTTTTGAAACCAATGGAAGGGATGTACTGAGGGATGGCAGGGGTAACGGGCATGCAGAGTGCCCACCCAAAATAAGCCCTAGTCTTTTGCTCCAAAGGTGAAGAATGTGGTTGGCTGCTTTAGTTCTGGGTGGTGCTCAGAACAAGCACCTGCCTACCCCCAGCATCAAAGCAAACCCACGTCCTGCTGGCCCTTTGGGCACTGTATCGCTGGACCCCTTTGAAGAGCCTCAGCAGCTCAGTGCCGAACAGGTCTCTCCTCTGCTTCTCAACTCTTGAGTTTAAAGCTGGAGAGAGGAGCTGTGGTCATCCCCACAGTTGCACTGGGCTTCCACAACTCCACAGAAGATCCCATCTCCCTCCAGCTGCAAAACTGGGAGGGGAAATTGTGCTGCACACCTGTGGGAGATCTGGGACAAAGTCATACGACAAGGATAGGATCTTGGCGTCCAAAGGTTTTAGCTTATTCAGCAAAGGCAGTCTGAATTTTTTGAACTTTGCATATTCCCTATATGTTTTTTATAATGTCCAAAAGAGAGTTGTTGTAGTTTCTTTATTTCTGACAAACTTGAAATCCTTTATGCCCCCCCCCTTGAATGAAACTGTAGGTAGCACTTCTAACTTGATTAAATTTGCTTGTGCAACCAGGAACAATATAAATTTTGCTTTGGTGCTGGATGTGTCCAGCCATTGTACTGATAGAATGGTGAATGCATACAATGGCTGCAGCTTTTTAAAACACTTTTTCTTTATAAAAGATCTAGGAGAATGCACATGTAAGCAAATATATCCCATAGAGCGGGGGTCGGCAACCTGCGGCTCCAGAGCCGCATGCGGCTCTTTAAAGCCTTTGCTGCGGCTCCGGGGCGGTGGCGAGGGGAGGAGGCGAGGGGCGGAGGCGAGGGGCGGAGGTGACCAGCCTGCCGCCCGGCGGGCGGTGCGCCGTAAAGCAGAGCGCCCCCCTCGCCAGGCAGACATCCGCAGCGTGGGGAGCCTTGCCGGAGGTCCTGGCAAGGCTCCCCACGCTGCGGATAGCAGCCTGCCACCCGGTGGGCGGGGCGCCCTAAATCAGAGCGCCCCCCTCGCCAGGCAGACATCCGCAGCATGAGGAGCCTTGCCGGAGGTCCCGGCAAGGCTCCCCACGCTGCGGATAGCAGCCTGCCGCCCGGTGGGCGGGGCGCCCTAAATCAGAGCGCCCCCCTCGCCAGGCAGACATCCGCAGCATGGGGAGCCTTGCCGGAGGTCCCGGCAAGGCTCCCCACGCTGCGGATAGCAGCCTGCCGCCCGGTGGGCGGGGCGCCCTAAATCAGAGCGCCCCCCTCGCCAGGCAGACATCCGCAGCATGGGGAGCCTTGCCGGAGGTCCCGGCAAGGCTCCCCACGCTGCGGATAGCAGCCTGCCGCCCGGTGGGCGGGGCGCCCTAAAGCAGAGCGCCCCCCTCGCCAGGCAGACATCCACAGCGTGGGGAGCCTTGCCGGAGGTCCCGGCAAGGCTCCCCACGCTGCGGATAGCAGCCTGCCGCCCCGCAGGCATTGGCCAGCCCCACAAGCTCGGGGGACAGCAGGGAGGCGCAGCGCCGCCATCCCGCTGTTCCTCGACCTGGTTCGGTTTCCCCGACCTGCTTTTGGGGGGGAAATAAAGGGAAATTTTTTCCCCTTTATTTCCCCCCCAAAAAACTAGGTGCGTCCTATGGGACGGAGCGTCCTATGGGGCGAAAAATATGGTATTTTTATAATGACGAATGCCTCATTATTAATTATTATTTACATCAGGCACTGATTATGATTTATGGTACACTGGGGCCCTGATTAATTTTCTATGGCATTTTGGGGCATTGATTATTGGGCATAGCAAGTCGCGGTCGCGTGGAATTTGTGCTTTGTGACCGTTTGAAGTGGGGTTTTTTTCTTGGGAGGCTGGGCGGCACGAAGAGAGGGATTATTTTTATAATGACGAGGATGACATTGGGCCCTCATTATTAATTATTATTTACATCAGGCACTGATTATGATTTATGGTTCACTGGGGCCCTGGTTAATTTTCTTTGGCATTTTGTGGCATTGATTATGCAGTCGCGGTCGCCTGGAATTCCACGTGGAGTTAGTTGCCTGAAGCCCCTTTTTAGTTGCTTGAAGCCCCTTTTTAAACTTAAGCAGGTGAAAGTTTGGTGAATTGCTGCCAAGGAGTGTGGTGGAGTCTCCTTCTTTGGAGGTCTTTAAGCAGAGGCTTGACAACCATATGTCAGGAGTGCTCTGATGGTGTTTCCTGCTTGGCAGGGGGTTGGACTCGATGGCCCTTGTGGTCTCTTCCACATATGTATGTGAGCAGGTCTTCTCCAACATGAACTATATTAAAAACAAGCACCGATCACGCCTCACAGATGACAGCTTGCAAGCCTGTGTGAAAATGAAGGTGACGTCTTACAGCCCTGATGTGCAGACACTGAGCCCTGAGGTTCAGGAGCAAAAGTCCCATTAACCTGGTTACCTGGTTGTAAATTAAATATTTTAATTAGCTATTAATTTGTCCTTTTTTCTTGAGATTGACAGCTGACTGCACGATCCTGTATATATAGCATTAAGGCCAGAAACAATATATGTAGTGTTATATTTGTTTTAAATGTTGCAATGTTTTTGCGGCTCCCAGTTGTTGTTGTTTTTTCGGAAACGGGTCCAAGTGGCTCTTTTTGTCTTAAAGGTTGCAGACCCCTGCCATAGAGCCTTGAGGAGTAGCTGGTTAAAGGCAAATCAGGTTGTGAAAATGATATCTGAACAAAGCAATGTATCGGAGAGTGTAGGTAAGTGCTAAGGGTGTCATTATGTAGCTTCCTTTTAGATGGGCAGGGTATAAATAAATTATTATTATTATTATTATTATTATTATTATTATTATTATTATACTTAACCAATTGCTGTTGGGTAGCTTAAGGCTGTGTAGAGGAGGCCTTTGGCCAGAAGCTGAGAAATGGGGATCACTGCTTGTTCTTTGCTTTTGAGGTGAGAGGTAAAGTTTCGGGTGTTATAGTTCAAATGTTGATGGTCAGGAGGCATGGTTTGCTTTTAAGATCACATTACAGCTTGCTGCCAGAGACAGAATGTCTCACTGCAGTGCAGCCCATATTCCTGTCTTGCACAGCTGTCTTGCCTCTTGACCTTCTCTATCAAGTGGCACAGAATTGAGCTTCTATTGCTAAGAGCTAAGATTTTTACTTTATTTTTGCAGGGTGGGTGGGAGTACTTTTGTTTTGATCTTGCTTCAGGCATTTTCTGCTTTTTTGACAGTCATTTTGAAGCTATATGTTTCCAAATTTGGCTATTTCAGAGTGCAATTGTTAAGAGTTTTTAAAGCAACAGCAGACCACCAACCAGAGCATCTTATTTCCCATTCTGCTACGGGTATTTGTGTGTTTAAAGGCAGAGCATGAAATATTTCAGCAAGATCTGTGCTACAGCTTCCTTTCATTCCGCAGCTGCCATCATCTGCTGTGCTCTGAAAACATCTCCTTGTAGCATTCTATTCCTGAACTGGGCTGACAGGGCAAGATTAAGCTAGTGAGAATCCTTTCCATCCTGGGCTTCAGATAATGGAAATCAGGGACACAGTTCAAACTGAAGGCAAATTCTGAGGTTGTGCCAGACTGAAAGCATATAGCTCAAAGGAATTTCTAGGGGATGACTGAGGGCACTACCTGTTTAGCTAGCAAGATGTGCTGAATATGGTCAGTGCTGTGTACTTTAGTACTTCACACTAAATGAAATTGCACCACAAAGAGCTAAATTCTGCACCCTTGATATATTATATGCCAATTTACACATATCTATATACTGATTTTTTTATAACATACTCTGCTTTTGTATAATTTATTTTGCAAAGGGTTATGCGCTGCTGCCTTGCTCCCTAAACACTAGAAATCCCACTTAGAACTCTCCTGTTTTCAAGAACAAATCAGTGTTACAGCTCATCAGTAACATATTATATATTTCTCTTTTGGGTTCCTGGATTGTGGTGATACTGTTGATGCTATTAGGATAAACATTAGGAAGAACTTCCTGACAGTAAGAGCTGTTTGACAGTGGAATTTGCTGCCAAGGAGTGTGGTGGAGTCTCCTACTTTGGAGGGCTTTAAGCAGAGGCTTGACAACCATATGTCAGGAGTGCTCTGATGGTGTTTCCTGCTTGGCAGGGGGTTGGACTCGATGGCCCTTGTGGTCTATTCCAACTCTATGATTCTATGATTCCTACTTGAGTACTTTATGCATATTTCTATTTTAATGTTTTTCATTAAGTATATGATATACATCTATTTTGGTTTTCTTCATTTTCTATGTTGCATTTGGTGGTGTCCAGCAGAAAAAACCCCACTTTATGTTTCTAAATAAAATGATGTGTTTGAGTGCGCAAAGTCAAGCTGAATTAGATTTCCCCCAATGCATGTGGAAATACAGACCAGTCTTATTACTGAAAACAATTCAGTTGCTTTCAAAGATTGACTAGATTTTAACCTTGACTTTAGGAGCTGGTAGAAGACCTGAGTCAGACTCTGATATCTAGCAAGTCTACAACTGAGGCACAGACTATGCTTGGAATTTGACCCACAGGTCACAAAACGCTTGTTGGGAGAAACAGCTTGCCAGCTAGGCTCTGTTAATTCCAGCTATGCTAAGATTTTCTTTACTGATGATCTAGCACCTTTAGACACTCTAGCCAGTGACGGATCTGGCTTGTGCTCGACTCTGTAGTGTAACCACCTTGTCAAAGCAGATTTGATGTGTTGTTTCAGATAGCGGGAGAGTCATGACTACAGGCTCCATTGGAGATTATCTGGGCAGGGACCTGGTCAGAGATAAAAATAACAAGACAAATAGCTATTAGTGACAGGCAGCCTCTATCACAAGCCTCCTGGCTGGCATTTGAGCATGCCGTCTCTGCAGCACCTGATGAAATCTGGCTTCTTACTTAGAGGCTGAGCTTGGCAGTTCTCTTGGGCGTGTCAAGGAAATGCATTCAGTGCCAAGGCAATAATCATGTTATGCCTTACAGGGGATTTCATTTTGCCCGTGGTACTGGCCTTTTCAGTAGTTAATACAGATGGACCCTATCTAGTACTGGGGTGGAAGTGTTGCAGAAGGTACAATAAGAGCCATCTTCTGTTTTCTCATCTGTCTAGATCAGTTGTGATCTTGAATTCTCCAAAGTGCTTTACTTTAAGAGAGAGTGAAGGTAAAAGAGTGACATTTAACCCCTTTTGTTTCTGTAGATGTTATCACTAAGACACGCTAATTGAGCTTCATACGTTATCTAGAAGAGGACCTCTCACGGAATGGTGGTTGTGGTCTTCTGGGTATGCTCTGTCCACTGAGTAACCATGGACTGCAAGGAGAAGTGTCAGGTAGGTTTTTTGGTCATGTTGTAGCTACTGTAGTTCTAGATGAATCTCTCGATTGAATTTGCTTCTGGTTGACTTTAGTTGGAAAATGATGAGTGGTCAGGTGTTCTTAATGTCAGAATGGCTTTCATTGGTGAGAATCTGGAAACCCAGATTCATATTTACAATGGTACCTCGGGTTACAGACGCTTCAGGTTACAGACACTTCAGGTTACAGACTCCGCTAACCCAGAAATAGTACCTCGGGTTAAGAACT
This sequence comes from Podarcis vaucheri, assembly GCF_965113315.1. Lineage (NCBI taxonomy): Eukaryota > Metazoa > Chordata > Lepidosauria > Squamata > Lacertidae > Podarcis > Podarcis vaucheri. Next base: position 38,806,224 of record NC_138760.1, read on the forward strand.
TTGCTTGTGTGAAATTGTGTGACGGCAGCCCCATTAGCTAAAGTGGTACTACCTCAGGTTAAGAACAGTTTCAGGTTAAGAATGGACCTCCAGAACGAATTAAGTACTTAACCCAAGGTACCACTGTACTCTGTGTGTGTTTTTCTACTACTTCCCCTTTACAACTGTGGAGGTTACTTCCAAGTAATCATAAGCATATATAACATAGTTTACATACTGTTCTCCTGGATAAGATGAATGCCAAGGGTTACTGCTGTGGGATATGTTGAACTTCTTGAGAGATATAGCTTGTGAACTTGAATGTAAGCTGTTTTCTGGCAGTGATAGTTGGTTAACAAAGATCTTTCTATACTATTATTAAGGATAATCATTGTGTGACTGTGTTGCCACACCGTGAAACTTACAAAACCATGAGATTAGCTCTGAAATTATTAACTTTGGAAAGCTGCTTTTGAGCCTTCTTTTTACTTTTCAAGATTTTATCCACAGCCATCATCGCTGGAAATGCTTTTTCTCATTTATTGTTTTTAGTGATGCACTACAAATAATAGTAGTCATGCTGGCCACATGACCCGGAAGCTGTACGCCGGCTCCCTCGGCCAATAAAGCAAGATGAGCGCCGCAACCCCGGAGTCTGCCACGACTGGACCTAATGGTCAGGGGTCCCTTTACCTTTTACAAATAATAGGACACCAGAAAGTGAAAGTTCCCATAGGTCCATGGGACCGAACTTTATATGATCATAGGCTATAGTCTACTCACTTTCTGTGATTTTAACAGTTTTTCATGGCTACAGTTGTTGCAGAAATGATGCCAATTGTATGTGACCAGCTACTTGTTAACTTGCTTCTTCCTCCATATGAATGGGGGCAAGTGTGATCCCTTGAAAACATCAATGTCCACGAAATTCCCAGTTCTCAGTGATGGAGACATACAGTGACTAAAAGTGGGGGAAAGCGGGAAAAACAGGAGAGAGAAATGCTAGAGGAACTGATGTGTGAATCTATTCAAAGTAAAACGTTTTATTTCACAAACCTACTCCTGGATTTCTTGCTTCAGAAGAGAGCCAATGAAACCAAATCCCAAGACAGACTGCCTTTTGTGGGTAGAAAGGGACTTTTGATGTCGGGTGGAGTCTTGTTTTGACTGTGCATTTAGGAATTAAGTATTACTGTTTACGCTTTCTCCATGGCTTCCTAACCTGCATCTTTCCAGAGAGATTGTTTTATATGGAATGCTGGTAGGATGGCATTCCTTATGCTTTGGCATTCCTTATGCTTTGCTCAATCTGATCCAATCTGACCCAAGCATATGTATTTAAGGACAGTTCATCTTGTTCACGTGGGTTGTGTGGAATAGGGGTCGTCCTCAGCCTTTTTGAGCATAGACAAAAAAAGGAGGCAATATACCTTCCCCTAAACAGGAAACACCCCTGGAGAGGAGCACAATTTCTAGATCTACCTCTGCAAATGCCAGACTGAATAATGTGTTAGCAATGTGAAAGGGTAGCATCCTTTTATTAGGCTAGTATGCTCAATCTAGCCTTTGTCCTTGGTATCTTGAGGCAGGTGCATATCCTGATCTGAACAGCCATAGCTTATCCCTGGGTAGTGTATCTGCTACCTATTACCAGATGAAGTGGGAACAATTCAACTATTGGAGTGTCTTAATGACCAATAGCATGCGGTTGTTGTTGTTTTAAAGTGAGAAGTTGTTTCACAATTGCAATAGTTGTGTGGCGAGGACAGGTTATTCGGTAAGGGCAATAGGAAAATGTTTGGGGTGAGGAACGCCCATTACAGCCTTGGCGTTAACACTTCTCTCATGGGTGTGTTTTGTGGTCTCATTGTGCTGTGTTGTGAGATGTTTTTTGTGTGCACATTAAAAGAGGATGTGGCTACAACTGTTGGGGTATCACTGCCCTTTTCTTTGGAAATCCAGACCTCATTGTGCAACATGTGCTGGCTTGCGCTTAAAAAAGTGAGCAGCCTGGGAACAGGAAGGAAAAATCACAAGGACAGTAATAAACTTTGAAGGTTGGAGGATTAGAGGGAACTCCAAGACACAGACTTGCTGACCAGCAGGAACCTTGCCCAATACTCTGCTCCCTCACAGCTACTTCAGTCAGAGCCTTCCTTAATCACATGCCCTCCAGGTGTTTTAGTGTTCCCCAGATATTGTTGGACTCCAACAACCATCATCCCTGACCATTGGCTATTCTGTCTGGAACTGATAGGAGTTGTAGTCTGTAGGAAGAGACCAGGTTGGGGAATGCTGTACAATAAGTCCCATAACTATGTGGGGTCGAGAGAGAGAGAGAGAGAGAATCTTGAGATTCTTACTTTGCAGATGGATAAATAAATATGTTGTTTGGCCACACATTCTTTGATGCATTTACATCTAAAGTATGGCAAAAGCCTTCTTGCCAGTTGGCAGGTCAGTCTGGATGAACAAGCTACCTGAGTCAAAGATTTTGCCCTGGGACATTTGGACATTTGCATGGGATCAAAAACTGCACCAAATGATGTGCTCTGTATTGTGTTAATGGGTATGTGCATTACTTATAGCTGTTACTTTGAGATAATGAGGGATGGAGGAATTCCAGTAGTGTACTTTCTCTGTCTGGTTAGGGGCAAATCTGCATATCTGTCCTGGCTCTCACTGAATGAAGAACTCAAACTTGGAGTAAGGCTTCTGCTCAAATCTTTAATGCCCAGGTCAGTAGATATATAGGCAAAAACAGGATCAAAGGCACAGCAGATACATGGCTACGTCATTGATCCAACAAAACAACACACCCTCTGAGTTCCTGTTGTATGGAAATGGGGCGGCACAACTTCAGCATGGCAAGGGGGCAAGCAAATGCAAACTTCTGCAGGCTGAACCTGAGTTGCCTGTTCTTGGCTATGCTGGCACCTCCATGACCTAGGTGATGGAGAAGGGGACAGCTGCTGCTCCAAACTGAACTAAGTGTCTGAGTCCTCCTGGGAGGTTGGACTAAAGGTGGGCTCCAGCAGTGCAGGGCGGGGGGAGGGAGTCTCAAGATCAGAGGTGAAAAAAAGCACAGAAGCATGGGATGGGTGGGTACAAGGTGCCTGGGTGACGAAGAAGGGGGTAAAGCAGAGTGCTGACAGATTACACCTGAGACCCTTCCCAGGATCTGACTCCTCATTTGTAACTCTGTCCCCCTCTTGAGGTCCTGGCACAGCCCCTCCATACCCACAGGGCCCTGCCCCAAGGTCGTCAACCAACTGATCCTCGGACTTTTTTTCCTCCAATCCTGATCCAACCAGCCCCTCCATGATGTCTCTTTAGGACTCAGGACAATTTCTCCTCTTGAATTTTGTACATCTTCTTCCCTTCTAACCCAACGATAGTGTATGCTGCATCTCAATAAACCTAACGAAGCTTGCTAATAATGGCTCAGTGACCCATTTTGGTATTGATCAGTGTGAGATATACAGCAATTACCGTACCTTGTAGAAATGCTTTCATGACCTCAGACAGTGGTGGCATTTTCTTGGAACAACTGAAACGTAAAACCTTTTTGTGCAATATGGGGCATGTCTGTTTAGGAACCAAGCATACATTTCTATGAAGAGAGTGAAGAAATCTTACTTCTCTGCCATCGTTACTTCCTCATAGTTTGGGGATCTCTCTGGATTCAGCATTGTTACCGGAGACTCGGGTGGCCTTTTTCCACTTACAGACAGTTTTCCAGCTACAGCCCCTTTTGAGCAGAGATGACTCTGCTGTAGTACTCAATGCTCTGGCAAGACTGAATTATTACAGTGTGCTGCCTGGGACTGCCTTTGAAGATAACGCAAACTTCAGCAGGTTTCAAATGCTGCAGCCAAATTATTGGCTACAGTTCAGTTTAGAACTCACATAATCTCAGTCTTAATATGTTAATATTAATATGTTCCAATATTTTAATGTTGTATTTTATTTTTGTTTTTAAGTTGTAATCATTCGTCTTGTTTTCATTATTGCTTGTAAGCCGCTCTGAGCCTGGCCTTGGCTGGGGAGGGCGGGGTATTAAAAAAATTATTATTATTATTATTATTATTATTATTATTATTATTATTATTAAAACAATTGCACTGGTTGCCAGTTCATTACTACCCTGAGATGGTGTATTTTTATGTTTTTTTTTACTGAGTGTACAGGATGATTCACTAGTGACTATGTGTCTCACCTGATGTAACTTAAAAACATCAAAGTGCATTTTTTAGGGGTACTGGCCAAGTTGGCAAAAAAAAATATGGTGCAGGAAGTATTGTGGGGCTGAAGAAACCCAATCTGCACAGCTGCATTGTCAGAGAACTTGAGACTCTGAAAGATAAGGGGTTTATTGTCTAGTCTCTGCCATCCACAGAGTTCCACTGCCAATAGCTGCTGAGAATAACCGTTGCTCAGATGTGGTGCAGCTTGGCATCCAGTCCTGGCTAAGAACCAGGTATTGCAGAACAAGAGAGCAAATATCCTAAGAGGTCATCCAGAAATCTTTGAAATTCAATTTAACAGGCAAGTTATCTGTTCTGATTCCTCATTCTGTTTAATGCTGGCAAGAACAGTCCCCTCTCTGGGATATGCAAACCACGTGAAGCAGTTACCAAATCCAGTTTTGCTGTTTTTCCTCTCAGTTTAACTCTGGTTCCGATAGAGATTTTGGAAACGTCTGCTCTTTGCTCAATAGCAGCTTGTTGTGTTGTCCGGACCAAAAAACAGTTAAGTTTGTGTGAAACAAGCCAACTTCAAAGCGGGGTTAAAATTATTTTGACAGGATGGAAAACTAAGCCAGCAAAATGAAGTTTTGCAGACTTAAGTGTAAAGTTCTGCTTTTTGGTGCGAAGACTTAGATGTCAAGATACAGGATGGGTGACAAATGACTTAACAGCACATTTGAAAAGGATATGGGAGTCCACATGCTAAACGTGAGTCAGTAGTGTGGCCTGGTGTCTAAAAAGGCTAATGCAATTCTAGATTGCATGAGAATTCATGGTATCACTCTGTTCTTTGATCAGGACTCACAGTTCTGGACACTGCGGCTTAGAAAGGACACTGACATATTGGCACATCCAGAGTAGAGCTGGGAGCCTGGGGATCAGGTTTTGCGAGCAAAGGCTGAAGAGGCTGGGTATATTTATTTTGGAGATTTTAAATTTAGAGATTATAGAATAGCCATTTTCAAATATTTGAAGGGCCACCACATAGACCATGGAGCAGATTGGTTTTCTGTTGCTCCAGAGGAGAGGACCCAAACCAGTGAGTTCAAATCATGAGAGAAATGATTTAATCTAAATGTAAGAAATTATTTCCTGGTTCAAGCTGTATGACAGTGGAACAGACTGCCTTGAAAGGTGGTGAATTCTTCTTTGTTAGAGGTTTTCAGAGACTGGAGGGCCCTGATCACAGGGGCTGCTGTAGTGGATTTACTTCAGCAGCTGAGACTGAACTAGGAAGTAGATGAAATTACCTTTTGAAAAAACAAACCAAAACATCATTAATGTAGCCAGAGTTTATTGCTGTAGGGGACACTGCAAGCTGTGGTTGAGCAAAAACATAAATATAAGCTTCTAAACAACTCCCGCCTATGCCAGGGAGGGACTGAATGTGGAAGCTCAAGGCTCACCTCCGCTCCTTCACGTCACACTAAACTATGGTTTAGCATAGGTTTTAAAAGGAGCCATTATGTCACTGTTCTGGGTCATTTTATTTTCTCTGTGATGAAACACCAGTGCTGGGAAAAGGACAGTTTTCTTCATGGAAGGCTCCATTGTTGCAATAATGGGTATTGTGTAAATCCCATTGGTAGTGGTGTTTGGGATGGACAATATAATTACCAATGTAAAATACCTTCTTCTATTATCCAGTAGCTCTGCTTTTTCCATGGCTGTTTGCAATCTTCTTTTCTTTAATTGGAGTCCACAGACTTCTGTTCTTTAGTGCTGGAGTGCATGCATCCAATAGTAGCCTGGCTTGCATGTCAAATTAAAGCATAGTTAAAATAAACTGTGGTTTAGTGTGAATGAGCTGCAATTGTGGGCCCTTCTCTCTTCCCCTGCCCCTGCTTTTACCAGTTTCCCCTACCACACTATCCATTTTGTCTTGTCTTATCATACTGAATATCACCACCTGCACCTCTGCCTCCCTTACTTTGTTGTGTCTGGATCTTAAAAGTTCTGCACCTTTCTACTTCGTCTTGACCAATCCGTCTCATTTTAATGTGCCTCTGTTCCCCTTACCATATTGTGCTTTCCGTAGAAGTATCTTCATACAGCTTACGTTTGTGCAATCTCCACATGTGGGTAATTGATGAGGCGCAGGCACATATCAGGGTCATGTAGTCATGAGCGGATGCAAAGCAATACAGGGCTGTGCCATTTGCTAGAGTTCATGCCCTTATTTTTCATGCTGCTCACAATGTGAACAGAAGTGGCGACAAAGTGCCCTAACCTCTTCAGACATCTCTCCCATCCTTTCATCTCTTATTTTAATCAATGGATAGCTGCCACTTGAGAAATAGTGCTCCACTTTTCTTCTACTGGACTTAACACCTCTCTCTCACACAATATGCACACACACACACTGCTTTTTAGCTGGGAAATGTTTCGGGAAGGGCAACCGAAATGATCAAGGGGATGGAGCAACTTCCCTGTAAGGAAAGATGGCAGCATTTGGGGCTTTTTAGTTTAGGAGAGCAGGCAAGTAAGAGGAAGCATGGGCTTGGATATCCAGAAAATGAACAGAGAAAAGTCCCCCCCCCCCTTCTTCATAATAGCAAAACACAGGGATGACGGAATTTTGGAAGATTTAGGACAAACAATACTTTGCACAGTGCATTGTTCAGCGATAGGATTGGCTCTCACGGAAGGTAGTGATGACCATAGCTGTCAATGAAATTCACTTATTCCGAATAGGATTCCTCACAAGAAAAGGGGAAAGTTGACAGCTATAGTGATGGCTGCCAAACCGGATAGCTTTAAAAGATAAGACTACCAGTCTCTGCTAACCATAATAGCTATGTTCTCCTCCCCCTGTTACAGGTAGTATGTCTTTGAAAGCCAGTTGCTGGGAATCACAAGCAGGCAGAGTACTGTTTCCCTCAGATCCTACTGCCAGGCTTGCCATGGGCATCTGTTCAGCCACTGTGAGAACAGGATGCTGGACAAGATGAGCTGTTGGCCTGATCCTGCAAAGGCTCTTATGTTCTTACATCCACCCTCTAGCAAGTGGAATGCTTTTGTATTGCAGAGTAATTATATTCTGCATGGCATTTGCTTGGAATCGAAGCGAACCGAGAGCTGTTTTTTTTTACCAAGCAAAGCTAGGAGAAAATTCTGTTAAGGCGACTGCCAAAGAGAGTTAAAAAGGCTTTTCTTACCATTTCAAAATAATAATAATAAGGCTGCTCTATTCTGTTAAACTGAGATGTCCGCATTGGAGAACTTCCTGTGACTTTACAGTCTGAGGTGCCAGCATGTGCTCATTCAAGATGGTGAGAGAGATTTCAGAAAAGTCTGCCAGCAGCATTGCTATAAAAAGCCCACCTGCTGAATTTTGTGTATGTTTTGTAGGAGTACAAGTGTTTCCCAGTCCCAGCTCCTGGGGTGTTGCTTCCCTTTTCCTTGGTAGTGTCCCAGTTACAACAAGTAGCTGTGTTTTTTAGCTGCTTAATTACTTACTAGGAATTGTATTCAGGAAAGTGGGGTGGTGGGAATCTGTGCTGTGCAAGACACTTTGTTCCTTTTGTGCAGTTAAAAAGTATGTTGTCTAGGAAACACAATGCCCTGGAGAAAGATGCTGCCGCTTTCTTTCCCCTCCCTTCCCTGCTGGCTTCTTTCTTGCAACCAGCGACACAAATGCTTTCCTTTCCTTCAGCTGTCCCCTTAAGAGTTCCATATGCAGAAACTTTAATTTCTGAAATTCTCTCTCTCTCTCTCTCTCTCTCTCTGTGTGTGTGTGTGTGTGATATTTTTTTGCCACACAACAGAGAGCCTGGGTCAGGACTCACCGCTTCATGGTGCCGATATAAGGAGCAGCCTTGTGTGGCGTGTCAGACTTGTAACCCCTGACTAGCAGATATTCCATAATCTCAAGTGGAAATGTTATGCAGACTGTCTATCAGCAGTTCTATATACCTGGGTGAACCTTTTCTGTCTAGTGGGCTGCATTCACCTTTTGACCAACCCACAGCTCTTCCCTCCTCAGATCATCTGTGCAGATCAGCTGAGGAAGTGGGTTATTGCCCACCTCCCCATTCATCAAATGATCGATCTGATAGCTGGGGCGGCAGCAATTTGCATCCCCATCAGAGCACTGGGGGGGGGGGGGAGAGAGATGTTGACATCTCTGCCCAGCGCAGGACTGTGTCTGTTTTTCTTTTTTCTTTTGCTGCCATCAAGAAAATCAGTGGAGTCTTGGGAGGCAATATATATATATTTGCCAGGAAAGGGGACAGATCAGACTATTAGGTCAGGGGTTAGCCGTCCTGGTTCAGGAGATGCCAGAAACTGAATCAGGGCTTTTATCCATTCAGAGCATGAGTTCTGCCACTGAGTTGGAACCTCTCCTTTCTAAGGTGGGAAGACCAGCTCTTCAAATGATGGGTCTTTCTTGCTCTCCTTTGATTTCAGAGCATGAAGGCAAAAATTGGTCACCTGTCAAACCATGGAGGTGGGTAGGCAAGATAACAATCTGACACACTGGCCAGATCTAGTTTCCCTCAGCTCTGTTGTATGAAGTTGGGCCACTCACTGACTTTTAGAGTAACCGTCATGCAGAGGACTTTTGCAGGCACTGCTAGACAGCTGATCGGCGGTGCTTGCTAACTCCCTTTAACTGCTCCACGCCTGAAATCATGTAGGATGTCAAGTGAGGGTGACAACTGCTACAATGGCCTCACAAGCCAGATGAGGAGGCCAGGCAGAGTTAATAAGGTACCCAGACTTCAGGCTCCCTACTTCTGTCATACAACGGGCTTTTGGCTGAGTGGGAATTTTGAGTTGGGAGTCTCTCTAGTTTGACTGATACTCTTAACTTTTATTCTATGCTGGCTGTCCACTAACTTGAGAAACATATGGGCTTATTTTTTTTGGGGGGGGGCTTGTTATCTACATAACCACCTTGACAGTTCAAAGCGTGGAAATTTGTGCAGTGCAGTGTATGCTTAATTGGGACTGGAGTGTTTAGTGGTGAGTAGGTACACAATGAAAGAATAGTTCAGTCATGTCTATTTAAGAAGTTAGGTGCATTTGTGCTTTCAGCTGGAAAATATATATAAAAATCGATCTTGTGATTCATTCATAGGAAATAATCTAATTTTATTTTATATATGAAAAAACTGCCCATTAGAGATGTCTTAAAACTCTTACGTTGAGTTCCCACTGTTCTGGGTCACAATTTATTTGTTTATTTATTTAAAGCATTTGTGCTCCACCCTTCACCCGAAAGGTTCCCAGAGTGGCTCACATCTTGCCTCATAATTTTCTGTTCTTGCCCCCCGTTTATTGAGAAACAACTAAAAAATTAGAAAGCGACTTTGCCGGTCCATGAGGGAAGAATCCCAAACTGCAATACTTTTATTGGGATGACCCCAAAAGTCATAAACTTACGATCAAGCTTTTTTGAGTTCTCCGGAATTCTTCATCAGATGTAATCAAAAGGCAAGGAGAGTGAGAGAAGTAGCAACTAGGTGTGCAGGTCTTAAGGTGGAAACGGCGAGAGTCATGCTATCATAATTGGATTGGTATCCCCATGTGCACGACAGGACAGTTATCCAAGCCTTGCTCTGTTATTTTAGAGGCCATTTTTGCAACAGGATTGAGATCTTGTGTAACTTGGACCATAGTATCAAGCAAGAGTTAAGACATACAGACACTAAAGGAAAGGAAGAAGAGGTGATGATAAGTAGTACTCCACACACAGGAATGTATCTATAGTGCACGCTTAGATTGAGGTTGTCTGTGGTACAGAATGGGCTTGGCTCCTGTCATTACTGTGATTCTTATTATTTATTTACCTTTGTTTTGCTCCTCCCCTCCCTTTGGGTTTTTGGGGCATATGCATTGAACTCTTTGTCTCCGTTGGCCCAGTGTCCTCTGCCTGTCCCTCCTCCATTGCTGCTGCTGCCCAGCTCCGGGTAAGTGGCAAGCCCCAGACACAATAGATTGCTATTAATAACCTGCACTGCACCTTCTGCAGGAGTCTCCTCCTGAGAGGCTATGAATATTTGATACTTGGAGGGGGGACTTTCTGCTGCTCTCCATCCTGATTGCTGCTGGGAAGTCCTGCTGGGAGCAAGAGGTCGCTTAGGAGGGAGCAAGGCATATCAGTGCAGCTCAGCAAATAGAAGGCCAGGTTGTTTTCCTCGTGGATTTTTATTGAAATAATTAGCTCTCAGAATGCACAGCTTGACACCTGAGGGTTTTGTGTTCATAAGTGCACTGTTTGACATTTTTTAAATACGGGACCATTCATAGGAGTTCTCAACCCCTAAGGTCATTTTCCTCCTATTTAGTCCACCTCCACTGTTGTGGCCAGAGCTGGCTTTTCCTTGCAGTATCCTATGTTTTCCTGGACCTGTTCTCTGTTAGCATCATCTTGTGCTTCAGCATATACCATCTCTGCCTTCCGTACAGGTGTATTTCATGGGCTATCTGGCTTTTGAATGCAGCCTCCCGGACCCAGAGGGATGTGATCCTAAAGGACATCCTCATCTCTCCTTTCTCATCCCTCCCCTTCTTACCCCATATCCAGCATGCAGCAATGTGACTGGCAACAGGCTGAATTAATCAGTGGCTTGGTGCTTCACTCTGCTGTTCCTCTCCCTCTCTCTCTCTCTCCTCCTCTCTCTCTTTCTGCAGCGTTGCGCTGTGCGGACTCTCTCTATTGCTTTCTGCTTCTCTCTGGATAGCAGCATTGGAAGTTGCTGTTCAAGGTTCCAAGTGCTGCGCTGCAATCTTAGCCCAGATGCTTTTTAAACAGACAGATTTGTGGATGTCCCAGCAAGCCAAAAGTGGCAAAGTAAGTTTACCTTTTGCGCTTTTTATTTCTTTCTCTTTTCTAACGTTTGAATTCAAGATGGCTTTTCCCTTCCTTTCCTGCATGTTTTCCTGAGCTGCTAATGTACAGAAGGCTTCTGAGGTTGCCTGTGTGTGTGAGCTTAAGGCAGATGAGCTGCATTAAATGACAATATATATATTATGGAAAGGAGGACCTCTTCCTTTCTGCTAGGCTTGTTCTATCACTGGGAGAATTTGGGCTCTGAGCACAGTGTATAGATGCCTTGAGCTTTAGTGAATCCTTGTGTCTGTTCGGGGGTTCAGATTTGTCTGTTTCTTACACATGCCTGAGCATTGCGCCACTAAGTGCCACTTCCTACGGGTATACTTGAGGGGTGGGGGGGTTAATGCTGTGGCATAAACTAGCAGGGATCGTGCGTGGCAAATTTCCTGGATCTGGAGGATTGCCAAGTATGTTCAAGGGAAGCAAATGTGGCAATGATCCATCCTTGCAGATTAATAAATCTAGGATTACTGTCAGCTGTGGTTGGAAGTGTGTGTGTGTAATTACCGACTACGCATATTATTCTCCAGCGTTAGGGAAATATGTATAGTAATATATGCTTTAATATCACATTATGTAACATGCCTTTAAAACAGCACAAACACCAATCCCCATGGCACATGTGTTAGCTACATAGAAATCCAGCCCCAGGGTGATCTGCAGGTACAAGAACGGCCGCGGGGACAAAGTAGGAAAGCTATACAGCATGCAGTTGCCTGAAGGAGCTGCCTCTTCACCCAGTACCCTAAAATGAAGGAGGAGCCAGCGAGCAAGCAAAAGCTGAGGTTTGCATTGTCAGTACCAAGAAGTTTGTCCTGGTTATTGGCATTCAGCCTTCTGCTTTTGTATGACCCTAAAAACACCCTGATGTCCAGAAGAAAGTAGATTCGCTCATATAGAGGGCCATGACCAATGTTGGTAATGTACTCAAGCCCTGTGTAGATTTGCGATGCTAAGCTGGAATCTCCAAATGTAAAGATTCTGTAATTTCTAAGAGGCAAGGAGGACTTGCACCATCGTGTAAAATGGAGCTTCTCTAATCACCTGAGCGGATGGAGCTTCTCTGCTAAAGAGAAATAGGAAGTCCTAGTTTGCTTTGGCAGCTTGTTCCTGAAACTGGATGGAGCCTGATGCTGTTAATAATTTGAGCAGTGCTGCAGATGTGATCTATGCCAGCAGTTATGGATCGAGCTGGCATGTGGTCTGCCACGGATTTCCTTAGCTCAGTGGTGCTAACCTTTTTTGGTTAAGTATGCCACAAGTCAAATCCATAGCAAGCATAAGGCAGGGTGACCCTAGTCCAGGCATGGCCAAACTTGGCCCTCCAGATGTTTTTGGACTACAATTCCCATCATCCTTGACCACTGGTCCTGTTAGCTAGGGATGATGGGAGTTGTAGTCCCAAAACATCTGGCGGGCCAAGTTTGGCCATGCCTGCCCTAGTGCATGCTACAAGCCCACTATTTCTCCAAGTGCTTTTGCTTTTAGTCTACTAGGCTGGGGAGGCAAGCACAGTGTAGCATTGGAGAAGCAAGCAAGAACATGGAGAAATCTGCCCGTACAAAGGTAGCATACAGTATATATACCATTAACCTGGTCCATGGACTCAGTTATTCTTAACCAGGTGTGCTTAACCCCCTGTTTGATTGTGCCCTTTATGGTACCTTTATGGTTAGATACCCATGGCCTAATTCATTTTATTTGAATAAGATTTGCTCACTTGCTATGATGTGAACTGTTTGATAACTCTGTTCATTCTATATGCTCTATGCTAGATGCAGAAGTGTGTAGGCCATAATGAGGACATAAGGAGGCTCAGTGAGCACTGTAGCCCTGCTGGTATAATTTGTGGCTTTTTTGTTTGGCGAAGTTTTTTCCTTGTTCGAAATTCATAAGATCCTTAGTAGTCCATGCAACAGGTTTGGGCATGCATGAGCAGGCAGGGGAGTGGAGTTCCCATGACACAACTGTACATATTCTTGCTGATGATGTTCCTTCCCTGCCTCCTCCTCCATGGTTACCCACACTTTCCGTTTCCGCAGGAAGTTCACACGTGAAGATGCCACAAATTGGAAGGGACCAAAATGCCATTGGCTCCAACCCAACAGATAGCTGGGAATCATGTTTATTCCTTCCAAATGATGGTGGTGGTGGGGAATTGTTTTCCTACCATTGTTCTGAGATAGAGAGACTGAAGGCTTGATTGCAATCTAACTGGGCTTATAACTCTCTGCAGTACGAAATCACATTTTGTGCTAATTTTCTCCTGACTTGCTTGTTCTATAACACGAGAAAGTGTTGAGGAAACAACAGTATCAGGATCAGGATAATAGAAGGAGGAGGGACTTATCTGTCTATATCTGTTTCTCGTTTCCCCCCAGTCTTAAATTCATTTTGCCACTTTCCACATCAGTTTATGATTTTTTAATAAGAGGCTCGTGAAAATTTGCCAGCATATTAGTGAGCATTTCTTGCATGTAATTTCCCCCTAAAATAATGCATTTTTTATACTTTTTATGAACATGTACATATTTATACACACTTTCCCCAAATAGATGTGTCTTTGCATGCATTTTTTGGTTGGAGAACTGCATTGCACAACTTGGCAAGGTGTGCATTTCAGAGGACAGCTGCACTTTGATTTGCTTGTAGGTAGGTAAGTAGTAGCTCCATTAGTGTCATTAAACATGTGTGCCAATCAGTCTGGTTCTTCACCTTGCTTGCCTTTTAGTCTGTCTTTGCATACCTTCTTTTGAACACTGTACCTTCCTACCAATGAGGCGCCAACTGCAAGCCTGGCCATGCTAGCAATAGCTTTGCACTTGGATATTCCCATCCCCAGCAAAACCCAAAGTTTGGGATACGAAATCCCAAGTGCCCCAAATGTGATATGGTGCTCAGGAATGTCGATCTCTTTAAAAACAACAGTGCCTTCCAAACCTGGGCTGCTGCCGAATGTGTGTTGTTGTTTTTGTTTTGTAAGTTATCTTTTTAAAAATTGAGTTTTCAAAACACCTTGGTACAGATGGCATAATTTCGGACACAGTAGCAAGGCATGGTATTTGAATCACTTTAATAAGACAATAAAAGTGGCTAAAATTTGAACGCTGGTTCTTGCTTTTCAAAAAGAAGTGATTATGCCATCTTGGCGTTGGAAGCATCCCCTCGGCTTCCAGCCCTGACCAAGATAAAACTCTTTCTTCTCATTTAATTTCTAATATGAAGTGATGTTCCTAAGAGACACTGTGCGGTGGTGAAAATGACACCTGCCTGCTCTCACAATAGAGAAGGGATCCGCTTGTTCTGTGCTTGTCCCTTGATGATGGTTACATAACTGGCACCAAGGGGAGAGAGAGAGAAGGGAGAGTTGTCAAAGTAACTCCTCCCTATGTATCGTGTCTCAAAGGGGCCACCTGTTTAATATATTTATTGAGCACAAAATAACAACACTTGGTAAATAGTTCTTTCTCCCATGTTGGAGCGATGATCAAAAGATTGTCTGCGTCACGACTGTGATAGGTGGCATGCAACCTGTTGAAAAGGTTCTTGCGCCGGGAAGTTTTTAACGTTTGACGATCTATTATGTTTCTGTATTCTGCTGGAAGCCGCCCAGAGTGGCTGGGAAAACCCAGCCAGGTGGGTGAGGTATAAATAATAAAATTATTATTATAAAAGTAATAATTCCGGGGAAAATTCAGCATAGCGCTAAGGAGATTGTCCCATCAGCACAAGCATTTCTGCAGGAATAGTCTGTCTCTCCCTGCCCCATGCGCTGTTCCAGGGCTCTCCTGACCCCCTTGAGCCAGTTTGGGGGAAGGAACACTGGAGAAGGAGAGGGTGGGAAAGCCCCATTGCACTGCTGGAGGTCCTTGAGCAGGTTCCTGTTGGCAGGACTGCTTAGTTGAATCCAACTCAAAGTAGTAATGTCAGGGCAAACAGCAGAGTCTCATTTTGCATATGGATCTTGCATTGGGTTTTGTGGAGTCTGAAAATGGACCCTGTGTTGGTAGGGAGAAGATGCAGAATGCCCCCTGCCCAAAAGGGCCATGACTTCCTTGAGGTTCTCGGGTGGTCCAAAGAAAACAGCCCCAGTTGCAATGCAATATTCTTGATTCATTAACTCTGGCTAAGGATCACTATTAGTCATAGGATTGCATGGCCCTTCTTCCTTTCTTTGGTGTTTCTCCTCTTGCATGCAAATCTCCCTAACAATCTTTTAACCATGGTGAGTATCAGTATTGTCAGGGGATGATTAGCTGCTTGTGCTTAAAATTGTGCCCCTTCAGAGTTTGTGCGGCCCCACAAACCTCTGTGTGTGACAGAGCTCCTCAGACATGTCTGCTCTAGTCACTAGTAGAGTCTGACAGTGGCTGCCTGCGGAAGCGCTTCCAGCAAAGAAGTTCCTTAACGGAAACGCGTCTCCTGGACTCACGACGTGGCAGCTTCCGGCGAAGCATGGGTCTCCCTGCAGTTGCTTCTGACACCTCCCCGCTATTTTCGCTGGAAGTGTCTCTCACCCCTTTCTCTCCCCTGCTGTTTCCTGCCTGGGCTGCTGCGTCTCTCTCAGCATTACTGAGATCCTCCTCCAGAGACCCCTCGCTCCCCCTCCTTGTCCCTGCTTTAGCTGCTGACTCTCTCCCAGTCTCTGGGAGCCCTACCACCTCCCTTTCCTCTGATGTCAGTTCCCTGACATCCACCTCCCCTCCAGGGCCCCCTTCTCCCCCGCCCCTACTCTCTCCTCTGGGCGGTGAAGAGCTGAAACCCCGAAAAGAATCCTCTTCATCTTCAGACGTCTCGAACATTTCCCTCCATCGGTCTTCGTTCCGACTCGCTGAATCCTCCTCCACCTCGGAATCAGCGAACCCCTCCAACTCTTCTTCTTCGTCGGTGGTGGCGAAGTATTCCCTCCGGAACCTCGCCACTGGCTGGGGTTTACGAGGGAATCTCTGATGAAAAGTTTCAATCAAAACCTCGTCATCTACATCCTCTGCCCTGACCCAGGTGTTTTCCGACTCCGGCTCCCCTTCCCACATTACCAAATACTCTACTTGCTCTCCCTTCCACCTGGAATCGAGAATCTCCGCTACATGGTAGCTGTGTTCTTTTTCCTCCATAGCTGGTCCCCTATTGACCCTCCCCTCTCTGTCCCCTATATACGGTGACAGCAACGATCTGTGGAACACTGGGTGCAACTTCATGTGGTTCGGTAACCGGAGTCTGAAAGCCACTGGGTTGACCTGTTGCGTGACTTCAAATGGGCCCAGTCTTTTGGGTCTTAACTTCTTACAACCTCCCTTAAATGGTAACCCTTGGGTGGACAACCACACCTGGTCCCCCACCCTAATGCTTTCCCCTTCCCTTCTGGTTTTGTCTGCCTGCCTCTTATATTCCTCCTTCGCCCTGTTTAAATTAAGTTGGAGCTGGCGATGGATCGCTTCCATTTCTTCAACGAACTGTTCTGCGGCTGGAACGCTCCAGTTCTCCCCCTCCCCCCCTGGGAAGGCTCGGGGATGACACCCGTGATTAGCCAAAAAAGGGCTCATCCCCGTGGACACGTTCTCTGCATTGTTGTAGGCAAATTCTGCCAACGCCAGCTTCTCCACCCAATCATTCTCTCTGTCATTCACATAACACCTCAAATATTGCTGGAGGACACCATTAGCTCTTTCCGCCTGCCCGTTGGTTTCTGGATGACGGGCAGTAGAGAAATTCACCTCTACATGCAATAAGCTCATGAGCTTCCTCCAGAACCTGGAAGTAAATTGTTTCCCTCGGTCAGAAACCACCCTCAAGGGGGCGCCATGCAGCCTAAACACATTTTCCACAAACAATTTAGCGGTTTCTTCCGCTGTGACCGCATGTGAGCAGGCTATAAAGTGGGCCATCTTGGTTAACAGGTCTACCACAACCATAATGGCTGTTTTCCCTTTGGACCTGGGCAGATCAGTCATGAAATCTATTGCCACTGCCTCCCATGGCCTTTCCGGCGTGGGTAGTGGTTCTAATAAACCTGCCGGTGCCCGCCTCTCCCCCTTGGCTCGTTGGCATCGGTCACACCCTCTCACATATTCCCGCACATCTTCCCTGACCTTGGGCCACCAGAATTCCCTGGTAACCAGCCACATGGTTTTGTGTTGCCCAAAATGCCCTGCTGTGGGGCTATCGTGCAGTTGCTTGAGTACCTTTTCCCTCAATTCCCCTTCAGGTATGTATAACGCTCCCTTGTAGTACAACGCCCCATTTCTCTCCTCAAAACCCCCGGGTTTGTCTCCCTCCCTCCTGAGACCCCTGAGTTTGTCCTGGGCGTATTCATCCTGCACCGTTCCCTCTACCAGTTCCCTTTGCCCCACCAATGCCGCCCCACACACCCAGCGGTCCTCGGGAATGACATGGGTCTCTTCGGGTGCACCCTCTCCCTCCAAATATTCAGGTTTGCGTGAGAGAGCGTCCGCCCTAACGTTCTCCGGGCCTGGTACGTAACAAATCTCAAAGTTAAATTTGGAGAACTCCTGGGCCCATCTCAACTGCCGTTGGTTGAGCACTCGCGCAGTTCTCCAATACTCTAGATTCTTATGGTCCGTGCACACTTGCACCTTCTGTTGTGCACCAATTAGTAGGTGCCTCCATCTCCGGAAGGCCTCATGAATCGCAAGAAGTTCCCGGTCGTACACCGTGTAGTTCCTCTCAGATTTGTTCAGCTTTCGCGAAAAGAAGGCACACGGTCGCCACTCTGACCCCTCCTTCCCCGGCTGCAGAAGAAGCACCGCCCCTATGGCTCTGTCAGAAGCGTCTGTTTCGACCCTCAGCTTTTTTTGTAAATCCACATGTAGAAGTTGTTCATCAGAGGCGAAGGCCCTTTTCAGTTCCTCAAACGCTCGCTCCGCCTCCCCCGTCCAAACAAACTTCTTTTTGCTGCTGAGACAGTCCGTGATGGGCGCCGTCAGGTGGGCGAAGTTTCGGATGAACTTACGATAAAAGTTTCCAAACCCTAGGAACCTCTGCACATCCTTCTTGGTCTTGGGTGTTTTCCATTCCAGCACCGCTTGAACCTTGCCGGGGTCCATGGCCAACCCCTTGTCTGACAAGCGGTACCCCAGGAATTCCACCTCCTTGGTATGAAACTGACACTTCTCCAGTTTCACCCACAGTCTGTTGGCTTGCAGCCTGCTCAACACTTCTCTGACGTCTCTCACATGTTGCTCCTCATTCTCCGAATACACCAACACGTCATCTAAGAAGGCCACGCAATTCTTGTAGAGCAAAGCCCCCAGTACGTGGTTCATGAAGGCTTGAAAACACGCGGAGCCTGTTTGTAATCCAAAAGGCATAACGAGGTATTCAAATGCCCCCAAAGGGGTGAACATGGTGGTCTTCCATTCATCCCCTTTCCTTATACGTATCAGGTTGTACGCCCCCCTTAGGTCCAGCTTTGTAAAAATCTTTCCTTTTCGCACCCTGGTCAAAATATCATCAATCCTGGGCATAGGAAAAGCCGCCGGCTCTGTCACTGCATTTAGGCGCCGAAAGTCACATACCAGCCTAGGCTTGTCCGTGTTTTTTTTATCCACAAAAAACACTGGGCTACCCCCCGCTGCCTTGGACTCTCTGATGAAGCCTCTCTTCAGGTTCTTGTCAATGAACGCTCGCAACTCCTGCATTTCCCTGTCTGACATGGCATACAACTTGCCTACAGGAAGCTGTGCTCCAGGGAGTAAATTGATCTGGCAATCAAAGGGCCTATGCGGGGGTAGTTGGTCAGCTTCCTTCTCGCTGAACACGTCGCTGAGATCAGCATACTGTGGTGGCACCTTCCCCTTCTCCATTACTTCAGTCCCTGCCAGGGTGGCTTGGGCCCCTGCTGACCCCTTTTCCCCCCTGCAGTGTTCTAAGCAATGTGCGGAACCGAAGGAAACCACTCTTTGATGCCAGCCCACCAGCGGATCATGTAGGGCTAGCCAGCTCATTCCCAAAATAATGGGAGCGCCTCCCAAGGTGGCCACATTAAACGCTATCAGTTCTGTGTGCCTTGCCACCCTCATTATCATTGGGACGGTCTGCAAGCTGACTCCTCCTCCCAACAGTTCCCTGCCATCGATCGTGGTCACCTGCAGGGGGTTGCTTAAAGGGATAGTCTGTATCTGGTGTTCAGCAGCAAACTCCTTGCTCATAAAATTGCAGGAGCTGCCTGAGTCCAACAGCGCCTTTATTTTTAGGGGGTGTCCATTTTGCAGCTCTAGCGACACTTCAATCACTATAGCAGGTCGAGGAGCTTCTGGCACGGGCACTTTCACTGCTCTTTGGCCTGGCTGCAGTGCCCTGACGGTGGCAACCAGGCGTTGGCTTTTACCTGCTCCGTTTCTCCCTGCTCTCCCCCCTCAACAGCTCCCACCATCCCTTGCCATTCCTTCCTCTGGGGGCAGACTCTGGCAAAGTGGCCTGGCTGTTGGCAGAGATAGCATTTCCGGGCTCCCTTTCCCTCCTTCTTCGCCCCCTCACTGGGCTTTGAAACTGCGCGCGCGCGGGCTGTTCCGATTTCCATCGGCTCTGCCGGCGGGAAAGCTGGCTCAGGAATGTCTGGAATGCGTAACTCCTTCCAACGTTCCCCTCTCCCTTCCCGCCTCTCCAAGGCTCTTGCCTCCTGGCGCGCTCCAATGGTCAGCGCAGATTTGGTCAGCTGATCCATAGACACCGCCCTGGGGCTCCTGGCCAGCTCGTCTTTCACAGCTGAAGAAAGACCTTCTTCAAATAGCATCTGAATGGGTGCTGCCGATAAATCCCACCCCAATCTGTGAATCAGCATGGTAAATTCAGTCCAGTACTCACGGACAGATCTGCTTCCCTGCTTGCAAGCCATTAGCTGTCTGCGCACCACCCCTTCCTCAATATCGCTGGAAAACATGATATCCATTGCACGAAAGAATTTCATAGTGTCCTTTAGGATATCGTTGTGCGTTGCCATCAGGGGTCGAACCCAGTCCCGC
This sequence comes from Podarcis vaucheri, assembly GCF_965113315.1. NCBI lineage: Eukaryota > Metazoa > Chordata > Lepidosauria > Squamata > Lacertidae > Podarcis > Podarcis vaucheri. The sequence continues at coordinate 38,826,275 of NC_138760.1, forward strand.
GCCCCCTTCTCAAGATGCCCAATTACGAAAGCAACTCGCGATTCCTCATCAGGGAACTCATCAAACTGCACATTCAGAGCATATTGCATCTCAGTCCTAAAGGCATGGTAATCCTTGGGGTCCCCCCCAAACTTCTGCACCAATCCTGGTACCTTTCTGGGGAACTGAGTGGTTCTCCCCTTTTTGTCAGCATCCTGAGCCCTTCTCTCCTCGAGCCTCGCCGTCTGCAGCGCAAGTTGGACCTCCAGAGCTTGATACCTTTCTTCCAAGCTTGGACCAGCTCCAACCCCTGCCTCTCCGGTTCCGACTGGGTTGCTCATGATGCTTTCTCCTGCACAGGCAGCGTACAGAGACTGTCAGACTGCTGTCAGGGGATGATTAGCTGCTTGTGCTTAAAATTGTGCCCCTTCAGAGTTTGTGCGGCCCCACAAACCTCTGTGTGTGACAGAGCTCCTCAGACATGTCTGCTCTAGTCACTAGTAGAGTCTGACAGTGGCTGCCTGCGGAAGCGCTTCCAGCAAAGAAGTTCCTTAACGGAAACGCGTCTCCTGGACTCACGACGTGGCAGCTTCCGGCGAAGCATGGGTCTCCCTGCAGTTGCTTCTGACACCTCCCCGCTATTTTCGCTGGAAGTGTCTCTCACCCCTTTCTCTCCCCTGCTGTTTCCTGCCTGGGCTGCTGCGTCTCTCTCAGCATTACTGAGATCCTCCTCCAGAGACCCCTCGCTCCCCCTCCTTGTCCCTGCTTTAGCTGCTGACTCTCTCCCAGTCTCTGGGAGCCCTACCACCTCCCTTTCCTCTGATGTCAGTTCCCTGACAAGTATCAACAAGGCATCATAGCAGATTATTTTAAGGCTTGTACAGCACACAGCAAAGAAATTTATCTAGGTGGTGAATGTCATCTCCACAAACAGCATAAAAACACTTAAGCAACATATTAACAATAACAATAACAATGGTTATGCTATAGGCCAGAGAAGTCCTGAGTAAACAGAAGATATTGGTTAGAGGTACTGTGAAAAAAGATTTGCCTTTAGAAGATATTATCTTAACGCAGAACCGCCTGTGGAGAGATTCTCACATATAGGTGATGTCTACACTGTCATGTATGATCTAGTTGAGATTCGTACATTGTAGGGAGTTGGACTAGGTGACCCATTCCTAGTCAATTTTCCTGCTGCCCATCTACTGCACCTGTGTGTGTGTGTGTGTGTGTGTGTGTGTGGAGTTTTAGAACACTGGAGTCATGGAATCATAGAACTGTAGAGTTGGAAGGGACCCTAGTCCAATCCCCTGCAATGCTGGAATATGCAGTTGTCCCATATGGGGATTGAACCTGCAATGTGCACAGCTATGGAAGGGGAACCAACAGAAGATGATTTCAGATCCCTCAGATGGTTTGATTTCCACTTACCTTTCCATTGTCTGTTTATAATTTACTCATTCTGTCTTTCTTAGCTGTGCCATTGAGCATAACCTCACAACCTATGGCATTATCCTAGAGTTTTGAGTTCCCTTGAGAGATGACTACTTTGCTAACAGCAACCATTACTTGTTTTCTGGCAAATTGGGATTGCAGAGTGACAGTCAGAGGCAGGGTGAGGGTGTCTTGTCCATACCACTAGGAAGTATCTATATACATGCATATTTGTGTGTGTGTGTGTGTGTGTGTGTGTGCGCACACACACACACACACACAGTTGGCAGTTGAGACACAGCACCATAGGCTAGATCAATCTTGCTTGCTATGTAATCAATGCAGAGCACTTGGTGCTTCTACTGCAGCCATTCATCTCTTTACGAATGGAGGTTTAGGCTTATTTAAACTTGAAATATCTGCTCAGCGAAACGGACGAATGTTAGTGCTGGGGGATGAGCAACTGCTTATCGTGTTGGAAAATAAATACAGACTATGTAGCAGGCGCCAGTGCTGAGAACACAATTGCATTGTCCTACTCAGCATTCTCCTTCCTAACTTATTGAATTCATTTTGGAACCAATCCTGAGCTGTGTCGCCACTTTGCTTTTCAGTTATAATCCCTGCCACCTTGCGTTTTTCTGTGCCAGAAGGGTTTCTACTATATCCAGACTCTGGGGAATTAGCTGCAAAGCCCCAAACTGCTAAAGGGTAGAGTGATAAGTGATGCCTGCAAAAACGATAGAAACTGCCATGGCACCTTAGGGACTAACTGGTTGATTCTAGTGCATACCTGGTTTTTGTTTCTTTGTTTTGTAAGCTGCTTTGAGCATGATTTTTGTGAATGAATGAATGAATGAGATCGAATGAATACAACTTTGTGTGAAGGTTTTTTTTTATGCACACAATCTGTAAAAATTCAGGCTGCTCAGTATATTATTTTTCTCCACTTGTGCCTTAATAGATGTGAGTAGGACAAGGAAGAAGAAAAGGCAGGATCTACTTGTGCACATTGGCAGTGTCCAAAGTGTCAGAAAATGAAACTGATGCAGGAATACAATGGGAAAGGGGACACCCAAAGCTGCCCCCAAGATTCTTGTTCAGATATCTCAAGGTGCAGTCGTGAGCTCTCATCTCATTATCTTGTTCAAGTAAAATAATTTCGAGACCTTGGAGGCTAATAGAGAATAGCGAGCTTCTGCTCATCATTTCCCTGATGGGAAAGAAACTAGCTTTCTTCACTTACCAAAGGGTTTAGAGAGGCCACGTATTAAATGGAGAACCCTGGTGCTGTTCGTTTGCTGTTGCGTGAAGCTGTAAGAAGCTGAGAGCCTCTATAGTCTAACTGAAAAGCATGTCAGAACTGAGAGTTTTTGTAGTCTCCAAACTGAAAATTTGAGAGACTTGTACTTGGAATAAAGAAAATTGCTTCAGCTCCTCATGCTGCTATGGGAGTTAGTGGGTGCTCCTCTGTGTACTGCACATACATGCAGTGTTCCACATAATATGTGAAAGCTGGACTTCTAGCTCAAGCACATAATCCAGAATATTCCTGCAGTGGTTCCATGGACTTCAAACCTGAATGGCTCTTATGCTTTTGAGGTGTATCCCAGTGTGTAGACATAATTCTTTATTATCATAATATGTGATGAATTCCTAACACACCTCTATGTGAAGATCTAAATTATGTATTTTTAAAAAGATATAAATAAGAAAAAGATCCTCTGGTAACATAGGAAACTACCTTTTGGTAAATTAGTGCCACTGTATTCTGCTCTGGTCAGACCTCACCTGGAGTACTGTGTCCAGTTCTGGGCACCACAGTTCAAGAAGGACACTGACAAACTGGAACGTGCCCAGAGGAGGGCAACCAAAATGGTCAAAGGTCTGGAAACGATGCCTTATGAGGAACGGCTAAGGGAGCGGGGCATGTTTAGCCTGGAGAAGAGGAGGTTAAGGGGTGATATGATAGCCATGTTCAAATATATAAAAGGATGTCACATAGAGGAGGGAGAAAGGTTGTTTTCTGCTGCTCCAGAGAAGCGGACACGGAGCAATGGATCCAAACTACAAGAAAGAAGATTCCACCTAAACATTAGGAAGAACTTCCTGACAGTAAGAGCTGTTCGACAGTGGAATTTGCTGCCAAGGAGTGTGGCGGAGTCTCCTTCTTTGGAGGTCTTTAAGCAGAGGCTTGACAACCATATGTCAGGAGTGCTCTGATGGTGTTTCCTGCTTGGCAGGGGGTTGGACTCGATGGCCCTTGTGGTCTATTCCAACTCTATGATTCTATGATTCTAGATCTTTGGCTAACTTAACTCAGTAGTGTCTACACTGGCAGATAGCTGTTCTAGAGTTTCAGACGTGGGACGTTCCCTGTCCTACCTAGAGATTTTTTCATATTCTGCACCACAATAAATTTGGCAATTTACTGAAATGATTAAGTGAGCAGTGCAAGGCAAAAAGTGGGCAGGGCTTGTAGAGTCGGTATGTTGATGGAAGGATTTGATGCTAGGAGAACAGAAGGAAGTGTGGTTCACACTGGCATTCAAGCTTCCTTGATGTCTTGCTTTGAGGTTCCCAGGTTGTGGTCCTTGGAAACTGAGAGTTTCATTCAGCTGGTCCACGGCATATCTGTGAAGAACACTGGCAATTTGAATTCTGCAGAATTCTAAGGACTTTATTTTAATAAAGTGCAAATATAAGAAATAAAAGAAGCAACACAAACACAGTTGAAAACCATACAGCATCAAGTAGAGCACGTGGTGATAAAGCAGGATATCAAATCCAAACTCTTCTTCTACAACCGGCAGGGGATAAAATCATTAAGTGGTCTGTGTGGGGCGGGGTGGAGTTTGGGAATCATTGATCTAAATCCTGCTGCTTGGGACTGATTAGAGCTGGCACTGGAGGGCTATAGGCTATCCGTCCTTGCTCTTGTTATTTGGCCCAGTGGCAACCACTCAAGGACCCTAGTGCTGATGGAGCAACTGTTACTTGTGCATATATTTTTGCCAAAGTTAGAATCATTCAGCATAGATGGGACTCCTGGATCAAGTAGTCGGGAAGTCTGTTCCTAACACATGGCTGTTGTTGTTTAGTCGTTTAGTCATGTCCGACTCTTCGTGACCCCATGGAGCAGAGCACACCAGGCACTCCTGTCTTCCACTGCCTCCCGCAGCTTGGTCAAACTCATGCTGGTAGCTTCGAGAACACTGCCCAACCATCTCGTCCTCTGTCATCCCCTTCTCCTTGTGCCCTCCATCTTTCCCAACATCAGGGTCTTTTCCAGGGAGTCTTCTCTTCTCGCTTCACGATCTGTCCTTCCAGTGAGCACTCAGGGCTGATTTCCTTAAGAATGGGTAGGTTTGATCTTCTTGCAGTCCATGGGACTCTCAAGAGTCTCCTCCAACACCATAATTCAAAAGCATCAATTCTTCGTCAATCAGCCTTTTTTATGGTCCAGCTCTCACTTCCATACATCACTACTGGGAAAACCATAGCTTTAACTATGCGGACCTTTGTTGGCAAGGTGATGTCTCTGCTTTTTAAGATGCTGTCTAGGTTCGTCATTGCTTTCCTCCCAAGAAGCAGGCATCTCTTAATTTCATGACACATGGCTAGCAAATACTTACTTTTGAAAAACCTCCAAATGAAAGAGATTCAGTCTCTTGGTTCTGTTTCCTCCCACTAAGAATTCTGTTAACTCTGCAAAGATGTCTCCTGCCATCACAGAACCTGCAAGGCTCGCATTAACGTGTGCTGCCAGGAATCCTGTTTATATCTCCCCCCCTTTTTTTTTTGAAGTGGCAGTGATTGTGGTGGTGGTGGGAAGCATACGTTTTGCCACACGTTGATGTAATCTGGTCCACGTCCAACAGAAACAGGGGAGCCGTTTTCTTCTAATCCCTAAAACCAGCCAAGCAGAAGGAGAATTACGTCAGGTTTTATTCTTAGTTCTGACAGGGATGCAGTATCGTGGCTTGTGCTTCGTGAGAGTTAGCTTATTTTAGACGTTCATTTTGCTGCAGAGGGGTTTGCAGTTTCACGGGAGAGCCATAGGTTGACGGCAGCCTCAGAAAGTTTGTCTGTCTGTCTGGTTAAAGCTGGTCTTCTAAGAAGTGGCGTGGGACTGTGCTGACTGCGTAGAAGCCTTTCCTCTTTTGACAGCCTAGCTTCACCCATCCCTGGCAAGGGAGCCTTCTTCACCACAGCTTGGAGAAACATGTTCCTGGGAAGAGGCATCATCAACACCTTCCTAGAAGTAGTTGCAGCTGCCAGTAATCCAGGGCTCACCCTTATTTAAAATGCCGGCTGTCAGTTTTTCGGCTCTTTACTTACATCCTTACAATAGGGCTTCGTCTGTTATTTTCGAGACAGAACAGCCAAATGGCACCCTCCTTCTCACTGACAAACATGGGGCACAATCTGCTGGGCTGTTCCCCAGTGCAACCTGTGCTGAAGTGGTCATGAGTTGCGTAAGAGCACTTGTGTGCTTTCATGCATTTTCTGTTTTAATAATAATAATAATAACAATAATAACTTTTATTTATACCCCGCCCTCCCCGGCCAGAGCCAGGCTCAGGGTGGCTAACACCAGTAAAATTACAGTAAAACATAATGGGGGGGGGGCAATTTAAAATACAGGTTAAAATGCAATTTAAAATGCAGCCTCATTTTAAAAGTAGCCCATAGATCAAAACCATAAGGGGAGGGAAACATAAGGGTCAGACTGAGTCCAAACCAAAGGCCAGGCGGAACAGCTCTGTCTTGCAGGCCCTGCGGAAAGATGTCAAGTCCCGCAGGGCCCTAGTCTCTTGTGACAGAGCGTTTCACCAAGTCAGGGCCAGTACTGAAAAGGCCCTGGCCCTAGTTGAGACCAATCTAACCACCTTGCGACTTGGGATCTCCAAAATGTTGTCATTTGTGGACCTTTTGATGCGGCTTGTGCAGGAGAACTTCCTAGTGGATTCTGCCACAGGGTTGTGTAAGAGCAGTGGTTCTCTGTGGCCTTGAGGAACAGACACAGCTTGTTAGGTTGGAAAAAGTAGTGGTGGGGAATAGGGGCAAAACTTTTATTGCTGTGCATGAGTCTCATTTGCTTGCACTGCCGGAGGGAGCAAGATGCAATACCAGCAGCACCAGAAGGGAAAGGGGCATGCAGGCAAACTCAGGTTGCGACCATTCTTTCCTGGGTGGGCATACCAAACCTAGTATGTGTATGTTTCTCTGTGGCACAATGTTGGTATCAGGGTGGATAAAAATCAATGTTGTTTCCTGCTTGGCAGGGGGTTGGACTCGATGGCCCTTGTGGTCTCTTCCAACTCTATGATTCTATGATTTAAAAAACAGAATTTTAAAATTTAAATTGGATTTTTTAAAATTTAAATGGGATGTTTTTGATTTAAATTGGATTTTTAAAATAAAATGCTTTGGAGGAAAAATCTTTCTAAAGATAGTTTTCTATTTAAGTTACATTATAGTCCAAAGGCTATTCATCAGGAAATAAGAATTTGTTTTAAGTTTTTCATGTGCGCTGAAACTCAGTCTAAGGTTTTTTTTTAATTGTTTAACCACATCAGTTAACAAACATGGATACATACACTATAAGGTTATTGTTTTAGTTAAATAAATTGTTTAAATTGTTATTAAGGAAATGATTATTTTTCTCCTTCCAATAAAGTACAGCAGAAAAGTTGTCCAAATTTAAACAGTTAACGTGTTAAACCTCACAACAATTTCATAATTATCTATGTATAACCAAATCAGTAATTTTTGATATAATTGTAAAAACTACTCTGAAAATGTATTATTTCAAAAACGAAACCTTCCTCTGGTTATCAATATTAAGATGATACCAGCAAGAATGAGTCTTTCTGTAAAAAAACACACGATTTAACTCAAGTCTTACTGAGTAGTGATTTAAATCAAATCCACCCTGGTTGGTATATAATTAGTCTAGGATACATTCTTCCAGAATGGTGGAAATTTATTTGTATGGTACCTATGCTTGAGCCATAACAGGCTGTCTAGAAACTGGGTACATTTTTCATGCAGGTAGTCTGTAGCTGTTTGTGAGATTGATCTCCAGAGAATACTGATCAGTTTACCCTAGGAGGACTCAGCTGCCCTGTTGTGGAAAGTTTTCTGTAATGTTTGACAAAGGGAGGGCAGGTATGCTCAGGTATAATGGATTTGCTAGACGTTGTTTTGCACCAATTTTTCTGCTGTGCTGGAAGGCACATCTCACTGGTGTCTTAAGCAGCCTATGATTGCAGAGCAGAGAAACAGTGATAGAGAAACACTACATTTGGTGTGCAAAACTTTTGTTGTCCAGGATGAAATGACTTCGAATTTGGGTCTGACCACAACGAAGGCTCTGACTATCCTGAGAGACCAGCTGTCGGCACTTCTGGAGGGGCATCAGAAGGAAAGGAAGAAGGTGATTTCCTGGAAGGTAAGCACGGCATTTTGCTGCATGCCAGTGAGTTGTTTTCAAGAAAACGTTACGTATTTCTTTGTAAGGTAAATTTGGCAGACAGATCCTTGGAGAAAGCAAGACTTTTCCCATTCCTGAAAGGGGGCACTTCTGAAAGGTGGCACTTAGCTGCTTCCAAAATGGGCAGCTGGAGCCGTGATGGTGGTGCCAGTTCTCCTGATGTTGTGGGATGCTGGCAGCAACACCAAGGGCAGAGCAATAGAAGGTTGGGCACTACCAGGTTGCTGTGTACCCCAGCACAAAGAGGCCTGCCTCCTTCCTCACCCAGCCTGGTGCCTTAATCTGAGTATTCAGAGCTAGTGGTGGTGGTTCTAGGGACCCCGCCCCAGTGGCCTTCCCTACTGTGACCAGTTCACAGAACCATTAGTGGAACTGTGAATTATTTGCTCCTCTGCAAAAGAGCGTGTTCAAGTGTTCAGTGGCACTGACATGGCGCTTCATATCATCTACAGTGGTACCTCGGGTTACAGACGCTTCAGGTTACAGATGCTTCAGGTTACAGACTCCGCTAACCCAGAAATAGTACCTCGGGTTAAGAACTTTGCTTCAGGATGAGAACAGAAATCGAGCGGCGGCAGTGGGAGGCCCCATTAGCTAAATTGGTACCTCAGGTTAAGAACAGTTTCAGGTTAAGAACGGACCTCTGGAATGAATAAAATTCTTAACCCAAGGTACCACTGTATACCGAAATGATAGAGAATTGTCTATTTACTTATTTTATTTAACCGAATTTATATACAGCAGTTTACAGGAAATGTTGAAATTATAAATGAAGAGCAGTTAAAAGCAAGTAATAAAAACATTTGAAAGGTTATTAAAATTTAAAGGGTTAAAATGCGACAACACCTGCATGTCTGGATTGGCTTGCCTAAAGAAAAATGTTCTAAGCAGATGCTGAAAAGTCTGTAGCAAATGTGCCTGCCTGCCAGATGTCAATAAGCAGGGAGTTCCGAAGTACAGTGGTGCCCTGCAAGACGAATGCCTCGCAAGACGAAAAACTCGCTAGACGAAAAGGTTTTTCGGTTTTGCATTGCTTCGCTAGACGAATTTCCCTATGGGCTTGCTTCGCAAGACGAAAACGTCTTGCGCTTTTTTTTTTAAAGCCGCTTGAAGAGGCGCAGTTGCGACGGACTGTGCTTCGCAAGACGAAAAACATCCCAAGATGAAAAGACTCGCGGAACGAATTCTTTTTGTCTTGCGAGGCACCACCGTATAGGTGCTGCCACACTAAAAGATCAATTTCTTACAACTGTGGAAACACACATTATGTGGCACCTGTAATAGTGCCTGGTCTGCAGATACATTCAAGTTGGTACATATGGGGTAAGGCAGTGCAGCAAGTGAATGATCAGAGATAACCTTGGTAGACAGTGTTCATTTCCAGTGGTGGTAACGTCTGTCGCTGTCTCTCTCTACTACTCTCTCGTCGTCCACTTTAAGCAGGTTCCATTTTGTTGATGTAGTCTCTCTCCTCCTTTGTACTTCCTTTTCTTTTTGGTAGGAGGTGTGGCGAGCCAGTTTCCTGCACCATGGCAACCGCTGTTCCTGTTTCCATTGGCCAGGGGCATCCCTGATGCTGCTGACAGTGCTTATACTATTATGCTGTTATGGGAGCCAACCACAAGGAAGGTATGCTATCTCATTGATCGTTTTACTGCAATATTCTGTCCATAAATGACCCTGAAAGCTGCTAACATTCAATCATTAACAATTCCAAAGAAGAGTAAAAAAAAAAAAAAAGACAGCCGCGAACGAAACTCCAAACCAGATCACACCAGATGATTGAAACCAATAACCAGTTTCCACCTAGGTTTTGGAAATGTGTTTGCCTAGTGTCTAAAATTGACAGGGAGAAAGCCAAACTTATGCTCCAAACCAAATAATTCCATAAAATGTGCAGATCACCAATAAGATTTTATCCTACAGACCCACCAATGACGGAACACGGAATAGGGCTTCTGTTGAAGATCTAAGCACATTGGTGGATTTGTAATGGAGACAAAGTGGCCTTTTGGCTTAAACCAGCAGACTTGTCAGGGCACCTACCTAATTTCTCTCTGACCTCACATTATTTCCTTCTTCACTGGTTTATGAGATGCACTCATATGGTTTTTTTGTTGGAAGGATTCCTGCAGGACACTTGTTCAAGTGTTGTCAGGCTTCGGGGAATCTGCTTCCTTCCCTCCTTTGGCAGTAGACAAGTAGAACAAAGAGTCTCTTACCTGTTAGAAACTTTAATGATCACAGCGAGAGAACAAAGAATCCATTCCTAGGAATGAAGGTGCTCCCTAGTCACCCACGTCACTACCACGTCTTGTAACCTTATCTCTCAACCACTGTGCTTTCTGTGCTGCCCCCTTATCTGCTCTCCTTGACCTTGGGCTGAGTGGATGGACGCTTTCAAGCAAGTGTGTCTGTTAACTCTCTCTTTCCCAGTTCTCCTCCTCCTAGCTGTTCCCCTTCCAGTACTTCCCAGCTTCTGCCTTTTGAACTATGTCCCTCTGCAAACCACTGTTCCAAATCTATACTGTCCCACTGCTCCTGGGAAGATTCAGGATCCTGATCAGGAACAGGGGGAGGGGGAGGCTCCCACCATTCCTCCTCCATGCAGCCCTCCTCAGCACGGTCCCTGACGTGTGTCTTCCAAGTCCGGGATGGACACCCAGTTCAGCATAGAGTGCTTGGGCTGCCAATGACTGGCTTTGAAAAGCTTATTGGGTGGTTTTTTGGGTTTGTTTTTTAATATAGCTGCTGGCACAAGGAGATTTCTAACAAGCAGAAGGATTGGGGATGTTTTTAACCTGCTGGAAGGCCAGCCAGATGGGTGGGGTAATAAAAATAAAAATAAAAAACAATTATTATTATTATTATTGTGATTTGAATCTATTAAAGCCATAGGAGCCCTGTCCAGCCTTGGCAGTCTTCCTGTGTGGCATTATATCATGAGTCAGATGACTGCAACTGAGTTGCATATTTAGATGAATGAATGAATATTTTGACATGTCACCCATGTTGGTGTACAGGGTGCCAAAGCAACAACCGATGAACATTTTGCTTTTAATTTTACGAATGTGATGGCAGTGTTTAATCCAGACCCCTCAAAGGATTTTTAATGGGTTTAGCGATCCTGATTTGAATTAAGCTGGATAATACAGACCACCCTAGAAGGTGCGAAAGGTTCCGTGCCCTTGTCAGTAGCAGGTGGGGTGGAGGAGGTGCTTACCTGACCTCCCAGCACGTGAGTTGCTGTTTCTTACTGGGAGAAGCAATTCAGCAGGGAGAGCAGCATGGTGCAACTGGACCAGCAGAAACACTGGACCGCCTTGCTTGCTGCATTTGCACCCCTCTGCATCCTTGCTGCCGCCTTGTCCCTCCCACTCCCGGTAAGCAGCAGAGACTGACCTACCAGGAGCTCAGGTTCTGTAAGTGCCTCTGCCCCACCATGCCAGCTGCTCTTGGGCCAGAGACTTCCCTTCTTGCGACTCCTGCCAGGACAGCCGCATGGGGACGTATATTTCATTCCTTTATTCAGCTGCCTGCAACCTCTGATGTTTTGCTTTGAACAGTGAAGGTTCTGAAATTGTGAACGCCTTGGCCCTGTTCCTCTTGGTGCTGCTTGACGTCCTCTTGATTGGACGGCAAGAGAGACTAAAGCGCCAGGAGGTCGAGAAGAGACTCCAGGACATCATTGGCAGGATAAATGGTGAGGCGTCCTCTCTCCCCACACTGCCCCTCGCTCCTGTTTGCTATCCTGTGTAGCCACATCCTCTCCGTAATTTTAGTGCCTACTGTCCATTAGTTTTTATGTAATGCCTTAAAAAGCAAATTCTTAATTAGGGGCAATTGTTGCTTTCATATCATGGTCGTATGAAATCATGTCCCTTTAACACCCCAGAACTATCCTTGTCTTCCATCACAACCACAGCTGTCAGTTCTCCCCCTACCATACCTTCATAGTCTTCCCTTATGACTTATTCACAGGACAAATGTACTAGGCTAGGTTTGCCCTTTCTTCCCCTCTCTCATTTGGCACCCCGTTTTTCCAGCAGCCAAGTGTATTCTCTCCTCTTCCGGATTCCCATCACAAAAGCTTAACCCCACTTTTCACCTTCCAGTAGCACCTTAGAGACCAACTAAGTTTGTTATTGGTATGAGCTTTCGTGTGCATGCACACTTCTTCAGATACACTGAAGATACAGTTTCACTGTATCTGAAGAAGTGTGCATGCACACGAAAGCTCATACCAATAAAAAACTTAGTTGTTCTCTAAGGTGGTACTGGAAGGATTTTTTTTATTTTGTTTTGACTACGGCAGACCAACACGGCTACCTACCTGTAACTACCACTTTCACCTGTACATCCTCGCACTATCAGGGGAATGGGGGAACTGTTTTCCCCATTGTCATTTGCAGCGGCCTCCTTTCCTTGCTGCCCCCACCGCTCCCCACTCCACCCTGTCCACTCTCTCATAGGCAAATACATACACTGATTTTCCAAAGATGTGGAGGCTGCTGCTGCTTGCCCTACAGGGGGAATACTTGAGGACAGCTGCTGGAAGCCACACGGTCTGTATGAGGATCAAACCAGAAGTGACATTAACTGTGTGCTTTCATGACTTAGGAGAATGTAAATAGCAGCTGCAAGGGGGCTTGAGTAGCAGTTTGACTACAGGGAGTGAAAAGAGAGGAGGAGAAGGAGTTTAACTTCTTCCCCACCATAGTCTTGATGAAAGCCGTGCCCTGGAGCTCCTTCCTGGTGCAAATTGCAGCTTCAGGAGGGTGATCCTTGTCAGGATTGCCATGGGGCGGTTATAGTTTCACTGCTACCCAACCACCACCTTTGCAGATACTGTTTACATTTTTTTAAAGGTGCATTCATGTAGTTAAGGCAATCCATGCACTAAGATGCATCCAGAATGGATTCCTGCTGTAGTGGGGGATGTGGCTTCTCACCCAAAGCCCACCCACTCTGGCCATGGCACCACCATACCTCTCCTGCTAATCTGCTTTCCAGATGCCTTGAAGGATGGCAAAGAGCTGAGCTGGACAACCTCCATGTACCCTGACCTTCACATGCCCTTTGCCCCCTCCTGGTCACTCCACTGGGTCTACCGGGACGGCCATCTTGTCAATCTTCCGGTCAGCTTGTTAGTAACGGGTGATGTCGTTGCCCTGAGGCCAGGGCAGGAGTCCTTCACTTCTCTCAGAGGGATTAAGGTAAGTCAAGTTTCTTCTCTCTTTGCACCAGGGTCCTAAGTATTATAAGGGCCAGTGCTTTTTCCCCAGTGGGTATTCAAGGGCACCTCCTTCTTTTGGTTAAAAAATGTGACACTTACTGTAACAACTTCATGGTGAAACAAAAGATTAATTAAATTAAATTAAATAAAAAAAATAAAAAATTCCTTCCAGTAGCACCTTAGAAACCAACTAAGTTAGTTATGGGTACAGTGGTGCCCCGCAAGACGAATGCCTCGCAAGATGAAAAACTCGCTAGACGAAAGGGTTTTGCGGTTTTTGAGCTGCTTCGCAAGATGAATTTCCCTATGGGCTTGCTTCGCAAGATGAAAACGTCTTGCAAGTCTGTTTCCGTTTTCTTAACACCGTTAATACAGTTGCGATTTGACTTCGAAGAGCAACTCATAGAACGCGGTGTGGTAGCCTTTTTTGAGGTTTTTGGTGATTTTTGAAGCTTTTCCAAAACTTTTCTGACACCGTGCTTCGCAAGACGAAAAATTCGTTAGACGAAAAAACTCGCGGAACGAATTAATTTCGTCTTGCGAGGCACCACTGTATGAGCTTTTGTGTGCATGCACACTTCTTCAGATGCACACTTCTTTCATGCATGCACACAAAGGATCCCTGAGTTTGCCCGTTTTCAGCTTTTGTCTCCCATTCTTCTAACAGGATGATGAGCACATTGTCCTGGAGCCTGGGGATCTCTTTCCCCCCTTTTCTCCTCCACCATCTCCAAATGGGGAGGTGAAGAAGGGACCTCAGAATCCACAACAGTATCGACTCTTTCGTGTCACAAAAACACCAGTGATTGACAATGTCAGGTAAGTTCAATGTGAGGACAGTCTGTTACTGAAATTTGAAGTAAGGTAGCAGAATGGATGGAGAATTCATCTGAAACAGGGCATTCTTGGTGGTGGCTTCCTGGCTATGGAACTCCCTCCTAATAAAAATAGGGCAGGCGCCCTTTTCACATGTGTTCAGTAAACATGCAAAAACCTTTTAGAAAAAAATATTTAGTTATCCAGGCTTTGGACTGAGAGTTTTATGACATTTTTACACCGCTGGTTTTAACTGTTTCCTTGAATATATGCTATAATGCTGCTTTTAAATTGTTTTCATCTGATTCTGTTTTTGTGATTTGTCCTGAGCTCCCTTTGGGGAGGAAGGACAAGTTACATATTTGAAATAAAAAAAATAAAATATGTTCAATCTATCCTGTGTTCAGTTATAACCACAAGAATACATTATAGTCTTAAAAATCTCTGCCACACAATATTTAAGTATTGCCATCTGACAAATCAACTCTTTGGATGGAATATACCAGTCCCATATAGTGGTTTGCTGTATAAAGCTGGGAGGTATAAGGGGGGAAAGCAATAAATACCTGGAACTTTGCAAAATCCTCAGAAAATCTTTTGTTATGTTTCAGGTTATGTTTAGACATGGCTTTGTCACGCTCTGTGACTGCTCTGGATAACGAAAGATTCACTGTACAGTCGGTGATGCTCAAGCTTGCCGTTCCCATTGTGCTGGTACGTCCTATTGATGAGCTGCTTTTTGTGACCAGGCTTGGTCCAGTCAGGTTCCAGGTGGCTGGGACCATTGCATTTGACTACAACTTCCTGTGACCTGAGCAGTTCTAACTCATGCAGTAGGTTTTTGATTGGTTTTGGGTATCGGTCATACTCTTTGGAGCTCAGCATTCGGTGGTAGAATATGGGAATTACGGTACAGTGGTACCTCGGGTTACATACGCTTCAGGTTACATACGCTTCAGGTTACAGATTCCACTAACCCAGAAATAGTGCTTCAGGTTAAGAACTTTGCTTCAGGATGAGAACAGAAATCATGCTCCAGTGGCGCAGCAGCAGCAGGAGGCCCCATTAGCTAAAGTGGTGCTTCAGGTTAAGAACAGTTTCAGGTTAAGAACGGACCTCCGGAACGAATTAAGTACTTAACCCGAGGTACCACTGTACTTGGTTTGTGCACAGAAGAGAATTTGGCAAAATCCATGGATGATAATGGCAAGCCCTGAATTCTTTGACTCCAGTTTATATGTAAAGTATGCATCATCTTTAGGCAAATCTTTTTTCTTTTTTTTTAGGCAAATGAAGTAAACAGGCTCCATTAATTAATGCATATTTTTTTTGTCACATCCAAAATTAGTCTCTACTTATAGGGCTTGGGATGGCTCAGTTGGTAGAGAGCATGAAACACTTAATCTCAGGGTCATGGGGCAAAAGATTCCTGTATTACAGGGGCTTGGGTTACATAAACCTCGTGGTCCCTTCTAATTCTACAGTTCTATTCTTTTTTCTTTAGATTTAGATTTTTAAACTTTTGTATTCAGTCCATCATCTCCAGGTAGGACTGGGAGTGTCCTCTGCCTGAGACCCTGGAGAGCCTTCTGGTGGGTGGTGCTGAACCAGTTAGACGAATGTTCTTTGGTGTTAGGCAGCTTCCTGATCAGTTCTGGGAGATATTTACTTTTTTCAAATGGCTTGGGCCATTGAGGCTCTGATTGCTTTCATGTAATAATAACCAGAAGGTGTTTCTGCAGTGTTTTAAGTGATATAGCTACACCTATCATAGTGATTTACATATAGGGGCTTCTAATGCTGTCTCCTTTCCTTAAACGGCAGATTGGTTTCCTGATCACCAATGCCATACGCTTTGTTTTCATGGCTCCTGGAGTTGTCCCTTGGCAATACACATTGCTTCAGCTGCAGGTAAAATAAAAGAATGTGTTTTTATTTTCTCTGAACTTCAGTTAGTTTCCCTATATCAGGAAAGACATACCTTTCTGGGCTATACGTGTGTGTGTGTGTGTGTGTGTGTGTGTATACATGCCTGATACAAATCCACCTAGCTATGATGTGGATGTAAAATTGATTTTAAACACTAAATCACCAAGTAGCTTCTGTGGCCTAAATGTAGTTTACCTTCTGAAGGGTTCTTCACTTCTGTTCTTTATTTTTCCTGTGGGGATATTTGTCCTCTGTTAGTGTTTAGGTTTAGCCTGTGTCTAGATAGAAACATCTCTCCTTCCATATGCTTGTTTTGATTAAGTTTCCTTTCGCATCTGAGATTCATATGGAAACTGTAGCTTTTCCTCTCAGTTTAAAAGTACCATGATGGGTTTGCAGGTGATCAGCACTTTAAATCTAAAGAGGAACACTGATCATCTGCAGCCCATACATGTCCAGACAGAATAGCAGAAGTGGCCTTGGAAGCACAGTGATGTTCATTTAACCTCGTTTACACGTGTGTGTGTGTGTGTGTGTGTGTTTCTTTGCACATCTGTCCATTGATCTTGAGCACTGGACACATCTTGGAAGTATAAGTAATAATGTTCTTGTGAGCAAGCGGTTCCTGCTCATGGGTGTGTGTGTGTGTGCTGCTGCTGCTTCTGCTGCTGCTGCTGGGGAAGTGACGGAGCCAATCTTCAGCTATACTAACTGGAGACCTGGAATGCCTTCACAGGTCAATGGGGTCCTGCCCATCCTCCCGCTGCTGTTCCCTGTACTGTGGATTCTTTCCACTGCCTTTGGTGAAGCCAGAGTCCTGGCCCAGATGAGCAAGACCTCACCCACTTCCCTGGTAGGTACTTCTACAACATCATGTTGTTATGAAGAGGGTGGACTGGGTAAAGGCAATTCTGGACTACTGAGACAAGAGGGGAGTTCACAGATGTTTCCTAGGTCTGAAAAATACAAATACAGTGGGCCTGTGTTTTTCCATTTTGCCCTGTGAACCTTTGAAACTGGATCAGTTGTGGGTGCAAGTGGAAGTATTGCCATGGGGTGGGGGGGGACGAACATAGTAGTAGTAGTAGTAGTAGTAATAATAATAATAATAATAATAATAATAATACTATAGTATTCTTTATATGCCACCCATCTGTCAACAGAATAGTTGGAATAGAACTGACATGGGTCTGTTAGGTTTTGGGAATGGGGAAAATGGGGGTGGTAGGAAGGCCTGATGGACAAGCTGCTGGATTTCAGCTCTCAGCTCTGAATAATTTCTCCAAAAGGCTTGAGCAACGGAGATGGTAGGTCCAAGTGCTTGCTTGCCTGTCGCAGCCAGTATTTGGGCTCTAGCTTTTGACTGTTCTGCAAAGTCTTCTTAATAATTGTCTAATATCTGTAAAACCAGATTTTGTGTGACCCCCCCAAATCTCTGGGGTGCAAGAATAATAGGAGAGGCTTTTTATCTTCTGTGTGAAGGGAGAAAAGGGGGCAGATGGTTCCTCTGTCAGTTGATTCCTACCACTCCAGATGTTACTTCTGTCTCTTCCATTCTCTGCCCTCTCCTCTCTCTCTCTCTCTCCTCCATTTCTGCTTGCTGCAGGCATGTAAAGCTTAAGTTCCTTCTCTTCCTTTCCCCCCTTTCCCCACCTTGTTGCCAGCACCTCCGTGTTCCCTGTCACCCACACTTGTGTTTCCAGTTGTTTTCATGTTTGCTTTCTCTGTCCTGTCGGTTCTTTCCCCCTGTGTGATTAAATTTCAGATGTGATTCTGCATCACTTGTCACCTGAATGCTTGTTTGTGTCTTAGTTCCATCTTGACTTAGAGTAGCATCCTCTCTTGTATCTATTTCTCCCCCAAATCTGTTTGGAATATAGCAGTTACAGCCCTTTCCTCCTTGATCAGGCTCTTGGATCATGTGTCCTCCTGTCTTCTCCTGGCCTTCCCTTCACCTATTGGATCTGAGCTCTTGTTCTCTCATTCTGCATGATGCTATTCCTTTCTTTCCATCACCTTTCCCCCAGTTTCCTCTCCAAACCTTCTTGTGGGCTACCTTTGTATTTGACGTTCCTCCTGGCCATTTTGAATGGGGGTAATGTACCCAGTTCAGATCAAATACTATCTTCTACATCGAGACACCAGTCCAAGATGAACCTCGAGTTTCCTTCACCGATTCCATCTCTCGAAGATACTCAGAAAAAGGGACAGTGTCATTTGGGTTCTCATTCTTGACTTGGACAAAGCGTAGCCAAGGCAGGGTTCTGGATTCTGTTCAGGTCCTGCAGAGCAAAGCCCATTTCTCATCCATATCTTCCACTGGTGAAAAAATGTTTTCCAAGGGATGTTCCTCATGCATCATTTCTCAGCACCTTGATAGTAACCAATTTGTTCTCTTGCTGCAGCTGGCTAAGTTCTCAGAGGACACACTGAGCAGCTACACAGAGGTGGTATCTACCCAGGTACTATTTTATTAATCAGTCTTGCGTCCTGTTCTTGTGGTGTTGCACAGTTTCCGTGAGATCCTCTCCATCCTCTCTCTCTGTGATCTGCTTGCCCACTTGTGCTTATATCCTGCTGCTGGTGTCTCTCGCTTTGTTGGTGCTTTCGTTTGCTCCTCCTGCGCGTCGCATGCCGGATGCACACTTCCCCACCCCCCCCTGCTCTTTCTCATAGCAGATGCTCACAGTTCCCTTTGATTGTCTGAGAGCGAAAGGCCTTGTGATTCAAGCCTGTGGTTGCCTAGAATGTTTAAAATCTGAATCTTAAACAAGCTGAGTTTCAAATCCTATATTGATTGCCCTTCTGGGTGGAAATAGCTGACTGAGAGAGACTGGTAAGTATCACAGGGACTTGGACAGACTTTCATATAGACAAATCGTCGAAATCAAAGTGGGAAGAGGAAGAATGGAAATCACGCTCATATGTTTTTATTGAACTGGACAGGGGGGAAACAGAAGGGCTGGGATTTCTAAGTTGGCCCTGGAGTCTCTGTGTTGCAGTCTATTTCTGTAGTTAGCTCTGCTGATCTTGTTGAACTGCAACTCCCATCAGCCCCAGCCAGCATGACTAGTGGCCAGGGCTACTGAGAATTTTAGTTCAGCAACATCTGGAGCGCCACAGGTTCTCCACACTTGGGGTAGCACCTTGACCACCTCAATATGTCTGCCCTTCTTTGCAGCTGTACTTTCATAGATGCTCAGACTTCATCACAATGAACTCCAGAAGGCAGTTTGTCCTTGCTTCACTCTCGCCCACCAAAAACGTAATTTAGTCAAACGGAATCAAAATGATTTATTGGCGGCACTTCTTGCTTTCCTCAGTCAGAAGCAAGGACCAATTTGGGCTGTTCATTGACTTCCGTAGTGACTACACCAAGGATTGGGTGGGTGGGTGGGAAATACTGTGGCAGTAAATTTTCTTGGTAAATCTTCAATAAATTGTTTCCCAAAATTGAACCCATCTATAGCATTTAACTGATAATACGGATGATAAGAATACACTGTGTTGGCTGCCTATTAGCTAGTGAGCCAAATTCCAGGTTTTGTTACTAACATTTAAAATCCTAAGCAACTTGGGACCAGGATATCTGGCAGACACAGACCAGACCAATCTTTAAGAACTTCTGAGGAGACCCTGCTGGTCATTCCATGACTAGTGGATTGCCAATAGTCAGTCAGTTCATTGTGTTTTACAGACAGCCATTATACACATGAAAATAATAAATGATGCAGTGGATTGTCACCCTATGACAACATGGAAGTGGGCCTTCTTGGTGATATAGCACCTACTCTTTAGAATGCCCCCCCCCAGTAATTAATGAGACAAAGAGGATAATGACTTTTAAATGCCTCTTTAAAATTTGCATATTTACCCAAGTTTTTGTAGACTCTGCTTCCATTTTTTTTTTTTTTTTGGTACAGTGTGCTTGTGCTTTATTAACTTGTTTTTAAGATATTTTTTTGTTGTATTTTAATTGGGTTAAGTGGTATGAAATATTGGAAATAAATTAATTATAGCCTGCTTTCCCACCAGTTTGCCTCCAATATTAGATTGTGTCATTGCTCCTTAGCAATGTTCTCTGAGCAGCCCAGAATACGGGACTGAACAATAAAACCACAATGCAGCATGAAAATCCATCGAGTGAACCTTATAAATGAAATCCCATGCTACAAGCATTTTGTACAACCTGTGTATTGATCATCTCATCGAGTTTCTTCAAGTGCTAGATCTCTTGTTTATGTACAGCAGGCTGTACCTTCCTCCCTTCAGAAATGTGAAGCAGCGCACTTTCCTGTAGTCCTGCCTTTTCTGGAAATGGATCTCATTTCACAATGAACTGAAACTCCTTGCCTCTTTTCCTTCACTTTGTGAATCCATCCGTGTCCATTCCCCCCTTTTTTGGCAGGAAATGATGCGGTGCATCTGGAGCCACTTCCTGCATGTTCTGAAGGGCAGGTCTCCAACCCTCACCTTCACCTCTAGTTTGCTTCACAGCCTGGGATCTGTCACAGTAAGTATGCTTGCAAGGAGCGATCTGATAGTGAGCATCCTAGTTGCAGGGTCTGCCTGCTGGGGTTCTTAGGTTTCCTGTTTCTTTTACAGGGCAAGGGCTATAGCTCAGCGGTAGAGCATATGCTTTTCCAAGTCGGGCTGCAGATGTCCTCTTGTCTGAAATCCTGGAGAACATTAAGCTAGATAGGCCAATTGCCTGACTTCGTGTCAAGGCAGTTTCCAAAAGATTCTTCTAAATCCCATGAGGGCATCTGTATTGTTAGCTGGATATTTCTGAGTTAGTGACTTAGATAATACATTCAGCTTGACCCTGATGTCTGAAACACAGGAGGTCAGATTTCTGCAATAACCATGGGCAAGCTCTTATGACCTGGATGGGCTAGCTAGCTGTTTCTTGCTTCAAGCAACTGACAGTAGTATCTGCTGGTCAGAGAAAGATGTGATAGACCCAAGCTCTTTCTTTTTAAATGAATCACATATAAATCTGAGCTTACTGTTTTTTGCCTTGGAAGCATTTACACTCCAAGTACTCATTCTAGAGTTGTGCCTTCTGCCCTCTCTGTCGCTCTCTTTTTTTTGGTAGCATTCCTCATTCCTGCACTTAGCATAGATAGTTTTCAGGAGATTGTCCTACGTGGAGCAGCCTGGGAAACTTGCGGCAGTAAGTCGTAAAGGACACTGACAAGGGTCACATTTTGCTTTCTTCAGCTTGAATGCTTCTTGGCCTTAGATGGCTTATCACTAAACTGGGGAGGCTGCTTGCCACTGAACCATCCTGTCTTTAAACTATCTTGTGGTGGCACCTGCGCATTAAACTGACAGAGATGTTGAGGAGGTTAGTGCTGTATTTGGTAGCATTAAGGGAAGTCTCCAGGGATGGGAGGCTACTCAGAAAGGGCCTTTCCTTCTACTATCCATTGTGCTTGAAGGGTGAGGTGATACAGCTGATATTTATCTGCCTCAGTGATTCATGCACAGTCTTGCCAATAGTTTTTTGTGTGTCCCTGGGGTGTTGTGGGATGTCTTGGGCCTGTTTTTAGGTGCTTTGCTGTGTGGATAAGCAAGGAATTCTGTCCTGGCCTAATCCCAGTCCAGAGACGGTTTTGTTCTTCAGTGGTAAAGTGGAACCTCCTCATAGCAGCCATGAAGACCTGACGGATGAACTCTCCACACGCTCCTTCTGCCACCCAGAATTGGACGAAGAGGTGAGAGACAGTTTTTTGGACCATAGAGTCTGGTTTGTCACGAAATTCTGCCTTCTTTTCTCTCCAGTTTCTAGAAGACCCCTCAACCCTCTTGTGTCTTGACATCTGCCAGAGAGACCCTTTTCAGGCTTTCACCCTCTAGCAGTGCATTACTGGCTTCCCCTCAGAGCAAGGCCCTTCTTCACAGTTGCCCAACAATGTGGAATGAAGCTTGTCCTCAGGACGGTGTACTCAGCCTCATTCTTAGCTGGGATTTTCAGTTAATAAAAAAACTGGTCTGCTTTGTCTATCCTTTGATAAACTGCTTCCAGTTTGCTTTCTAATTTTAGCTGACTTTCTTTCGTTTTATTGGATGCTATTGGTTTTTATACTGTTACTGCAAAGTGCTTCATAAATTCTAGTTTTGAAAAGCGGCATATAAATAAATAAATAAACAAATAACTTATTTGCCACCACTATTTATTTAGTTTGAAAATTTGGGACTTGCTTTATCTTACATAATCAACTCAGTAGTGGCTCCTAGGGGGAAATAAAGCAATGAAAAAAATAAGACATAAAATTGAACAGTAAAAAAGCAGCAATACCATGGTGAACCAACCAACAAAACATTAATAATAATAATAATAATAATAATAATAATAATAATAATAATAAAAAATAATTCACACATATACCCCCCTTCATATCAGTCAGAATGATTAAAACAGCGAGCAACAAATGAATAAATTGGAATTAATATTGGGAATCTGGAGAATCAAAAAGTTCACTCGTCCCCCCATCTTCTGCCACAAGTTGTCCACTTGAGTGACCAAGGCAGTTTCTGTCTTAAAACCGGGTCCAACTTCCCCCTTCACCTGGAAGGATAAACCAAGTCTTCTGGGGCCCCGAAGTTGCTAAGTAATGCATTTTTCCTCCTCCAGTTCGACTCACAGGTGTTTCTCTCCTTATCTCTTCTTATGCTGTATTTCAGCCCCACGAAAGGGACGCTCTGCTCTCGGGGCCTTTGTCAGACATCGTTCACATCACCAATGAGCAAGACAGAGCAGAGTGGTCTACCGGCAACACCCCAAAGTCTTCTGAGGCTCATACTCACAAGAAGCCAACCGGCCGCAGCAAACACCCTTCGGGATCCAATGTGAGCTTCAGTAAGGACATCGAGGGTGGGGAGGAGGAGCCTATGCAGGTAAGGAATGGCAAAGGCTGCAGAGGTCAGGAGCTTGTCCTGTCCAGTTAGGAGAAAGGTGGCGTCCCAGTCTGCTAAGGAGTCATCCGTAGATAAGGCGGGAGGATAAGAGTTGTGAACATGAGAGAGGAAGAAAGAGCATTTGAAAACTCCTCTTCTTAGGGCAAAAGGAATAAGTGTGTCTTAGGGGAAATTATAAGTGCCTGCTGCCCCAAAGCACCACGGACTGATTTGCACGTGGCTGCCTAGCTAGGTTTATGATTTAAGGCCTTGTGCCTCTATGTCTGTCTGTAGAGAGACCGAAGGTTTTTCAGGACGCTAATTATTCTGCCAATTAAATGAAAGAGTTCTGAGGGCTGTTTGTAGTTCCTAGGTAGGAACCCGAAGCCCTGCAGATGTCAAGGATGATAGAAGTTGCCGTCTAGCAACATTTACAGGTCCACAAGTTCTCCACTCCTGCTTTAGGAGAATACACAACAGAGGATGGCAGAACCAATAGGTTAGAGAAGCAGGACTCATTTCATGTGCAAGTTTCTAGGTGAGTGGCTTCGCTGGCCATTGTTATGCAATGTTACAGCAAGTAAAAAGTTTCTGGTGCCAATCCAGTAGTGCCTGAGTCACTCAAGCCTATTGATTACCGTGGGTTTAAGCAACATCTGTGTTAAGTCATTGACTTCCCATCCACAAGCTCTAACCCAGTCCTCACAGCTTTGGGTCCCCAGACATTTTTGAATCACAACTCCCATCATCCCTGACCTTTGACCTTGCTGGCTGGGTCTGATGGGTTTTATGGTCAAAGAGCATCTGCAGTGTCAAAGCTTCCCCACCACTGATGTAGCCTGCGAGTTGCGCACTAACCATTTCTCAGTTTCTCTCCCCCTCTGAAAGGGGAACGGACACTGGCACCTTAACTTTTGACTTTGCGTTTCTTGAATGTTGAGCCAGGTTGAGGCTGACAGCGAGGGACTGGCCTGCGAGGCGGAAGACTTTGTGTGCGATTACCACTTGGAGATGCTGAGCCTCTCCCAGGACCAGCAGAATCCCTCCTGCATCCAGTTTGACGACTCCAACTGGCAGATGCACTTGACCTCCCTGAAGCCCCTGGGCTTGAACGTGCTGCTTAACTTGTGCAACGCCAGCGTGACGGAGCGCCTGTGCCGATTCTCCGACCACCTCTGCAACATCGCCTTGCAGGAGACGCACAACGCCGTGTTGCCTGTCCATATTCCGTGGGGACTTTGTGAGCTGGCTAGGCTCATAGGTGAGGAGGGCAGAGGCGGAGAGGTCAGCTGGTGAGGGGTGCCACTGTAACTTTGCCGTGTGTTAGCTCAGGGGACTCTCTCAGCGTATGCGTGGGTTACGTTCTGGGTCCCTGTGCACACAAGTGAAATCATGTAAAATGGGAAGCACCCTCCAAACACTCTTTAAATGCCCTCTTGGCTGTTCTCTCTCCAACCCATGCCATAAATATGCATCCGGGGGGGGGAAAAGAAGAGGTAACTGATAATCTTGAATCAGTGCTTGAAGTTAGTCCCTGTTTAGGGAAGTTTTTAATATTTAATGCTGTATTGTTTTTAACACTTGTTTGGAAGCCACCCAGAGTGGCTGGGGAAACTCATCCGGATGGACGGGGTATAAATAATAAATTATTATTATTATTATTATTATTATTATTATTATTATTATTATTATTATTTATTAAAAATAAATAAATCCTCAGCTGGAATTGAAGCTCTGGGGCTGGCAGGAGGCTGAATGACATGCGGGAAAGCGGCTGTTGCTGTTGCGCTACCATTCAGCTGTTAGGCGGGAGGAGTAGTGTAAACAAAGCCCCGCTGTGCCCCCTGACTCTTTGAGGCCTCATCTGCTCTCACTGATGTCCTCTTTGGGCTCTGGGGGAGGGTCTCCTTGTGAGCCACGAGGACTCTCCAGCTCTCTCCCGCTATTTCCGTGTTTGAATTGTTTTATTTATTTCCTGGCACTGTGCGTATACGCGTGAGTCAATTCCGCTAGGTGGTTATATGAGGCAAGGCAGTCCTTTAGGCGATGATCATAGGCAGAGGAGAATGGCAGATGAACTTGGAGAGCAGCGCCATATTCCTTGGGATTCCTGTTGTTCAAGAATTCCCCTCCCATATTACTTTTTCCCTCCTCCCCCAGGCTTTACACCTGGTGCCAAAGAGCTTTTCAAGCAGGAGAACTACTTGGCCCTTTACCGGCTGCCATCAGATGAGATGGTGAAGGAGACGATGCTTGGGAAACTCTCATTCATCACCAAAAGGAGACCACCTTTGAGCCACATGATCAGCCTTTTTGTCAAAGACACTACTACCAGTAAGGACACTGACTTGGCGGGATTTTGACTAACATGTGATCAGAAGGATGATGGGACTGCAATTTGGCTGGTGGCCTAGCCAATCTATTCAGGGCCTTTTATATGTATTCTTAGGGGAATAGCAAAGGACTTGGGAACGTGGTCCTAAAATATAAGCCAGAACAGGCCATTTCTATGCTACTACAGGGAAGTTACCAATTCTCTCCAGTGGAGGCTCCTAGGAGAGGAGCTATTTCTCAGTGGCTGGCTGGTGTTAGTTTCAACTGAGGCCTTAAGTTGAAATTTGGGGGGTTGTTTTAGTTGCTGCCGAGAACCAGGATATTAAACTTTATTGTCAGTCAGGTCACCATGGCTTGTTCCCTGTGTTTCTTCCTGTTTAGTTCAAAAGCTTATGTATGTTCCATACTTGCCTTGGAAGTTTCCAGACTCAGTGAAGGACTATGCAGACGAAGAAGCTGAAATTTTATTACCATTTATTTTCAATATGTAAAGCCCCGGAAGACTTACAGTGAATAATAACAGACTTAAAAGCCAAGTTTGTTTAGGTCACACTCCAGCGTCTCCCTCAGGCAGACAAACAGAGCAGGCTCTCCAGGACAACGGCTGAACACTAGGAAGCTACTGCTAGCCTTTTTCCTTCAGAGAGGCATAGGAATATATATTTAAAGGCAGTTACCATGTTAGAGAGAGGGAAGAGAGATTCGCTTGGGTCTTTCATCTAAAGAGTGCCTGAGAGTTGTCCGTGGGGCACAGTGTTGAGAAGAGGCAGCTCTGCTGGGAAAGGAGGGGCAGGCAGCAAACTTTTCTCAGAGACACCGTCTGGGTTTTGTGTACCTGACGCTAAATGGGGGAGAAGTCGTCTTCTTGATCCAAAAGGTGCCACAGAATAATTGCACTTCCAGCAATAGACTTGCAGCACCTTCTGTCTTTCCTCCCTCCCCATCCTGGCCACTTGTCACATTGATGGGCATGTTGCTAGTACTTGTATAACACTTAGCAAATGGTTTTCGCTCCTCTCCTGGCTCCTGACAGTTGATCTTCTGCTTTAGCGTAGATTTTATGATAGACAGAAAAGTTTCTTCTAGCGCCTACTTAAAATGTGTTTAATCACCATTTGTCACATTATCAAATGTACCCAGGGAGCCTGTGGGCGATGTAGAGTGTTAGAAATCTTCACAATAAGCCAGCCTGTCAGCAAGCAATTTTTAGAGTTGAGACACAGGTCCATGTTTTTCTCTCTCAGGCACTGAGCAGATGCTTTCCCATGGGACTGCTGACGTCATCCTGGAGGCCTGCACAGACTTCTGGGACGGTTCAGATATTTATCCACTGTCTGGCTCTGACAGGTAGGCAACCTTATCTGCACAAGTCACCGGCTGCTGAAAACAAACTGCTGGAGAGATTTATGTTTGGGTAGCCTGCGATGTTTGCTTTCTCCAAAGGCTGCTTATGGCTGTGGGCAAGTCATAGTTATGGGGCTCTGTATGCAGAGATCTTCCTGCAGAGGAAGGTTTAGGCTGCCCACAGATGATGCCTTTTCAGAAATCACGGAGGCAGCATTGTAGAGCTGTCATTGGCCCTGATACACACTTGCACTCTTGGTGCCTCTCTGTTTGCGTCAAGTGGGTTTTTCAGATTTTTGTAATGCTTCATGCTGCCCCTTGTTAAGCCCAAAGAAGCCTGCAAGAGCACGACAAGTGCTGCTGCAATACAGTCATACCTCAGGTTGAATACGCTTCGAGTTGAGCGCGTTCGATTTGCGCTCCGCGGCAACCCGGAAGTAACAGAGTGTGTTACTTCCGGGTTTCGCCGCTTGCTCATGCGCAGACGCTCAAAATGACGTCACGTGCATGTGCAGAAGTGGCGAAAAGCGACGCACGCGTGCAGACGTGCCATCGCTGGTTACGTTTGCTTTTAGATGCGAACGGGGCTCCAGAACGGATCCTGTTCATATCTAGAGGTACCACTGTACAGGTGTGCGGGATGAGCTATGTAGTGGCCAGAGCAAGTAACCCAAGGTTCTTTCCCCACCAATTTCTGGAACAATTTAAAATGCTTTGTGATTACGCGCTCGCGCGCGCACACACACACACATCACGCATAGAATGCACATCAATGCAGATTTTGGGTATGTGTGCATGTACATCATTTTACAATTTGTTTTAAACAAGGAAAGAGAGAGCAGTGCAAACCGTTCAGGTGTTGTAAAGAACTTACAAAGTTTAGCCAAAAGACTAAATGCAAGGTTACATAATCAGGTACAGGAACAAATAAGTGTCTGTGTATATTTATATACACACATACATATATACATACATTTAGAATTTATATCTATGCAGGAGTGTGCATTGCGAGCGTACACACACAACTGTCACAGATGTGAATGAATTTTGAATACTGGCCGTGGGGAAGCAAGTGCTGACCCATGAGAAATGTGGAAGGGGTTGATGCACAAGGGCTGTGAACCATTAGTATCAAAGGAAAGATGCCTCAAAATACTCGATAAGGAATGAACAGAAGCCGCTTCCTTGCCTCCTCTCAGCTCCAATAGATTCTGCCCCTGAAAAGCATGAGTCTGGGCAGTAGTTTTACTAGCCAGGCATGTGTTGGCGTGCAGACGTTGAGACTGTTTTGTGCTTAACATCTCTCTGGTGGCCTTTGTCATTCTCTCTCTCTGCTCTCAGGAAGAAAGTGTTGGATTTCTACCAGCGTGCCTGTCTTTCGGGCTATTGCTCCGCCTTCTCTTACAAGCCCATGCACTGCGCCTTGTCCTCCCAGCTCAATGGGAAGTGCATAGAGCTAGTGCAGGTCCCCGGGCAGAGTGCCATCTTCACGTCCTGTGACCTCCCTGGGACGACGCCCATCAAGCAGAGCAGCCGGAGGAACAGCTGGAGCTCTGATGGTAGGTGCCTTGCCTCCATTGCAGATCCTTCCATGCATGCATCTGGGGCGGTGCTCCGTCAGCTTTGGTTTGTTGCTGGTTTTTTTTTATCTCAGGGCACTCTTCAAGTGACTCCGAGATGGACACCTAGGATTCCGTAACCACAAGGTTGCGGAAAAATGACCTTAGGAGAGAAGTTTGAGGGCTGTGTCCAACTCTGTGTGTGATGAGTTCCACTCTTGCAGTGGGATTTTCCCATTCCTCTCCTCTCCCCTGATCTGCTCCTGAGTGTCCCCCAACCCTCTGGAGCACATTTGAAGATGCAACAGGGGCTGCAGGGGAAGGGGAAGTTCCATTGCATAAGCAGGCATCTGCTGTGCATGTGGCACAGCAGCTCTGGACATAACCCATAGGATTTAAAAACCCAGTTGTTGGGTGTAGATGCTTTGAATCAAACAATTCAAATGTGTTTTGCACAATGATGTGACGTGGAACGCAAATCTGGTGAGACCCTTGTTCCATCACAGTGCCTTCCATGTGACAATCACCAAGAAAATGAAGAGAAAAATATCTTGTAAATGGAGAACCTCCGCTAAATAATTTACTTTTGAGCAAGCAAACGAAAAAGTGCGAATCTTAATAGTGTTGACTATTATTAATCCAGTCTTTTTGGAAATTTTCTTTTGGAGGTTAACTGTTTGAAAGATTATGTTTTCTATGTTTTAACGGTGATCCTAGGATGGAAAGCTCCACGACTGCATAAACACTCATTGGCCTTGATCTCCACATCACATCAGGAATTCTCTGTTTCCTCATTGTTCAAGGTCTCAACCTTGTCCCCATCTGACCTGCCAATTGCGGAAGAATCCTGCTTGTCTAAATTTTGACACATTATATTCGGGTAGGCTGCCTTGTCATCAGAAAAGAGGGCTCATTTGATCCAGCTTCTTCAGATCGCCTTCTTTTCTTGCTGCTTATTAGTTTCAGCCAGGCAAGCTCCTCTGAGTGTCCTTGAGCAGATCAGTAAGGATGATTTCAGATGCCCCGCCTGTCCATGGACAGACCACGGGCCGAATCTTCCAGCCTTGACTTGCTTAATCTCACGTAATATTGGTTCTTGTTGAGAAGAGGTGATAGTTAGCCTTCCCAATCCTACCTCTACCTTTCACCAAATGGCATAAAAATGGGAATTAAGAACATGGTGACATTCCTGTGTGCATTCTGTTACTAGCTTTTAATGCTGTGCTATAGGTAACAAACCTCCTCTGTTCCTCAACTTGCCTCCTGTTTCCTATCATTTATTGTCCTCTTGCATGGACAATAATTATTTGAGGGATGGGTGGGGTGGGGTACACTAACATACCTGATTTAGAAATAAATAAAAATGTTAGGCAACGTGTGAATCTGTTCTTAGTCAACCCTACATTTGCAATGGAGGCTGACCTGACCTGTTTCACAGGGAGCTGCATAGCTTTTAAGAGATGGGAAGTATCAGCACAAAGACTAAAAGGTTGACTCTGGGGAGAGAATCTTAAGTCTGACATAGGTAAAGATAAAGGGACCCCTGACCATTAGGTCCAGTCTTGGACGACTCTGGAGTTGCGGCGCTCATCTCGCTTTACTGGCTGAGGGAGCCGGCATACAGCTTCCAGGTCATGTGCCCAGCATGACTAAGCTGTTTCTGGCGAACCAGAGCAGCGCACAGAAACGCCGTTTACCTTCCCGCTGGAGCGGTACCTATTTATCTACTTGCACTTGATGTGCTTTCAAACTGCTAGGTTGGCAGGAGCAGGGACCGAGCAACGGGAGCTCACCCTGTCGCGGGGATTTGAACCACCGACCTTCTGATCAGCAAGCCCTAGGCTCTGTGGTGTAGAGCACAGCGCCACCCGTGTCCCTAAGTCTGACATAAAGTGGTAGAATTCTGAGCAGGGAGAATGGACTGCATCATTTCTTCAGACTGCCAGTGGGGTGGGTCACATTTTTGAAGGCTCCCTTTAAGGAGGAAACTAACACAGTGGAGAGAGCGATGGGCTCTCGAATGCGACTGGGGCCCTCCAGAGGTTGCTGCACTGCGGCTCTCATCATCCTTGGCCGGTAGCCATGCTGGCTGGGCCTGATGGGAGTTGTAGTCCAGCCCCATCTGGAGGGCTACACATCCCTCACCCCTGGGCTGTGGAAGCATTCTCCTAGATGTGATCACTTTTGTGTGTGGTGTCCTTCACCTGCAGTCTGAAGTGCTGCTGTTTGCTCCGAAGGGCATGTCAGAATGGCTCAAGTGGAGATATTATGTCAATGTTTATTATTACGACAAACAGCCAGCACACCAAAACCAGAATTTCTGCATAATTCTTTAGATAAACGACAAAAACGGTCAGTATGGGATTTAACAGTGAATATACTAACTAAGTGGACTTGAAATACGTTCAATTGCAGAGAATTCTACCACCTTGTCCTACTGGCTCTGTAGACCAGGCCTTAATGTGTTAAAATGATCCTCGTTGTTCTACAACAGGCATAGGCAAACTCCAGCCTTCCAGATGTTTGGGACTATAATTCCCATCATCCCTAGCTAACAGGACCAGTGGTCAGGGATGATGGGAATTGTAGTCCCAAACATCTGGAGGGCCGGAGTTTGCCTATGCCTGTTCTACAACATAACTATATTAAGTAGAACACACCCTTTGTATAGCTTTTACTGCTACCGCTTAGAAGTGATGGGCAACTTTTTGTTTTCTCTCCCCCTGCGTTCTTGGTGTGTCTTTCTCTTTTATGGGTATGTCTCTGTTCTCCTGGGCCTATTCCTCCTCTGTGTCTCTATATATTTGGCATTTCGGCCTGCCTCCACACACTTGCCTTTTCTTCACATGCCCAAAGAAGGGATTGGGGAAGCGATGGAGAAGGAGGACTGCATCCAGGCTCTGAGTGGCCAGATCTTCATGGGAATGGTCTCGTCCCAGTATCAGGCCCGATCAGATGTTGTCCGCCTCATTGAGGGACTTGTCAATGCCTGCATTCGTTTTGTCTACTTCTCCCTGGAAGATGAGCTCAAGAGCAAGGTAGGCTTTCCCTTGACTTACTCTACCACTTCTCAGAGTTCCTGCAGCGGCCATATCAAAGGCACAGCCACCTCACTCATCCTAGGGCTGGTTCAGATTGCAAGATTATTCCTGGTTTTTTATATATACAGTGGTGCCCCGCAAGACGAATGCCTTGCAAGACGGAAAACTCGCTAGACGAAAGAGTTTTCCGTTTTGGAGGTGCTTCGCAAAACGAATCTCTTATGGGCTTGCTTCGCAAGACGAAAATGTCTTGCGAGTTCCTGTGGGGTTCCCCCCCTTTTTCTAAGCCGCTAAGCCGCTTATTAGCTGATCCGATAAGCCGCTAATAGCGCTAATCCGTCAAGGGGCTTGCTTTGCAAGACAAAAAAACCGCTAGACGAAGAGAATCACAGAACGGATTCTTTTCATCTTGCAAGGCACCACTGTATGCATGTTTCTCCCACTTTGGCTATGCTGCTACCATAGTGCCTTTCCTCCACAGGTGTTTGCTGAGAAGATGGGTCTGGAGACCGGCTGGAATTGCCACATATCCCTGACACCCAATGGAGATGTGCCTGGTTCCGAAATCCCTCCTTCCAGCCCCAGCCATGCAGGCTCCTTGCGCGATGATCTGCAGCAGGGTGAGCAAATAGTCCTAAGGGGAATGGTGGCTGCAGTCCAAGTGTCTGTTCAAAGCAAATCCATCTGATGATTGAACCAAACCCATGAGATTTACAGTCAGCAAGACAGGCACTATTACTAAAGCCAGGCCAAACTTTAGAAATAGCTATGGGACAGTCCCACTTCGTTAATTTCTCAAAGCCTTAAAACCAGGGGACCAAGGCTTTACAAATAATACTGTCATATACGGTACAGGCATTCAACTGGTGAAATTCTCCCCATCTGGGTGGGGAAAGCTTTGCCTGTTGAATTCCATGTTGTTCTCAAAGGCAGAGGTACCTTTCTTGGAAACATTAAGACAAGCCTAGTTATAAGCTGTGCCCCTTCTGTCCAATTTGATACCTGAGGTTTTTGCTGCAGCCCATCACATCTGTTTAGTTTTTATGTCACCGCTGGGATATGGTTGTCTTGATTTTCAGCCTTTCCACGTAGTACATTCTTTTTGCGGTCTTTTCCGGCGCAGGAGGAAGGAGACAGACGCTTTAAAACTCAGCAAAGTTCTGAACTGATACTGCCAGCTCTGGTTAGATGAGTCATTTTCAAAACACCTCTTATTTTAGGAGAACCCAGAAAATCCAAGCTTGCTTTTCCAGGCTGTCACAAAGCCACATGAGGGGCGGGTGTGTGCCTTGTGTCGGCATTTTGGTGTGAGCCTTCCAAGCCGTAACGCTGCTTTCTTTCTCTGTCCTTGCCAGTTTCCCGAGAAGATGCAGAGGGGCTTCTGCTGATGGAGGAGGAAGGACACTCCGACCTTATTAGCTTTCAGCCAACCGACAGTGACATCCCCAGCTTCCTGGAGGATTGCAATAGGGTGAGACTGACAGCAGGACACCTTACTTAGGAACCCAAAGCGTTTGACTGTATCTCCCAGCAATGAACTTGATGGCTGTTGTTGCTTCTCTAAACCTCTTGAGAGGCCGTTTACAGCTTAATCATATCCATGTCTACTCAGAAGTCTGTTCCATTTAGGTCACTTACTTTCAGATGAGTGTGTATAGGATTGCACCCTAACAGTCCGCTTCCTTAAATCATCCCTAATTGATTAAGCCTGCATAACAGGAGGCAGCAACTTTTTTTGTTTAAGGATGCAGAGGTAGCTGCTGTGGTGAGGGCATCCTTGCAGCTTACCAGGAGAGGGCTGGGGAGGAGGACAAAGGCGAGGTTGGAGTTAGGGTGGATGCATTAGTGGGAGCCCTGCCAGTGCATCCACACAATCTCACCTTTCCTGCTGCCCTAGCCCTGTCCCAGGTAAGCTGAGGTGCTGCTAGTGTTGAGAGGGTGTCTCTGTGGCTCTGCCCTGCAACACTGCCCACTGCTAAAAGAATGCAAGCAGGACGAGTTAAGCTAGTGAATTTATCAGGGTACACTAAACTTGAGCAAGCAAGCTGGGGTCACACATTGCGGGGGGTGTTTCAAAATGGACATGGTCTGTGATGTGCTGGCACATGTCTTTCTTTAGCAGATCATAAAACGGGGGTGGGGGTGGAGTACAACACTGGGGAAAATACCACAACATTGAAAACAACGCTTGCCTTCAAAATATTTCCCCCCCCTAAATTGCTGCCATCTTCCTTAAAGCAAAATGAAAGATAATGCAACTTGAACTTTGTAGGAGAAAAGTTATTGATTAGGAGATAAAATGGGCTTTTGGATCTATTGCTGATGCTTCAGAAGAAGGGAAAATGATAGTTTAAGTACCATGAACTGACATGCCAGAAGAATAGAGGTGGGGTGGGGTGGATTATTGGAGAGAGAAGTAATACTATCATCTGTGAAGGCCAGGATGCTACTTTGAAGTGTCCAGTTTCTCTACTTCAAACTGGTTACAGATAGGTAGCCGTGTTGGTCTGCCATAGTCAAAATAAAAAAATTCCTTCCAGTAGCACCTTAAAGACCAACTAAGTTAGTTCTTGGTATGAGCTTTCGTGTGCATGCACACTTCTTCAGATACACATCTACTTCAAACTGATCTCTTTCATTCATCTTAGGAATGCTCATGGAAAGGGTTACATTTAATATGCTTCAATTCTCTCTTTTTTAAATATAATTTTTATTAACAGGCCAATCAAAAAACATTAATTCCAAATCACATTAGTTCCAAATTATACAGCCACCTTTTTCAAGTTTTTGTTGGGGGTACCCATACTTCAAGCTCCGAAAGGGATCCAAACTTCACTCTTGCTGCTGCTGCTTTAATTAAACAGTTCTATCCAGTTCTGTCCAGATAGTCTCTTTGTTTTTTTCCTCATCTTCTTGTTGTTATCATATATTCCTTTCTTTGTGATCTCTGATAATCTTCACAAGCGGGTTACAAACAAACATATTCT
Organism: Podarcis vaucheri; assembly: GCF_965113315.1. Classification (NCBI taxonomy): domain Eukaryota; kingdom Metazoa; phylum Chordata; class Lepidosauria; order Squamata; family Lacertidae; genus Podarcis; species Podarcis vaucheri. The sequence continues at coordinate 38,860,339 of NC_138760.1, forward strand.
GTGTGGGTTTTACACTCTCCAATAGTCATATCACATAAAGGACAGGCGCCATTTCCACATCTCCGTAAAAAACATTCCCACAGTCTGTCTGTTGATTTCTACAGGCTTGCCAATCTATGTCTCAGGGGGACCTACCAGGTCAAGATCACATTCTGATAACCATACATTCACATTCCGATGACCCTGGTCCTCCTCCCCCTTGTCCTCCGGCAAGCCTGTCTTAACGGAAGTCCATTTTTAACTGTGTCATAGAACTTACTTTCCATTCCCCGTTGTTTCCACCAGTCCTCTCTTTGATCAGTAATTCATTTCCACACAGTTCTTAGCTCCTGCTTGTGATTAGTAATTAGCAACGATTCTTCTCTCTGGAGGGGAGGGTTATTGGTACTCACATAAGACAAAATAAGAAAGGTTTTTTCCTCCCCCCCCCTTTCTGTTTCACTCCAACATACCAGTCTTTTAATGATGATTCTTCACTTGATTTATTTGTCCAACCCGTCACTCCGCACGCAGAGATCCCATTAATCAGCAGTCTTTACTCCCGATCTTCACTTGATGTATGTGCATTAGCTTCTTCCCAATTATATATTTCCAGTTATATGTTTCGTGCTAATGCAAACCAGTGTGTGATTAGAGACAGCGTCAGCGAGAGCCAACGTCACCCGAGGGCTTTGTGCCAAGTGTCCTCACCCCCTTCTTTCGAATCCGGGGGTGAATTATGGACACAGCTGGCAAGGCAGTCCCCCCCCCCCATTCCCTTGGGGGGGCAGGGAGGCTGCATACTCCCATCACAGCCTCTTAATTACCTCGTGTGGGTCGGAGAGATGTTATTGTCGGCCATCTTCCAATGCGCCCCCTGGTGGCCCCCTATGCTTCAATTCTCAGTGGGATTTGAACCTCTCATCCACCTAGTTTGCAAATCTCTCTTTCTCTCTTACTGGTGGTGTGTAATCCTAAACTAGAGGCCTTCAATAAGTATTTAGTGTTGAGTGACCCACAGTAACTTTTTTCTGCCCAATCATTTATACATTTACCCATAAATTATTCTGGCTGCCTTCATTTTCCCTCGTAAATCATGTTTAGGGCTGCAGACTTTGCACTCTGAAGATTACTTTCTATAAGGGAGGGCTAGTCTATGTAATTTACACAAGGAAAAACCTTTCTCTTTCTGAGCTGTGTGAGCAGAGAAGTTCTTAATCTGTTGTAATTTGTATTATACACTAATATTTGGTGGTAACTAACAGATTTTTAAAAGAAGAATTGTGCTCTTAATCTGGTTTTGCTCTCCTGCTGTTTGCACACTCACTATTTGAAATTTCACTTACCCACCCAAGCCTCGCTATACGCTTCACAGATTCCCTTATCCAAAGAGCTGGCTTCCTTCCTTTTTTTTGAGCTTTGCTGGTTGGTGGCCACCATTTTGTCTCTCTTTTGCTGATTGGCTGCAGCCATTTCAGGGGGAAACCACGGAGAAATGGGTGATTTCCTGGGAACGCATTGTGTTTGTAAAGTGAGACTTGTGTATAGTTATGTTGCTGGCTGTGTAACATCTGGGAAGGGCAGAGGGTAGCTTGTTTGGGCGGATTAAGAGCAAGTCAGTGGTTGATGGCAATGAAAATCTTTCTGGCAAATGTCAGTTTGCACTTCCTCCTAACATAGCCCAATTTATCCGGCAATGAACAGGGGTTAGAGCAATCTCATTGCTCTGCCTTATCACTCCAGCTGCGGGGAATCTGATTCATCCTGAGCTTGTTGTTAGCCTTCACCCTCGTCTACCGTCTCCTTGGCTTGTTTAATTGCCGCTTCTTTCACTCCAGGCCAAACTGCCACGTGGAATCCACCAGGTGAGGCCCCACCTGCAGAATATTGACAACGTGCCTTTGCTTGTTCCTCTGTTTACAGATTGCACCCCAGAAAGTAAGTGGAGCTCAGGCTAGTGGATTCTTTGACGCTGAGATGGGGAGATCCGGGTGGAAACTAAGAGGGTGTCAACACACTTAACCCCTTTCCTGGTTCTCTTGCAGCCATGTGTGAGATGATTAAGATCATGCAGGAATACGGGGAGGTCACTTGCTGCCTCGGCAGCTCTGCCAACTTGCGCAACAACTGCCTTTTCCTTCAGAGCGACATCAGGTAAGATCAGGGGTCAGCAGACTTTTACAGCAGGGGGGCCGGTCCATTGTCCCTCAGACCTTGTGGGGGGCCGGACTATATATTGAAAAAAATAATAATGAACTAATACCTATGCCCCACAAAAAATCCAGAGATGCATTTTAAATAAAAGCACACATTCTACTCATGTAAAAACACCAGGCAGGCCCCACAAATAACCCAGAGATACATTTTAAATAAAAGGACACGTTCTACTAATGTAAAAACACACTGATTCCCGGACCGTCCACGGGCCAGATTGAGAAGGCGATTGGTCCAGATCCAGCCCCTGGGCCTTAGTTTGCCTACCCATGGGTCAGATGCACCCAGACTCTGGGTTTCTGGCTTTGAGCAGCTCAGTTTGTCCTCATTCATACCACTCCTTCATCCTGATTCCATTTCTGTGTTGACTTTCTTTGTTTTCTTCCGTTGCATCTCCATACAGAGTCCCAGGGAGACCTGAAAAGCACTCCTCTTTTTCTTTCCTTTGCCCTGGGTACAAAACTACTGCTATCTGATACCTCCCGGCAATACCTTTAGCAGACCAATGTGGAGGAAATACCTTTTATGCCACATCAGCAGTTTGACAAAACTGCTTAGAACAAATCCCACACTGAGCCCGTTGTTGTCTGAAATAGTTGCATAAGGAACATCCGTTCCAACGGCAACCTTTGCCACAGAGTTGCTGGGAAAGGATGTTCTGCCTACAACCATTTTGCAAAACACATGGCTCAGCGTTGGACTTGGTGCCATCGTTCGGATCTCTGATGTGGCATATGAGAACCTCCCTCCGTACTGGTGGCTCTTGGTCTCCTAAAAAGGAATGGGGATTACAATCCCACTCTCCTTGACTATTGGCCCCGCTGTCTGGAATTGGGACCCCAACTATCTGGAAGGCCACAGTCTCCTCACCCCGTCCTCAAATGTATAAAATCTTCTGCTCTTCTGGCAAAGCAGGAATGGGAGAGAAGCAGAGAGGAAAGCAGGTCAGAGCAGGTGCAGCAATCAATTTAGATAAAGGCAAAGGAGACCATTTTGAGCCCTCAAGCTGTTATTGCTTTATTCATCCATCAAGCTTGTTCTGTTAAAAGCACCCTTCTGAAAATCAAAGGGCTTTAAATGAATGATGCAGAGTTTGTTTGAAGAAATAGAGATGCATAATTTTGTGGGAATTATTTTGGTGGCAGGGAGGCTGGATGCTTGGCCCAGTCTCACCCCCCTACCCCAATATCAAAGAAGGCTTATGATCCAGAGATGCTCTTGCTGTTCCTTTGGCTCTCATTGTTCCATCTTGTTCTTGCTCCTGTACTTGGTAGAGTGCAAACCTTTACATGCTGGGCCAAGTATCCTCAAAGCTGCTTTTTAAACAAGGGAGTTTTGTAAAAATAGGTTTCATTTACCATGGCTTTTATGCTGATCTTATTTTTTTTCTTGGTTTTAGCTGATTTTACTTGATTCTGTGATGTGTGCTATATATTATCTGTAAGCTGCCTCAAATTAATTTTGGAAAGGTGGGGTATACATTTATCAGATAAAGTAATAAAAGGATCAGGCTACAATGATCCTTACTGCTGACTGAGTGGACCCCTATTTTCCTAGCGGTTCTTTTGTTATGATCTATGATCAGAGTTCTTTATTCAGTCCAATCTGTTCTGATTTCCTGTCTCGGGACATTTCCCTGCAGAGCTGGTGACCTTGCTGTGGATGGTCCGAAAGTAATCTGTAGCCCACTTGTTCACTTTTTAAAAAGCATCAATATTGTTGGACACCTCTGTATTTTGGATCAGTTTTGTAACCCCGAGGTGTTTGGCTGGGTGCACCTGGCTTATTACTCCCCATTATGTTTCCCTCTAACCTGTGTAGTATTGTCTGTGCAGCATAGCCCTGGATCCTCTTTACCCCTCTCGCTGCTCTTGGGAGACGTTTGGGTATGCCACCAGCACTAACATGACCCGTATCTCCGATGAGCTCACGCCTCTCCAGCTGTCTGGCCAGCTGAACAGCCTATCGTGCTCCCTGACCATTTATCCAGAAGAAACCATTGGGCTCATCAGACTTATAGAACAGGTAAAGCCCCCTTCCTTTTGAGCTGGTAGTAACACAGTTGTGACAATCTCCATCATTTAAATATGCTAACATTTTAGCATCTGTTTGGGCTTCCAGACTTAATAAAATAACTGTTCCATCCTTATTTTTCTTCTTGATGCAGAGAAGCTATTTGGCAGGACAGACGTTCCAGCCTGTTTTCTTTCCTTTTAAAAAGAAATCCTAATTGAAGCTTTCAGTTTTGATCCATATTTTTAAAAGTGGATCTGTTTACTGCACTCATCCCTGACAATATAAGAACAGTCTCTGTTTACTCATACCTTGCATACTATCCATTTTATATATGCTTTCTTTTAGGCCCGGCATGCAACTTACGGTATTCGCAAATGCTTCCTCTTCCTCCTCCAGTGTCAGCTGACACTGGTCATAATCCAGGTGAGTTATTCTGAATGGCATCAGGAAGCAGAAAGGACTGATTGTCTTGCAAGTCATCTAAGAGGAGGAGAGACCCAGAGGAAGCTGCTTAAGTTGGATATTTGCTAGCAGTATTCATTATCCTTGTGTCATGGAAGGCTGCCCTGATTCTAGTTGCTGTCCAAAGCGTACAGTGGAGCATCTTGTAATCGTAAATGTATGGTCCCCAAATTCTTCATTTGGAATAGTATATGCGTGGAAGGCAAAGTGTACTAGCTTTTCTAATTTTGTTCCGGTTTTCAAAATAAAGTTTTTTTGAGAGTGTTTTTTCTCTAAGCACTTAGCAGAGGCTAGCCACGCACAGGTCCTCACCTCCCAAAACAGAACTTCCTATCATGTCTTCGGCTACAAGGCCTGGAAGAGTTAAGTTAAAATAAGCAGAATGTTTCATTTTTAAAAAAAATGAAAAGCAGTGCAGTGCTGCCCAGGCAGTGGAATCCTGTGCACCACATTCTGTGTGTAGCAGCAACTGCTGGCTCCTTAATTGGTTGATTTTTGCATTTATATACTTCCTTGTTGCCATGGCACCCAAATGAACAAATATGCAAAATTGTTGAACAAATGAGTTCTTTCACGGTCCCTTCAGGATCCAATGGCATGAACTCCCTGCTCTGGACTCCCCATCCTTCTTAGTCGCCATCTTGTTTTTACAAGATGGGTGTGGTGACTTGCTGGTGGGTGCCCTTCGGTCTTCTGATCCTTCCGCTGATGGTGCCTTTTGCTGTCTTTTGCTTAGTTCCTTTCTTGCCTGGGGCAGCTGCCCCCCATTCTCAGTACCACCGACATCTTGTGGCTTTCCTGTTTCTGCTACCCGTTGCTAAGGTGAGTAAGGTTTCTCGCTGTGATTCACAAGCATGCTCTACTTTGGGGATGCTCGCAGGAGCTCCACTTCTTTCCCAAGATAAAATGGGGCCACACGGGGGACGGGCACCTGGTTTTCATGTTCTGGCCACCACGTTGGAGACCATGTGGAGTCCATAATGCTTATATGGATCAGCCTTCATGGTGTGGAGAGTTGGCTATGCTAGCGCTGTTCATCTCTGCTAGTGCTGGCCTGTAGGTTCTCTCTCTGCAAAAAAGATATGCTGAGTTGCTTTTGTCCATTACGGCCTACAGATAATGTTGTACTTCAGCTACCGTTGGCCCCAGCCAGCATGCCCAATGGTCAGGAATGTTTGGAGTTAACAGCAGCTTCCAGAGGGCCACAGGTTTCCCCTATCCCCACTGCAAGGCTTAAATCTGCTGTTCTTTTCACTAGTTGAGCAGGAACTGTGTTGGCCTCTGACTTCTGCTGTCTTTTGGGTATGGAGGCAATAAACAAGCAAGCGAGGGGAGGCCTGTTGTGACCTGGTTAACTGTGGACTGGTTTGAAGTGACTTGACAGTGCAGGAAGGAACTGTGTGAAAAGGGGCTCCCCATTAGCTGGCATTAACAACAACAACAACAAATTTATTTATTTATACCCTGCACATCTGGCTGGGTTTCCCCAGCCATTCTGGGTGGCTCCCAAACGAGTATTAAAAACACAATACAGCATTAAACACAATACAGCATTATGGGGGTTTCATGTGTGTAGTCTCAGCAGGTTAATTCTAGTTTTGTTTCCTCTTCCAAGTGTGTCCCTCCTGGGCAAGCCTCCTCACAGTTCCATCATGTCCATGGCAACTGGGAAGAACCTGACCTCCATTCCTAAAAAGGTAAGAAAAGGTTACGATTGGGTAGGCATTCACTAGGGTCCGCGTGTGGCAACGTCAGAAGGTGTGAAAGTAATGTTCTTACCAGCTGCCGACACATGACACCCCAGTGATTGCAGTGCCGCAGATCTTGCTAGCATGAGCTTAGCTAAATGTTTAGCATGCTGGAGTCTGGCCTCTACCTCGGGGGCCTTCCTACTGCCCAAGGCAAGAAAGTTGGCTCAGTCTCCTGCTGGCCAGTTCTCACTTCTGTTGCCGCTAGAGGGAACTGGGGCGAACAGCATAGGGAGAGCCGTGCTGGATCCGGCCAGAGGCTCGCCCTGTCAAACAGATGACTTTGGGAAGCCCACTAGCAGGATCTGAGCCCTCTGCCCCCTGTGATGCCCAGTCCATTGGAATGCAGATAAATAGATAAATGTGTCCACAGGTCCCAAAAGGTCAGCAATCCTCAGCTCCAGGTTTTCCTGAATGAAACTGATTGTTTGGATCCAGTCTTGGGCTGGCCCAAGATGTTTTGACGCTATAGGCAGAATGCCCTGTCCCCCTCCCCACACATCTAGGCCCCCTCTCTTGTCCCTGCTTCTGCCCCCTCACTGCTGCCAGCCCCATCACCTCAACTGTACCTGTGATTATGTCTGCACTACCACCGTGACACAGCAGTGGTGGTGAGGGCACATTGGCAGCAGTGAAGGCAACAGGGCTGGCCCCAGTGGGGTCAGACTCTCCACCTGAAGCAAATGGCTTCACCTCGCCTAGTGCAGGGGCCTCTCCTGTTTTACCATCCTAGCCCCTAACATACATTGGAAGCATCTTTGATGATTCTTCATGGATCTCTCGGTAGCAGGAGCCCCTTGCAGGGAGAGGGCCAGGCCAGGGTATCATCCTTTGGTGCCTCCACTTGTTCCTGGGAGTTTAATAATAATAATTACAATTACAGTATTATTATTATTATTAATTATTTCTACCCCACCCATCTGGCTTGGTTTCCCCAGCCACTCTGGGCAGTTTTCAACAGAACATTCAAAACAAAATAAAACTTCAAACATTAAAAACTTCTCTAAACAGGGCATCAGTGGGTGGTGCATGACTTTTTCTGCCCCTGAGTTGATGGGTTTATTTTTAATGATGATGATGATTCATCTCCAGACTTCCTCTTTCTCTTGTCATATACCCGTACTCCTCATTTGGTGATATTTATAATGCAACAGTCCCTGTAGTCCTGCAAAACGGTAGAAGGAGGGAGAGAGGGAGGTGGGTTGAAGAGTTGAGCCAACGGCAGCCACACACCCCAGTGACCTTTTAGTTTGGGCCTGAGGAACAGCCCTGGAGGAGTCTCGCTGGGGGGTGCTCACCCGACCCTCTTCCGGAAGACTGCAGCTGGTAAGCCTGAGGCTTGGGCAGGGGCCGGGGCACCCAAGGCCTGGCCTCCCATTCTTGTAAGTCACTCCGGCCTTCCCAACAATGTCTTGCAGACCCAGCAATACTTCCTGTTCTGCTTCCTGCTGAAATTCAGCCTCACCATTTGCACCTGCTTGGTTTGCTTTGGCTACATGCTGCAGGATTACTGTGCGAACTTCAACTCCTCTGCCTTCAATGTGAATGTCACGGGCTGCTCCTCTATCATGCTGCACAGGTTAGCGGGTGCTTAGGGTCCAGCTCTCACTGAAGTTCCCACCCAGAGGAAGTGTGTGTTGGGATGGTTTTAGCACAGCTTCTTTTAAGGTTTCGTTTGTGGGTGGCACAGTTTGGATTATGTAGACTATGTTGTTTATAGAATCATAGAGTTGGAAGGGGACCCCCAAAGACCATCTAGTCCAACCCCCTGCAATGCAGGGATCTCAACCAAAGCATTCATGACAGATTTCTAGTAGCTTTTACAAAGATGGGTCTAGAAGAGTGGAAAGTCATGGAATACAGGCTTGTGCTACGTTGCCCCTACTCTCAGGTTTCCCTATGCTGATAAGGACTAGAAACTTAGTTTCTTTAAAAAAACCTAAGGCTATGTTTTACACACACACACACACACACACACACACACACACACACACACACACTAAATTCAAGAAAGGTCACAAAGAAATTAAACAAAGCAATATAAAGTAGTTAAAACGGCAAAGCCGAAAAGAAAACAGCAATGGAAGTATTAAGAAGTCTTAAAACACCAACTCTGTGTTTTATTAATCGCCCCATAAATCACCACCTCAAGGTGATTTAAAAACAGTTTAAAATGCAAAAGCAACAAATACAGCTGGGGAAAGCCTGTGTGGTGGGGGGACAATTTGGTGGTAACAATTCAACAACGATTTAAGATAATTCCAGATACCTTTTGAAAGGCCACTTTTGGCTTGGGAATCCAGTGGAAGAGGTTGCATTGTGTGACTAACAGAGCCCGCGGGATCTTAGGACTAGCTCACGAGTCCCTCTGAAATCCAGTCTCTTCAAATGGGGTTCGTTGATGCCTTGAACCGTGATCTACGTCATGTGATGCCCCTATGCTTGCTTTTTCAGTAGTGCAGAAAGCTCCCCCGACTGGTTTGGAAAATTTTCCAGCATCCTTCTTCTGGCCCAAAAGTTCACTGCTGGGATGATTGTCTTACATACTGGTAAGAGATTTCCATTCCTCCTTGCTTGCTGTACTGAAGGGGGGTGGGGGGCTTGCAGCTTGCCATGGCAGGGATCGGGAGCTTTATCAATGTCCCAGCTGAAGGCAGATGTAAAACCAAACATCTTGACTCTCTGGCCAGTTTGATCAGTTGGCTTAGTCTTCCCCAGCCCTTGGCTGTTTAACTGCATAAAAACAGGCAGGAAGATTTCAGAAGAGGTGTTAGATAATTGTGTGGAGAGGGTGTGGAGTCAGGGGCTGCCAGTCAATGGTGGACTATCCTGGGTTTTGGAAACATCACTGGGCTGCTTTCTTCTTCTTTTTTGCTGAAAGCCCAGCAAGGTTACCTTGTGATTGGCTTTCTTGGATGACGAGCTTCAAAAACCACCACACTCTCGGGGATTTGTGCCCTCTGTATCTCTGGCAGGTCCACACATTAAAAAAAACAAAAACCTGTTGGTATTTCTTCACAGTGTTTATCTCTGTCACCCACGTCCATCGTACCAAACCACTGTGGAAGAAAAGCCCCTTCACTAACTTCTGGTGGACTCTGACAGTTGTCATTGTGTGAGTATCCTTTTCTGATTCCTCTAGGTGACTCTCTCTCCCCCCCCTGTCTTTATCTCTAATTATTCCATCTCCTGCTGTCCATTCTTCTCTTGAAGCATCACTCTTTTTTCTTCTTCTGTGTGCATTTCTGCAGCGCTATGTCTTTCTGGCTCTTGACATCAAATTCTTCCTTCCCCTAGCCTCGGATATCATCACGTCCCTCTCCCTGACTTGGCTGTTATGCCATGAGGCTCTCATCACCCCACTCCAAACTTCTAAAATGTTCATCCAGGAAAAGCGACCTCTTTGGAGATGCTGCCCACTTGGGTATGCCTGTCCCCATGATGCTGTGTTTTCCGTGGAGGCTGTTCACTACCTTAGGAGATCCTTTCCCCATTGGCAGGTTGTACTCTGGTTGCTGGTGGAAGAGGATGCAGAGTGGAGGAGAGAGCGCTGGGACAGAAGGCTGGACGTGCCCCTTCTATGTTTTTCCAAGTCTTGCTTTGTTTTTAATGGCAGGCTGCTGGGCCAAGTCATCCAGACCCTCCTGGACCTGAAGCTCTGGGTGAACCTCGAGTCTCCAGTGACCTACAAAATGGATGACATTCCCATGGCCTCCTGGCTGTTGGGTTTACTCTCTCTTATCCTTGTTGTGATCATCAATGAGACTGTCAAACTCCATGAAATCAGGTAAGGGAGCCTTGCCATGAGGTCTTGCTTAAAGGTAAAGGTAAAGGGACCCCTGACCATTAGGTCCAGTCGTGGCCAACTCTGGGGTTGTGGTGCTCATCTCGCTTTACTGGCCGAGGGAGCCGGCGTACAGCTTCCGGGTCATGTGGCCAGCATGACTAAGCCGCTTCTGGCAAACCAGAGCAGTGCGCGGAAACGCTGTTTACCTTCCTACCAGAGTGGTACCTATTTATCTACTTGCACTTTGACGTGCTTTCGAAGTGCTAGGTTGGCAGGAGCAGGGACCGAGCAACGGGAGCTCACCCTGTCGCGGGGATTCAAACCGCCAACCTTCTGATCGGCAAGTCCTAGGCTCTGTGGTTTAACCCACAGCGCCACCCACGTCCCAAGGTCTTGCTTAGCACTCTCCATAAGAAGCTCCCAAAGTTCTCCTAGTGCTTTGCATGACATGGTCTTGATAATCCTTGCAACAACTTTGTAAGGCTGGCCTGCCAGCCAATATTATTTCCATGTTACAGATGGAGCGTAGTGGGCTGGAGAGAGGGAGGGAGAGGCATGGCTAAGGCCAGCTAGCAAGTTCATGGCCAAGGTTAGATATGAACCAGAACTGCCCAGCTGACAATTATCTCAAGTGCCTTATGCTGTACCAGCTGTTGGGTGCTTTTAGGCCATGCTGGCATTTTGAAGTTGATGTGAGAACCACTCCTGCTCCTCAAGAAGGAATGATAAGCAAGAGAACCCCATACTTGCATCTCCTCCTCCAAGGTGCTATCTATGATCACACCACACCTGCAGGGTAATAACAGGCCAGTGAAAGATGAATGCAGCCATGTTGCTTGCTGTGCGAGTGGATCATGTTGAAGCATCTCTTAGCTACATCCTCTAGGTTGAAAGACTGCCGCTATGGACAAGGCAGACCTTGCTGGGTCAAATCACAAGAACGCCATTTTCAACACAGCGAACCAAGTGACTCTGCAAACCCACAATCGAGGTGTGGGGGAACGTCGCTCTGTGGGTTTGCTACCCTCCCTTTCTCCATTTGTTTTAATATCCAAAGGCCCTGATGAAACCCCTTCACCTTCAGGGCCCCTCTGCCAATGGGAGCTGAGCAAGTCATAGATGACATCCTGTTCCGCAGCTGAGTTAACTGTTCCTGTGCAGTGCAGCAAACTTCCTGGTATCTAAATCAGGGTTCCTGGAAGGATAAAATTGCTACCTGACATCTCTCTGACCCGTTCCCTTGAGATGCTGTTGTCTTGGCAACAGGGAAATACGCATTGAACTGCCTGTTTTTCTGGCTGCCTCCCAAAATGGTTTTGGGGCACTATAAAACGTCAGTAGCTGGGTCAAGCAAGGGCGGGATACTCACAGTAGCCATCGCCTCTGGTTTGTCTTTGGCATTTGCCCATGGGAGATTCCCTCTGATCACAGAAGCGCTGTTCTTAACGGCTGTAGGCAATGGCTGCATGCTGCCCCACTGCTCTCCTTGGAAGCATGAGAGTCTTTTAATTAGCAGGATATTTATTTGAGGGGAGGAGAGAGCGAGCTGCTTTACAGCAGTCATCACATCGGCACCCAAATGAGCCCAGACTAGGTAAAAAAAGCATTCTGCAACCTGACTTACCTGATTAAAATCTTACAAAAAAAGAAGCAGGTTGGTTCATTTTGTATATCTCTTGTTTCCCGTGCTGTGTTGCAAATGAGGCTGGCAGCTATAAGAAACATTTTAAGGCATTTTTTAAATGAAGGTGGGAAGGGGAGAACAGGCCTAGGTTTCTTATTCTGCAGCCATAGGTGTCTCCACCCCACAAATGCTTTGGCTTCAGCCCCATTGGGATTGAGCCCTTTGAAATTGGTGGGATCTACTCCTAACTTAAAAGTAGGTGTAGTTGCATTGCAGGGGGTTGAACTAGATGACCCTTGTAGTCCCAACTCTACAATTCTTTGATTCCATGATTCTCCCTCTCCCTCTCCCTCTCCCTCTCTCCCTCCCCAGGGTTCGAGTACGTTACCAGAAGAGGCAGAAGCTGCAGTTTGAAACCAAGCTGGGCATGAATTCTCCATTTTAATCCCCACAAGTAGGACGTGCCCTGGAAGGCCTGGGGGCTGCATGTTCCCTTCTCACACAACCTTGCCACCTTGCTGAGAGAGGAAAGGAAAAAAGCACCCAGCCTCATGTGTGAATCCCTCTGGTCAGTGTGGATCAGAAGAGGCCAACCCCAAAGAGCAGGGAAAGCTCCATCTTGAGCGCTGGTGAAGATTCAGTGCCTGGCATGAAAGCGTTGGTGGGACATGGACTGCTGCTTTTCCTTCTTTAAAATTTATTTTTTACACCTCCTTCCCTTGGAACTCCTTGGGATCCAGCAGATTGACACCTTGGATCGAAGAGCAAGGAATTCTCATTTGACACTCCCCACCCCCCGCCGTTCATAATTTGACTAGGTTATTTCTCTTTGTCCTTCTTGCCCCCCCCCCCCGACTTCCCTGTTGATCTCATCTGTTCATTTGTTGCGATGCTGCTTGCCCCAGGGCATTCTGGGTATAAGCGCTGCACCCACCCAGGAAGGAATAGGAGCAGCTGGCCTGCTAGCTGGCCCTGCAGAAGTACCCCCCCCCCAGCTGCAGTCCCTGTGACCCACAGAACAGCCCTTCGCCTGGAGGCTGCCCTCTTGTGGAAGATGAAGCAGAGGGGCAGGATGCCAGGGAGGTTTGCTGCTGTGAGTACAAAGGCAGCTTTTCCCATTAAATACATCAGGGATGTAAAGTATGTAATAACAGAGTTAATAGGCCAGAGCCTTCGCCACCGTCATGAGAGCATCCTTTTAGGGATGGGCTATTGTGGATATACCTCAGCCCTGGCCACGTTCCATAAGGAGGCTGTCTTTTAGTGCTTAATACTGAAAGGGCTGGGTTTGCGTGTTTTTCTTGTGCACCCACTCACTGTTTGATAAACCTTGTGAGTGACCGAGGTCTGAGAGGTCATGTGGTTTTCTGTGCTTGTACGGGCATGGAAGACAAAGGTGTGTGGGCCAGATCTGAGTCTGGATTGACTGATTGCTTGATCTTTCACTTTTTCTTCATTGAAAAAGTGCTGCATCTACAAACCCCCTCTTGGCTGCTTTGAATGGAGGATGGCAGATGAGGCTGGGCATAGTTCCTCTCTCATATCCATGGGCTAGACTTGGGATCTTGGTTGCATTTTGTGCTTGCTCCACTGTTTTGGGGCATCGCTGCTCGAGCCTGGCTGGTTAACTTGGAGACATATAGCATGCTATCCCATGGTCTGTTTCCCTAAACACAGGGAATTAAGTCTGGGTGGATTCACCACGCAGTGCTGGGAATCTGCATCGTCCTCAATCCACCCTCTCTCTTGCCTGCCAATTTTAGCCGTGGTGGATAAACTCAGGCTGTTGCTTTTGGCGGGAAGAAATCAGAACTACCTCTGTTGGCCAACCTCTGCTCTATTTATGGACAACTCCAGGGACAGCTGCCTTCTCTGCAAGACCAATCGCTTAGATAACAGGGCATGTGTTGTTTGGGAGTAGGTATTTTGGGCTACTGTGGACGGGCTGTTGAGTATTCAGGGCTCCATGGGGGATCTGCTCTACCTGGTAGGGTTTTGGCCTAGGCAATCCAATTAACCTCGCCCTAGAGTTGTTTAAAAGCACTGACCCACCCTAGCATGGTAGTTAGAAACTTGCCAAGCCTTCTTAAGGAAACAAGGGCAAATCAACCTTTTGGCGGGAGGGATACTTTTATCCTTCCACAGCAGACAAAACGACATTTTACTTTGCTAGATTAGAAAAGAAAAAAATCATAGGTTTAGGCCTGGCCGGAGGTAGTGGTGATGGAAGGAGAAAAGTGATACCTGGAGGATTTTAAGAAGCTTGTAGTACAGCCTTCCCCAACCTGGTGCGATCCAGATGTTTTGGGTGACAACTCCCATTAGCTGCAGACATTTTGGCCATGCTGGCTTGGGCTGGTAGAAGACACATTCCAAAACAGCTGGAGGGCATCAAACTGGAAAAGGTCGGTGTGGTTAAGGTCAGAGGATGTTCCTTTAAGCCCCCCTGCACATGGCAAAGTTCTCCAAAGCTGTGGCATGTATGCTGACTCCAGCTGGCTGTGACTGGGAAATCGGCCAATATCCTATGTTTATATTTTAAAAAGCGGCTATTGTTTAGAAACTGTTAAAAACACGTTCTCCCTCCCACTTTCATCATTTCTGTTCCCACGTAGCTCAAGGTTTGCTGCCTTCTCACTTGGTGTGATCATGTATTGTATTGCTCCCCAAGGGCAAAGAGCTTTGGGGAATGGGCTGTGTTTCACCTTGGTACTAACCAGCAACAGTCCTCTACTAGTTTCAGAATTGCCACTGGCTTCAGTGGGTCAGGATTTGCACCCCTAGCTTGAGGCCAGCGGTGCTTGGCATGTGCCAGTTTTGGGTCTCTGGTCCCAGGCTAAGTTGTGGGTGGTTTGTGCAGATTTTGTATTTGGAAACTGGACTGATTTGCTTTGGGTGACAGACACTTGGGTAGCTGCATTTAAGCATCATCCTTCCCTCGTTCTGAACCAATTGGGAGTCCTCGATGCTTAAAAGCTGTTTGCCGCAATATTTTTTCCTTAAGTGATTTTAAAGCTTTACACCTGATAAACTGTCTCTGGCAGTTTCCCTGCTAGACAAGGCACTTTCTGTAGACTTTTGTCTGTGGTGGTTGATCACGCTGAAAAAGATTCCCCTCCCTGCACTTCACGCACTCTTTCCCCTCCTCAATTGTACTCCACTGGAGTCAGATAATGAGCCTTTTCTATGGCTTTCTCTTGAAAGTCCATGTTGCCTTGCTGCCTCCCCCACCCCTCCGGCCACCCCCTCTTCCTCCTCGTCCAGCCAAGGCATCAGAAAGGTGTGAGGCGTATGGCTTTAGGAAGACGTTTCACCCATCCAACTGTTTTTAAATGGTGTATATTTTATATTTAAACTTTTCTGGGGATGTATGTAAAAAAAAATAGATTTGTATGAAAACTTGTAAATTGTACAAAAAGGAACAAAGAGCACCTGGTATGAATGGCAATAAATGATTGTCTTTGATACAGTAAATTTTTGAGAGGATTGGCATTTGTGCTTTGTAATGTATGCTATCTCAGGAATCCTTATAACAGTCTTGTAAAGTAGACCAGAATTCTTACAGATTGATGGGCAGGGGGCAGCTTGTCTAAGGCCACCTACTGACTTCATCACTGTGGGGAGATTTGAACCAAATGCTTCCTGCCTTATCTCTTCCACACTGGCTGTAATCCTATGCAAACTTAGCTGGGAGTAACTCCTACTGAACTCAGTGGGGCCTACTTCTGGGCAGACGTGTATAGGTTTGCACTGCCAACTGCTAAGCTATGATATCTCTATCTCCATGATTTTGTGACTGTGCTGGAAAATATCGGCTAACTGGTTTGAGTTTGTGTGACATCTTTGTTCTTTGGTAAAATCAGTCCAAGCCCCCAGCGTTTTCTTGATCAAATACTGCTTCCTCCTTCTGGCTGACAAGAAGTTACATGCTGAGATGCAGAGATAGATGAGGCAAAATAGGTTCGAGCAATCAATATGCTTTGCTAATGGAAGTGATGGAGGTTCTATTACTGTGGCTAATATTACTTATGTCTTTGCCAGCCGCAGACATTGGTCTGGTTCGCACATTAAACCATAGCTAAGAGCAAACAAAGCTTTAATGTGAGCATGCGGTGTGCTGCTGCAAAGGTCATGAGAGTGTTCCTGTTGTGCTGTGGACATCCAAGCCCAGGGTTGTGGTTTGTTTCTCTACCCAAGCAAAGCATGAACAGTAATCAGGGTTTGTTCCTGGCTTGCTGCTCATGATTTGGTTGGGAAAACAAACCATGAGCTCAGGTTCGGAGAATCACAACAAGCCAAGCTCTGGTTTGTTTCATCTGCAGTGCCACAGGAACAGAGTGAGACCTTTGCAGTGTGCAGTAGCAAATTGCACATTCACATTAAACCTTCATTTACTAATCTTAATTTGTTTGGATGATATGCAGGCTGGATCTGTTATGGCTGATTTTCACTTAAGTATTGTGTACATACACCTTAGCTGACATGAAGGGTACTTATATCTTTCTTTAAAATACTGGAAAGTAGGTGCCCAGTTTTTTTCCTTATGGCTCCTTTTGAATATTTGAAGCGGCACACATCAAGTTTTGCACACTTAAGGCATGCTCATATTTTTGAACTTAGGTAGCCATGTTGTTGTTTAGTTGTTTAGTCGTGTCCGACCCCATGGACCAGAGCACGTCAGGCGCTCCTGTCTTCCACTGCCTCCCGCAATTTGGTCAAAGGTAGCCATACTGGAGTACAAAATATTCATTGAGCATTGATATTTAGTGGTGTCTGAAATGACTTCTTTTTCCTGAGGTTGTGACAGCCCTACTTGATACACAAAGCATCTGACTGTTCAAAAAGAGAAGACTCAGCAAGCCAAGTACATCTGTCAAAAGGGAAAACGATTCCCAGTGTTTAATACCATAAAGTTTCTGTTTATGTTAGTTTAAAACAAGAATTCATGATTAACACAAACAGACTAGATGATTTAAAAACTGCCTGGCTGGTGTTTTGCCTGGACTAATTTCCCTAGGCCAGTTCCTGCTACATAGAGCAGGTGGGGCCAAGGCTGGTTAGACACAACTGCATCCATACATAATTTACACAGCATACAATATATTTAAAATAAAGAACTAGCTCTTAAAAAATAAGCATTTTGGACAAAAAGGGAAGGGGGAATTTTTCTCATTAGTGATCACAAAGAACAGCATTTTACTGCCCCCTAGTGGCTCAGACAGTAATGTGGTTCCACCCCCCAACTCTAAAATACAACAGCACTCTGGTTAGTAAATATACAACAAATCCACATTTAAAAAATATATACATTTCTTTTAAAAAATTACAGTTTTATCAACAGTGGGGGGAAAGGATGCATCCCAAATCAACTACTGTGAAATCCAAACCTCTTTTCAAAAAGGCTTAATGAACCTTTTTATAAAGTGCCACTGGTTGCAGCAATTCTTTAAAAAAATATTTTTTAGCACTAGTCATCAACCAGAGGATGACTAATCCACTTGACACTATGGATAAAAAGAGAGTCCAAAAAAATAAAGAGAAACTACATCTATGGCCAAGACACATTAATAGGCTCCATTGTAGCCTCTCGCTTTTTTCCCTTCGCCATTTGGATTTCACTTCCTTGCAAGTGGCTCAATGCTTGCCACTTCATGATTCACTACTAAGAAATCAAAAGCGATGCACATCCTGGATCCTCCAGCAGAGCCCTTTCCCCCGTGATGCCCAGAGGATCTGTTGCCTTAACTTTAAAACTGCTGACTTGCCCGGTCTGCCTCAATACTTGGAAAAAACTGGCAGAAGTTTTAAGTCTGTGATATACATGGTCATCTTCATTTTAGACTTAAAATAAAACTCGCTTGGGAAGCCACCTTCTACAGGGTCTGACCCCTTGGTCCATCTAGCTCAGTATCACTGGCAGTGGCTCTTTCAGTTTTTGCCAGCCTTACCTGGAAATGCTGGAGACCGGACCTTTCTGCATGTGCTGTACTGCTCAGCTACAGTCTCTCTGCCATATCAGTCATGGACGAGTTCTAATCTGCCTGCAGCATGTAAGCAGCAACTATTACACTTTTCTTTTCCCTTCTCTTCCTTCTGTAGGCTGCCTGATTGGCACCACCTTGGGCATATTTACAAAGGTAAGAGCCCCCTCATCAGAGTGGAACTGTCCCTAGGGAGGAAGGAAGTGGAATGCCGTGGGGTTGCAATTGGGCCCTTTGCCTGCTGCACTCAGTTGTTGGTAGGGATGGGCTCACTTTGGACAGGGAGATGAGTTACAAGGAATGGTCTTTGGAAAGGCAGTTTCATCTTATAGCCCAAATGCTGTCTGCTTTAATTTCTATTTTAAGAATAGATCTACATGCTTCGTTCCCTGCTGGAAAAAGGATAGGGAAGAGTATTTGCAACTAGGAAAAGTCACTTTTTATGCTACAATGGAGAACATGTTCAGGATCTCTTGTATTATTTTCGCCACTGGAGGGTGCCAGGCACTGTAAGCCACCCCACCAATCAGCGTTTTCCTCCCAGATTCTACTGAAAGAAAGAAAAATGGAAGACTATTTTATCTCTCCACCAACCCACCCGGCCCATGCGATGAATGAGACCCGAGGTATTTGGGAAAGAAGGTCAAGTAGTTTTCAGTTCCCCTGAAAAGTGTGTCGCCCTTGAGCTTATTTTACTTTTCTGGGAGCCACAGGCTGTGCCAGCTGCTTTTGGAGGTCGAGGCAAAGATGGGGCAACGTGCAGGATTTAAATCCACTCGGATTACACGGTCCTTCCTCTGCTGACAACGTTGGGAAAAGCAGCAAGGCCCTGTCTTGCTCTGGAAGCTGCCAGGCTTACCAATCCTGTTCCCTTTTGTCAACTTGGCCACATTGAGCCTCGGCCCCTTTGCGGATGTCACTGCCCTAGGGAAACTGACACATTGCTGGCATCGTTTGAAATGACAAGACGCAGGAGTAGGGAATGGGCTGCTCTTTGCAAGAAGCATAGATGTCTGTGGTATTACGTGGGAAGGAGGCCAGGGTCCAAGGGAAGCTCTCAGTAGCCTCCAGCATTGGTCTGCCTCCCTTGTGGTTCAACGTTGCAGGCATTCAACCAGCCCTCCTTTGTAGCTTCAGTGCTGATGTGGGTGGTCACTGTTTAGAGGCCTGGCAAGCATCTGGTGCCCTCTGATGGAAACACCAAGTTGATGTGTGTTGACGCACTCTTGCCCCAAGATATTTGTCCAAAAAATGGACTTGGAGTGCAGTTGCCTCTGGCTGGAAGTTAGCACTCACAAGAAATCAGGAAAATATGGTAAAGTGCCTGGAAGGAGAGGCCGATGAGTAGTCGTGGGATTTCTCCCCAAGCTGTCCACGTCTCATAAATGGTAGGGTAGAAGGATGAACCTGCATCATCATCATCATCATCATCATCATCATCATCAGAGAAGGAAGCCCGTCCTCAGTCCAACATGGCATCCAGCTGCTCTGCAAGGTCATCAAACATGTTGCTGATGTCTTCGAGGATGTTCTTGGCCGAGTGTGCTGTCCCATAGTTGCTGGGGGACAAAGACAGGAGAATTGATTCGTTTTGGGTGCAAGGTTTCAGGCAAGAACTGACACCTCCTCCCTCACCAGATCTGAAGTCTTCTTCCAAGCCCTCTCTTTGCTTGGAGGGCCATTTCCTGCACACTCTGAGCAGTCCCATCTCCCTGCCCTTTCCCTGCCACCCAAATGGCTCGCTAATGCCTGCCTGCCTCTTGGTAAAGGCCAGGATGCAGGAACATAATCCATCCCATTCTGAGACAGCTATTTCCTGGTGCAATACAAGGTACAGTGGTACCTCTGGATATGCACACCTCTGGTTGCGTATCCTTCGGGTTACGCACACGGCAAACCCAGAAGTATTTTTTCTGGGTTTTGCCATGCATGCATGCATGCGCAGAAGCGCTCTACCAAGCTGCGCACATGCACAGAACAGGCACCTCCGGTTGCGAATTCCTCGGGATCTGACTGGAGCTCCGGAACGGATCCTGTGCGCAACCGGAGGTACCACTGTACTGGTTACTATTTTTAAAGGCTTTCACCCACCCCCCAGCACCATTCCCCAAAGAAGCCCAATTGCCGCCTATATTCTTCCTGTTTTATATGCCCCCAGCACCTGAAGTGAGGACACCTATGACAAGGGAAACTGCAGTTTCTCCAAGGCTGCAGAACAGCTCCCTGAAGAAGTTCAGGGCAAAACTTTTGTCTCTCTCTGGAAAAATGACATCCTCCAGATGGGAGAGGTCATTGTGGCCCAGTGTTGCGCCTGAGCTCATTTCATTTCACTGCTGTTTGGGTGGGAGAGTTGGTGGAGCTTTAGAGGAATGACAACACCCATTTGCATACGCAAGTCTTCACCCAGCTAGGGCAATATGTATGGAAGTCGGCTTGCACATGGTCCCTAGCTGGACCAAGGCAGATGTATCTGAAATATGCATGTGCCTTCTTCATAAAGAAGAGGGGCCTTTGTATTCTGCACTTTGGATAAAGACCCTGAAGGATGCTCTGCTCAGGACAGGCACCCTGCCTGCCCTCTCTTCACATCCAAGCAATGCCTCACCTGTCTGCCTCCTCTGCGTTGATTTTCTTTTCTGCCGCTTCAAGCGTGGATGCCAAGGATGAGTTGGTTTGTTCCAGCCTTTGCTGAGCGTGGATCATGTCCGGAGATGCACTCAAAGGCCTCATGGCGAGGGGCACCCCAAAACTCAAAGCGGGTTTGCTGCCCAGCCCCAGTTTCATGGGGTAGGGACCCATCCCTTCTGAAACCATCTCTGTGGCTGCCCAGGGAGCGACGGTGTTGCGGGAGTTCTGCAGGACTTGTTGGTAGATGGTTTTTGGCCCTGAAAACACCAGCTTGGTAGAAGCAATGGATGTGTGCTTGGCTGGGACATCTGAGGGGGAAAAAAAACCTTATGTTGAGTATTCTGAAACTTGACCCACTTAGTTTAAGGAAACACAGCCTAGTTCCGTCTCTCGAAGTGCAACCTCCCTTCTGGATCAGCAACAGCAGGCATTCCTACCATTAACACCTCATGCTATTCTACACTCTCCCAGCAAGTGTAAGCTGGAGTACTTCTTCTGGAAGTAGCCCTTACTTCTGGATTTGCCATGCTTTATTCATTCTTGTTTCAAAGAGCATCAAGACAACATAATTCCAAAACTGTAGCCTTTCCCTTTCCATGTTTTCTGCACTCCCCGTGTTTCCTCCCCAGACTTGATTTGCAGCAATATTTAATACTGAAATGCAATTTTATAATGAAAGGCAAAGTGGTAATAAGGCTTGTGACTTTGGTTTAAACTCCATTTGCAGGGTTCAGTCCTTCAGTTACTTTGTATTGACCAGCAAAAGGGGATCGGGCAGAATCAGTGACTTAATTCCTTTGAATAGCTTCTCTGAATTGCCCTGTATCAGTTCCTTTTCCTGCAGGGGAGGGCTGATTTCCTTTCCCCTCCCCCTCTTGGTAGTGAAACATCTCTACAGTTTTTAAAGAGCAGAACATCTACAGTTTTTAAAGAGCAGAAATCAGTAATGAAAGATGCCCTGTGTAAATAAACGGACACAGAGCAATTCAGAAAGAAACTATTCCAAGAGAAATGATTCTGTAAGCCTCCAGCCAGGATCAATGGGGTGTGTGTGTGTGTGCGTGCTAAACCTTCAAATTATGAACTTTTATTTGAAATATCCAGGCACCTTTTGCTGAATGGAGTAAAGATTATGGAAGGATCTTGGCCACAGGGAAGGACATTGCTAATTAATATTGTGCTACATAAAATTTTATGTGCAATTTCCATTTCAATTCCACATCAAACTAATTCTAACTAAAAATACATGCTTAAGCATCGCTACCATCACTTCACTGTAGGCACTTCCCTATCCCACTGGGGCTATGGAACCGTCACTCCCTCTATGGGGGGGGGGGGCAAAAGCAGTCTTGAAAATGGGTGGGCTACAGCCCTCTCTGCTTCCTCACCCCTCCCACCATTTCCTCCCAGCCCAGACCTCTCTCCACAGCCTCCAGTGCCCTTTCCCCAACCAGAAGCAGCAACAGGGTGCTACCCCAGTTCTCTCCCAGCTGTAACGGCCCTGAAGAGCAGCTGGAACAACACTGTATTGCTACTACAGTGTTACCTCAGGTTAAGAAATTAATTCGTTCTGGAGGTCTGTTCTTAACCTGAAACTGTTCTTAACCTGAGGTACCACTTTAGCTAATGGGGCCTCCCGCTGCCGCTGCACGATTTCTGTTCTCAGCCTGAGGTAAAGTTCTTAACCCGAGGTACTATTTCTGGGTTAGCGGAGTCTGTAACCTGAAGCGACTGTAGCCCGAGGTACCACTGTAACCCCAAACTCCAAGCCCATTCCCCGCCCTGAGAAAGGATGAGGGCACTGCTAGCACATCTGCATCTCCTTCCTTTAAAGGGGGAGAGAGATACCACCATGTAGAAAATCTTTCTGATTCCAGGAAAGGGCAGCATAGCAGTAAGCCATGGGGGCCAGATTTTGCCCAGCTGCCACTCTGAACGTTGCCTACCTGCCGCATTGGCTGCCGTCCTCAGATGGACTGCGCCTCCATTCCTCTCGACCTGAAGTGGGATCTGGCTGGTTGGTTTCAGAGAGACGGGCGGCTTCTTGATCCCCCTTTCCAGAGACAGGATGCTCTTCTCTATCTCTGCGATCTGCAGCTCCATGCTGTCGTCGTCAAAAGCGTCTCCCGCCGGCTGCGGCTCTGCTGGGTGTAGCGAGGGTCCGCTGATGCTGACCGTCTGAGCCTGGGCGTACTGTGGAGCCGAGGATGATGAGCTGGGCGCAGACACCCCAAACGCTTTCAGCACGTTCTGGAGGGGCTCTCTCTCCCTGCACCGGGGCCGCCTCTTGACCGTGTCAGACTCTGTGAGGTTGAATTCCAACACTGCGGGGCCCTCTTTCGCCGGGGTCTCTTCTTGCTCTTCCCCGTAAGGCTGAGCCAAGGCAGAATCGGACTCTGGCGCAGCGGCGTCTGCCTTCAGCTGCCCAGTGGGCTTCGGCCGCTGCTTGATGGTCAAGTTGCCCTCTTCCGCAAAGGGAATACACTCGCTGGAGCTGTTCTGAGACGAACAGGGAGACTTGGCACAGCCATCTGTCTCTGCTGTTGCTTCTTCCTCCGTGTCGGACCGGGTGTCCTCATGGCTGTGCTGCAGAGCTTCCGTCATGGCGACCGCGGGTTCGCTAAATGTCCGTCTCTTTCGGGGGACGTTGCCTTCAAAAGCCTGGCTTTGGCCACCGGTGGCTTCTGCGCTGCTGGGGTCTGCTCGGGCTGAATTGTGCAGGCCCGTCTTGCTGGCCGACTCCTGACCGGGACCGGTGGGTTTGGGGGACTTCAGAGGCTTGGCCA
This sequence comes from Podarcis vaucheri, assembly GCF_965113315.1. Classification (NCBI taxonomy): domain Eukaryota; kingdom Metazoa; phylum Chordata; class Lepidosauria; order Squamata; family Lacertidae; genus Podarcis; species Podarcis vaucheri. The sequence continues at coordinate 38,883,564 of NC_138760.1, forward strand.
GGCTCCCGTCAGCCACAGGCCCATTGAGCACGGCTGCAGCATTTCTCAGAGAGCAGCCCCTGTCACGAGAGCCCTCTCCTCCTCCGTCCTGGGAGAAGGAGGGTCCTTTTTGTGTCTCTTGGCCCTGTTCGTACTCTGCACCCACTGGCGCGCTGGAGACTGAGCTGAGGCGCTTGGGAGGCGGGGGCGGGGGGCCCTTCCTCCTGGCGCGGATGGCAAAGGACTGGCTGCGCGAGACCTTGGCGGCTGACGATGGCTGTGCCCGCGGCACCTGGCTCCGCCCCGGCCGCCTGGTCAGGGTAGCGTATGAGCCCACGGAGCTGGCGGGAGGCTCCTCTTCCTCGGCCTCCCCGTCGGACAAGGCGTAGCGGTTCAAGCTGTGCGAGCGCTTCTTGTGCTTGAAGCCCTCGCCGTTCTGCTGCTCCGCCCCGGGCTTGGGGGGCGCGTGTGGCGGCTCTGTGGGGCCACAGTGGGAATGGAGGTAGGAGAAAGCTTTCTGGGCTGTCGACTGCAGGGTGGTCCTCTGGGCAGAGAAGGGAGCGGGGGCCTTGGCCTGCTCAGGCACGGACGGCGAAGGAGGCGGCGGAGGGGACTTCAAGGACACGTGGGGGTACATGAAGACATATGGGGCGGTCCCCTTGCTGGCCGTGTGGGGCGATGCACAAGGGGACGTGGCTGGAAATGTCTCGGGAGGCTCTGTGTGGGGAAGGAAATCCCCCTTCAGAGCGCTTGGTCTCTGGTACTGGTCCATCCCCTCAGGCAGATTCCTCTCCCTCAGAGGGCTTCCCACACAAACGCTGGAATAGCCGTTGATTCCCTCAGGGCTGCTGAGCTGCGGAACAAATTTCCCATAGTTCTCTGGGTTGGGCCGACTCTGCGGAGCAGCGGAGTTTTCCGTGAGGCGGGGTTGGGTAGAGGAGTGTCCGCCGCCACCACCACTGCTGCCGCTGCTGCTCTCGCCGCTTCCCAAGCTCTCCTGCGAACGGCTCGAGGTGGTGCTGTGGGACAGCATGTTCTCTTGGGAGTGCCCCGACCCCCTGGACCGCACCCCGATGCTCTCTTGGCTCCGCGACATGCCCTGGGCGCTCTTGATGGTCAGCGTCTCCTGGCAGCTGTTGGACATGGCCGTCTGGAGCTCGTAGCTCAGTTCGCTGTCCTGGAAAGTGGTCATCTTGGGCGTGTGGGGAGAGTGGCACTCCCCGTTCTCGACAGACTCGATGGTGACGATGTCCAAGGCGCCGGGGATCTTGCGCCTGAGGGTGCTGGTGTCGGCCTGGCTCAGGCTCTTGCGGAGGTCCGTCAGCTTCTTGACAGCCAACATGAGCTTCTTCTGGTGGCCTGCAGGCGGCACAAAAGGAGCAAAAACTAAGTTCGGGGATTGTGGGAGGCAAGCGCTTCTACTGGAAGACTCCAAGCACAAGCAAGGGGAAGCTCAAAATCCTGTCTCGTCCTCTCAGGCCAGTGCTTTGGAGGCAGAGCCTTTATCAGCCAAGACATTCACGTATAATGTAGACTAAAAGAAGCAGGCCCTGCCCAGACATAAAACGGGACCAGCAGGAGGCTCAGCCCCATGCCCAGTGTGGTGAAGAAGTTAGGGTGTCAGACTAGGAACAGAGAGACCTGGGGGGTTCAAAACCCTACTTTGCCAAGAAGCCCAGCTGCACCTACTTCACAAGGATAAAATTGGGAGTGCAGCTGTTAATATTATTATTATGAAGCTAATGCATTGTTTCCTAAACTTGCTCCTCTAGCTGTTTTTGGACTACAATTCCCATCATCCCTGACCACTGGTCCTGCTAGCTAGGGATGAGGGCAGTTGTAGTCCCAAAACAGCTGGAGACCCAAGCTTGGGAAACCCAGCCTAATGATAAAGAGATCTGAAATTCTACAACCACAACAAATGGCACAGGTGGCAGTTGCACTAACTCAGCCTTGCTGAGGTGTTTTTTTAAAGAAAGATACTTCCCCATGAAGCACAACATGTCCCCACGTGCTTCGAGGGATAACAGGCTCTTCTTTGTCACGGACCCCAGTCCCCTCACTTCTGGGGCCTTCCTTTCTCCATGTCCATAAAAGGAACCGGCTGGCAAAGAGGTCACTTTCTACACCTGCATAGTATGATCTCTTTCCTCCACCCTTTGGGGGGTTTTCTTGGGCTGAGGGGAGAGTGTATAAGGATGTAAAGTGATCTTTTGTTACCACAGAATTCTAGACAAGGCAATGAGAGATGCTCTGAGGGAAGAAGGGGAAAGAGTAAAAGAAGGGTAAGCTGATGGGAAGGGAGGGAGGGAGGGAAGGTAGGAGTGGGCCATGGGAAGAAGACACTTGGCTGCCCCAAGCAGGCCTTGGGAGCAGCCGCCTGTTGTGTGCCCTCGATAACTTCTACGTGTGGCTGGTCGGGGATGGAGCCAGCGGGCATATTTTGGCGACACTTACGAACGGGGCTTGTCTTTCCCTCTGCCAAAACAGGCATCCAATTACCCTGGGAATTTGATTCACAGCCAAATACCTCACTAATTATTGCCTCCCAATAAGGGGACATGGTTCCCCCTCCCCTTTTCTCCCCCTCTTTGTCAGAGCGGCCTTTTGGCAGTGAGCCAGTCTAAACTGGATGGCGAGGCCCTAACATGGGAACAAGTCCTTCCTCGTCAAATCAGGCCATGAAAGAAGGTGGGAAGGAAAACACACAGTGGCGGGGGAAGGGGGGAGTGCCTCCTTTTCAGCGGGGGACCCTGAACCCCGAGGTTTTTGGGGAAGGGCGGGGAGGACTGGACTAAAAGCGACACCCCTGAGACGGACACAGAATGCTTCCCTCATGAAACGGGGGGAAACGGACAGTCTCCTTGCCCCAAGTCAAAACCCAATGCTGCGTTCTGAGCAAGGGGAGGGGAACACTGCTGTCTTTGTGGGAGGAAACATAATAGAGGGGTAGCCTCTATTTGAAATAAATAAATCACTGTTTCTAAGGGTGAGCAATCACCTAAGAATGCTAGTCAGCACACATGCGCCTGGGAAACAAACCAACAATGAGCATATTCTGGGTTAAGTACCTTCTTATGTGCAGGTTCAAATGGCCCTTGTTTGTGTGTGAGAGAGTGGTATGTGTATGATGTTTCTGTATTTCCAGTCAGTGAAGTCAAACTGAGAGGGATCTGCTTTCCACCACCTCACCTGACTGGGAGAGGTTTGTGAAGGTTGTGCGTGCTGCACAGCTGCCCAATAACAGGGGAAAGGATTCCCCTTAAGAGTAGGAAATGTCCAACAGCACCAAGCCAGTGCATGGCCAAACCACGGTTTCCCATGTTCCAGGAACAAGGGCAGGGTTTGAAGAAAGGGCAAGCGCCTTTTCATTCCACATTTCACTATGGTAAATTTGGTCTACAGCTCTCACCAGCCACAGTAAAAAACATCTGGAAGGTGCCTGGTTTGTGAAGGCTCCCTCAAACAGAGTTTCCCAAACTTGGGTCTCTGGCTGTTTTTTGGACTACAACTCCCATCATTGCTAGCGAGGACTAGTGGGCCAGGGATGATGGGAACTGTAGTCCATAAACAGCTGGAGACCCAAGTTTGGGAAACTGTGCTCTATAGGGACATCTTGCGGTTAGTCAAACACCACCAGCAGGATCATTCATGGGCCTCCAGCCAATTTAAAAAGCCACCATAAATACAACATCTTTGGATAGCTGAGTTTTTCTCTGCTGCACTGAGATGCAAGGGAGGCCACTGTATGGAGCTCCTTTCAGATGCAGTTCCCCATCACTCATGTTTATGTAGTGCAGGACTGAAACAAGCAGCCAGAAGTTCCCCAGCGGCCCTGTTGGTTTCCCCTCTTTCCCCCTCACCGAGCTTGTTGATGCCAATCTCCTGCAAGTCCTCCCAAGTCAGATCTGTCACAATGCTGATGGAGTCATAGCCGTTGCTCACCAGCTTCTTGTGGTACTGGGGTAGTCCAAGGGCACTCAGCCACTCCATTAGGTCATCCTAGAAGACAGCACAACCACGATGAGCTCTTACAGCAAATCCCACGCTGCTTTTCCACAGGAAGTTGCCTGAACAAGTCTTTGGGAGCTTTATCAGTAAAGAGCATCCCACAGGCAGAAAGACGCAAGTTTCTAAATGCCATCAGCTCCACACATAGGCTTACAGCTGCCACCTAAAATATCTCGTGCTTATAAATGGATGTCGCAAGGATGAAATCTGGTAGTGGGGGGAACGCTGTGTATGACACCCTGTGCTCCTTGGAGAAGGGGTAGGATAACATAAATGACACAATTATTATTATTATCATCATTATCATCATCATCAATACTTAAAGTGTCCCTGACAGAGAAGACTCTAGAACCAGTGTTCGAAACTCCCATTGTTCTAGGCACATTTTGCGACAAGGAATTTCATTAACGCAAGCTGTTTTTGAGCTCTGGGTGCAGTACTGCGCCTAAGATTTCGGATTAAAACTGCAGAGTGGAAGGAAAGGAGGACCCTTTTCTGCCTCCCCACTTCCAGCTACTCCCTGGAGACTGGAGAATAGACCCTCTTAAGAATATTAGGGGGATGGGCAGGAGAAGGACTAGACCGTGTGAAAAATGAACATAATTTTTTAGCTGCGGTTCATTCATTTTCAGCTTTGTATTCTTGTTACAAAAAAAGTGCACCTAGACATTCTGTTGTTGAGCCCATGAGCTAGGTTTAAGGTGCCATTTAGCTCCTGGCTTTCATATCTCAGTTTCAAACATTGTGACATTGAAAAGTTGCTCCTTGTGAAATTCAGAATGGACAAGGAAAGCCCGGGCAGTGACAACAGCTTAGATTCTAATTAAGGTTCTGCTGGTGGGAGTGCCTAATAGGCAGAGTTCTGCTCATGGGATGCTCCCACCAGCAGAATGGGGGGCATTTTTTTGCCCGTTTCCTTTCCCCCCTGCAGCCCCTTGACAATTTGCTTTGGGTGCTTTGGGGACCTTCTTGAGCAGCGTTAGAGGCAGTGTAGGGAGAAAGGGGAGACTGGCTGCAGAAATCCAGCCAGAGAGGCGCAGTATAAATAAAATATAATAATAATAATAATAATAATAATAATAATAATGCCACTTCTAATGCACTTCTGTTGCATTCCAGTTCTCTCCACAAACAGAAGAAACTCTTTCATTCACAGAAGACTAGTTAGCATCCAAACCTTTGTTGAGAAGGAGGGGAATAAATAGTAAATGATTACGCAGAATATTATTATTATTTTAAAATGTGCTCCGCAACCACCCTCTGTAGAAGGTCACTGCTAGCTCCATTTCACAGACAGAGGTAGGGAAACGAAGACTTGGCCAATGCAACGTAAGAGGTTTGTGGCAGAGATGGTGCTTGAGTTCAGTCATGAAGAGTAGGTTTTGCAGCCACAAGGTGGTTAGCTTAAGAACCCCATAACCCACTGAGTAAACCTGCCCCTTTGCCCAGGTCTTCAGGGCTTTGGGTTGCACCCTGATTCTGATTGACTGGCAGGGATGTAGCTGACAGAGATGTGGTCGATACTCACAGGGATGTAATTTGGGAGCCATTCGGCAATGCTAAGCTGCCCAATCTCGGCGGATATTTTCTTCCTGTGGCCTGGCTTGGTCACCCCGATGGCTGTGAGGTCCTGGAATGAAGAGTGGCACAGGTGCCTTCATTAATATCTAACAAGCAGGCATGTGTGCTATGTGGTCTAGCACAGGATGCTTGATAAATCATGTGCAGCGCACGTTCTGCAATGGCGCTCCTGGGAAGGTCTCACAAAACACCAGGCGGTTACGGTGCAGATGGGTGAGGGCAGGGAAACCAAAACGTCTTCCTCCCTCCCTTTTGCTCAGCCCTTTCTGCTTCCCCATGCCTTACCTCCGGGGTCATGCGGCTGATGGTGGGCACATCGTAGCCCGCATTCAGGAAGTTGGCTGTGTAGCCCTCCAGCTGGAATTCACTCAGCCAATTGTAAATGGCTTCAGCATCCTGCGGAGGGGAGACAGAGAAGTCCCTTGTGTGGCAGTGGTGTGGACTGGGAGGGGCCAATGCACTCCTGCAATCACTTCACGGAGATCCGTGACGGAGCACTTGCACTAGTGCATCCTGAATGCATCACATGCCCCTATGTCACCACAACTGTTGGATAAATGCAAACGAATCTCCCTGAACAGCTTTTTAAAAAGACTGCTGGTTCTCAATCTCTAGCGCTCAGTCAAAAGGTACCCTGGCCATTTAACCTGGTCCCAATAAGGCAGGAATCGGAGAGCCAGCATGGTGGAGTGGTTAGAGTATCGAACTAGGATCTGGGAGACCAGGGTTTGAATCCCCCACCCAGCCATGAAGCTCGCTAAGTGACCTTGGGCCAGTCACTGCCTCTCAGCCTAACCTACCATATAGGGCTGTTGTAGGGATTTTTTAAAAATAAAATAAGGCAGGTATCAATGGGTTTATGTTCTTTAATTGGGACTTGAGATTTGAAAGCTGGGAAACCCCCTGAAAAAATGGGGAAGAAACCCATCCCCTGAATTTTCCCAGGTTTTTTTCCTGAGCCTTCACATCTCTGTTTATGACCAATTCATCAATCCTGAACTTGCTGGCTCCACCGCGATCTCCTCTTCAACCCACTGTGCTTTTCAGCTTTCCCCCAATCCAATGCATATATTGTGGTAACCCCACACGGGACAGCATTCTACAGAGTCTTTGTGAGCACTGAAATAATAATGGAAAAAATAACACCACTTAATATTCAAATACTATAATTCTATGGTGTCAAAAGTGTTTCAGCCAGATAATACAGATTTCCTTGAGAATGGATAACTACCCCCCCCCTCCACACACACAAAAGCAAGAAAAATAATCCATAATTCATGTTTATAACAGTTTGGCAAGCCCAGCCAACAGCTTAAGTTTCCAGCTCATATCCGACTTCCTGCCTTCTGGATCTGCCGGGCTTACCCAAAACTTCTTTTCCTTTTTTTGGTCCCATATTTTGCCACATTTTGTCCATAACCACTTCCCTGCCCATGGCTCTCTCAGCAGGATCTTGTGTGATCCAGAGCATCAATCAAATGCACGATTTTACCATTAACTGATTCAAGCAGGACTGCTTTGCTCAACAAGCTGAACTCAGCCCTTGAGCCACGTATTGTGACCAGCCAGAAGCTGACAACACCCTGCTTCTAACTGGGACCTCTTTGTTCCTTATGGAGGGAAAGGTTTTTCTATACATATAAAAATGAAATAAAAATCCAAGTACCAAGCTTAAGGTGTTCTCTTGATAAAATTAACAGCTTGCCCCCAAAGTAATTCTAAACGAGTTGTCCAAATAAAAATAAGACATATACAGGGGTTACAATACAGCACAAGTGGGGCAACCCACTAAGGTTTTTTTAATGGACAGTGTGTCTAACTCTAGGATGGACTGGGGCAAGGTTGTTTTACACTGATTCAAATTTGTTTCCTTTTACGGGGTGTAGCCTGATGCTAGAATCCATAGGTGTATATATAAAACATTAGCTAGATTGATTACAGTACCTTCCCTTCCAGGAGCTGCTCTGGCCGTAGATATTGGTGGGAGAAGATCCTGTCGTTGGTGTTACAGTTGGAAAGGTTCTGGTGCCCCAGTGTCCCTGAAAGGAGCCAAAGAGGAGCCAAAGCACAGTCACAGGAGCCTCAGACAGAATCAATGCAGGGCGAAATAACCCAGGGAAGCCTGTTCCTAGCTACACAACACTTGCTTATTTCAGTGGGGCTCGTGTGGGTGCTGCAAAGCAGCCTCATCAAAATGAATGAATGTATGAAGGCAGTGGTGGCACTTCCGGTACTTGTGAACAGAGAGGAGCGTGGGGAAATGTTCAGTAGCGGCCCGAACCTTATAAGGCATCAAAGTCTGCACACAGGGAAAGCCATACAAGTGCTTGCATTGTGGGAAGTGCTTCTTCCAGACCACCTCCCTCCTGAGGCACAGGATCAGCCACATAGGAGAGAAACCGCACCAATGTTCTGACTGCCCCAGAAGCTTCAACCAGAAAGAGTCTGGGTTTTTTTGGTGGGGTGAGTTGTTGCTGTTGGTTTTTTGTATCATTATTTTAGATTCCGTTGTGATTTCGAGGAAATTGTTCAGTTTGGTTTTGCACTTTTTAATGATCCGTTTATTGTTTATGACTACATTATGTTCCAGTTATGTGTTTTTTCATGTTGGAAGCCGCCTTGAGCACGGTTTGAGCTGTGGAAAGGCAGTATACAAATAAAATTATGTACAGTCGTACCTTGGTTCTCAAACGCAATCCGTTCCAGAAGTCCATTCGACTCCTGAAACAGTTCAAAAACTAAGGTGCGGCTTCCGATTGGCTGCAGAGCTTCCTGCACTCAAGCGGAAGCCGTGTCAGACATTCACCTTCTGAAAAATGTTCAAAAAGTGGAACACTTACTTCCGGGTTTTTGGTGTTTGGGAGCCAAAACATACGAGTACCAAGGCGTTCGAGAACCAAGGCACAGTGGTACCTCAGGTTAAGTACTTAATTCGTTCCGGAGGTCCGTTCTTAACCTGAAACTGTTCTTAACCTGAAGCACCACTTTAGCTAATGGGGCCTCCTGCTGCCTCTGCGCCACCGGAGCACGATTTCTGTTCTCATCCTGAAGCAAAGTTCTTAACGCGAGGTACTATTTCTGGGTTAGCAGAGTCTGTAACCTGAAGCGTATGTAACCCGAGGTACAACTGTATGTATGTATATTCACAGTTAAACCACAGGTTAATCTAGACTATTTAAATTTTAGTATAATTTCTATCCCATACCATCTCAAAGACTCAACAGTAAAATGGAATATCTTACTTCATATGTGAACTATACAGAAACCAAACATCAGCCACTACCTACTTAACGCTGCTGTTGGCTGTCAACTCAAACAGGAAGGTTGGGAAGATTTCCCCAAAGATATTTGGGAAGAGCATTCCACAACTGAAGGGCAGTCACCAAGAACACACCTCTCAGCACTCCCTTGCTTATTGACCCTGTCAGGCAGACAGCAAACCCCCTACAGATGTTCACCATTTTTAAAGTCCCTCTACTTTCTATTTACTGAGTTTGCAATGTCAGTTTCGATCTCCCACCAGCCCTTTCGTCTCTCCTCTTACCTATCACGGAATTCGTCTGGCCATTGTGAGAATGCTGAAGATCCTCACCAGTCGGTGAAAGTGGCTGCATGAAAAAAGAAAAGGAGCCAAGACTCAGGTCAGAAATAAGACTGTACCAGAGAACCATGAAATGGGTGAACATTGTGACTTTTCTCTTCATGCTCAGCTTTTTTCATGCAGGGATTGTTTGCAGTTGACCAACTGAATGTGCCAAGGGTTAAGTGATGCTCCTCTATACTTAGCTGCTTGGGCACATGAATTCCTGCTACCCATATAGCCAAATTCTAGGCATGTAGGTCCCCACAGGCTATTTCCACCCTTCCTGGTACCTGCAGCCAAAACCAGAAGAGTTGCTGTTTTAGTCTTTTCTCTATGAAGAAGCAAGGTTAATCTTGGGGAACCAAGTCATGTGCAGGAATGCACATCATCTTCAAGATCTGGGCGAGAAAGCGGAGAAGTAGCAGGGAGGCAGAACAGTCCTTTGGGAGAGGGGATGAGCGCTCGCTCTGCACACAGAAGTGCCTTGAGTCAATTCCCAGCATCTTCAAATAGGGCTGGGAATGTCCTCTGTATGAAACCCTGGAGAAAGGCTGCCAGTCAGAGTCAACAATCCTGAGATAGATGGACCAATGATCTGTCTGGGTAGAAGGCAGCTTCCCATGGATAGTGCAGCAGAGCTCTCTGCACCATAACTCCCCAAAGACTGCAAAGTTCCTTTTCTACCCTCAATTATACAGAAATAGAGTGTTTTGCCTTTGAATAGTAAAGGTAAAGGGACCCCTGACTGTTAGGTCCAGTCGTGGCCGACTCTGGGGTTCTGGCGCTCATCTCACTTTACTGGCCGAGGGAGCCAGCGTACAGCTTCTGGGTCGTGGCCAGCATGACTAAGCCGCTTCTGACGAACCAGAGCAGCGCACGGAAACGCCGTTTACCTTCCCGCCGGAGAGGTACCTATTTATCTACTTGCACTTTGATGTGCTTTCAAACTGCTAGGTGGGCGGGAGCAGGGACCGAGCAAGGGGATTCGAACCGCCGACCTTCTGATCGGCAAGTACTAGGCTCTGTGGTTTAACCCACAGCGCCACCCGCGTCCCTTGTCTTTGAATACACCTGGATAAATCCCTGAGATGTCCAATTTCTGATTTAGGGGAATTGTACTTCCACCACCACAGAATCTGAAGAGATATAGTACTAATTTTCTTTCACTTTGCTGTAATAAGGGGGGCATGTGCTTGTAGCCCAACAAGCAAAAAATAAGAAATTAATGAGTTGCTGATCTCTTTTCCCTTGAGGAGAAAAAAAATCAGCAAGCAGGGCGGGAGGGAGAGTATTTAACTCGAAAAACAAGATTAAGCGCATCCCTTGCACCCAACACAGCTCTTATCAAATACACAGCCCACTGTGGTTTAGAGAAGTCTGAAACAAGACTACATTACAATAAAAAAGTGGGAGGCTATTCTCACAGCTCATCACTTTTCGTTCTAAAGAGTATGTTAGATTTAATAGCCTGCTTCCTTACACCTTTGTCGTTGACTGTATGAACACCCTCAGTCTACAGGCAACTAACCCATGTTAAATGAACTTGGGGATGTGACCCAGGAACAGGAGATAACAAAAACTGTGAAGACTGGGGCGTGGCAGCAGTAGGGTGAACTGCAGGTTTCATGCCTTGGTGCAGAGAAATCTGTGCCCCTTTTACCTTGACATTCTCAATGAGGAGTCCAGTGATTTGCCCATTGGTGCCCTCAGTACTCTGACCGCTGCCAGCACTCCGGATGCTGCCAATGCTGCCCTCGCTGCCCACACTGTTCCTGTCACCTGCTGCTTGGGAAGAGAGGATAGATTTTGGCATGGGGGTAGTAAGGAGGGAGAAGAGCCCAGTTGGCCCTCAAGCATTAAGCAGGCAGGCAAAGGTAGGACTAGCACCCCATCACAGATTGCTCTGCGGGCTTTGCCACAGAGCACCCAAGCAGGCTTCCCTGGTTGCCAAGACAGGTCACTCGGTATCCGGTTGAGGCATTTCAGTCACGGCATGACTTTTTATTTCCTGTAGCAACATCCAGCTGTTGTGATCCTTTCTCCCCCACCCCACTCCCCGCCACCCAATTTCGATGGGTGAGGTTGGGAAGCAACTTTTTAAAGAAGCATCTAGCAGCAGCGGTCCCTCTCATACAAGACTGACTGGGGGCAGGGGAGGGAAATGTGACCTGGGAGGACACAGCTAGCAGGCAAGTTTGCATGAAATGATGGGGTGTATTGTTTGTGCAGTACGGAAGGTACCTCAATGGCAGATGTGCACAAGAGCATGGAAAGAAGGCGTGATCAGTGGCAGGGATGTGCACACTGATGGGTTTATGCTTTGGGGGAGACTGGATGCTTGCCGCTGGTAGGCCTCAATGAGCTAAAATGTGAACTTAAGGTGTATGCAAAAGCAAGGCTTTACCTGGATGAACACATGCCCTTTAGGCAGGGTTTATCAGCGACAGGTAAGAACAGCCCACTGTCCCTGGGAAAATGGCGGATAGCTACTGGGAAGAGGGAGGGGCAGTGGTGGGAAGGGGCAGGATCAAAGCATGACAAAGATGTGTAGCGAAGCCAATTCTAAATCACTGACAATTTTGCAGGAGGGAGCTGGGGTATAGCAGTGCCACATGAAATTTCCAGAAGAGGGATATTTCTCTATTTCTCCCCCCCCCCCAACAGGTATCTGTGTGAGCGTATGTGTGTGACGAGAGAGAAAATGATTTCGAAAGATATTTACTTGGGGTACAAATGTGTGAGAAGAGGGTCTGGTTACACCTCCACCCCCAGCTGAAATCATATCCCTTTTCACCTGCTACTTCTCTCCATTCCTTCTCCCCAGCCCAGAGTTGTCCTCACTCAATCCCAGGCAGTGTGAATGGAGGACACGCTTGCCCAGCCCAGCAATGGCCCTGACCTGGGCTGTCAGGAGTTGGGGCTGTCCTGGTCAGGGCAGGTAGGCAGAGGGGTGCCTGCGGCGAAACGGGCGGAGGCTGCAGCCCACTGGGAGGGGTGGCAGTGGTAACCTGCTGGCCCTTGGCAAAGCTCTGGCACGGGGGCAAGGGCGCCATGCGGGGAAGAGTCAGACCTGCATGTAGAGAACAAAACACGCGGGTCAGGAAAGGGTGTGTGTTTGTGAGCAACTGTGTGGTCCCAGAAGCCCTGCACAGCACTGGGGGCTACGGGGAAGGCTGCTGTAACTTAGCTGCTAATGGAGCATGTGTGTTCACGTAGGGGCGATGCTGCTGCTGCATTTTAAAAACATACAGAGGGACAGAATATCGGATGCTCATTCATTGGCCAGACTTTTCACAGAGTTTTTCCTATAAAAGAGTCTCTCAGCAGTCTAGGATGAACATTGGCAACGGAGTCAGAGGAGCAAGTGCAGAACTTTGTCCTTCCTTCCCTGGTTTCTTCTTCTAGCCTACATAATAGGATTCCCAAAGTGCTCTACCCAGTTCTTTAGTTTCACCAGTTCATAGTGTCTACGGCTGGAGAAAGTCAAGAGAGCTCAAGGTGGTTTCAAAGAGTTACTGCAGCTTATGATGTGTATAGTCGTCTCATCACACTTCCGCCTCTGGCGTTGCCTGGCTTTTCACTGTTTCGAAAACCTGTTTGACCAGAAGGCGGCAGTGGGAGAAAAGAAATGTGCGTCCATGCGTGTCGTTTCTGTACGCATGCCATGAGAAAAATAAATACGTCACCTGAACCAAGCATCTCTTAAAAACTATCTCCAGCCTCCAACCTCAGGTGGCCTGCAGTAAATATACACCTGCAAAGAAAACTGAACATCTGCAGCATCCATCCATGAGCATACATCCAATCAGAAATCACATGCATGGCTGGCCCCCAATTTAGCTGCATCCACAATTCAGTCAGTTTTGAGGAACAAGGGTCTACATTTGTCCCTGGTTAAGGTGGGATCTGAACACCTTCTAGAAAGAAAGGTGTGGAAGTATTCACACCTTTAACTCCCAGGACTACAGCTTCCTATAACCATACAGACACTGCTTTGCTAGGCTTCCACAGGCCACCTGCATATTAATAGTCATAACAGTTTATGTAGTTTAATACATTTTAAATGTACTTTAACTCCCATTCTTCCCTTGCTGAGAAAGCAGCAGGAGCGATGGGATTCCCCCTATTCCTATTAAAGAGGTTCCTGCTCTCTCTGTTGCAAGAGGTCCTCCATGTTATCCTTTTCAGAAAGCACGGCAGAAGGGAGCCCCTTTGGATATTCTTATATTCACGATCTTCCTCCTGCTAAAAAAGTGGGGAGCTTCCTCTCGTGCAAAAAGTGTGTTTGAACAGTACTGGGGTGGTGGTGTGAAACCATCGTGCCCTGAATAATCGCGCCTCTGGTGCTGTTTGACTTGGTCTGTGTGAAGGCAAGCGTTGGCAGAGAGGTCACTGTTATTGAGTTGCTAGGGTAGGAAGTGGCGGCGATGATAGGAGTTATTTTTGCAGGCGGGGAGAAGACAGTGAATGAATGGGGTTTACTGGGAAATGAAATCACAGGTTTTCCTACTCCCTTTGCAGCACCCCCCACCACATCTTTGGCCTCCTCCAGAGTTCCCAGTTGTGTTCATGGACCAACCTGTCCGCTTGCTGATGACTTCGACAATGGATGGAGGGAAGTAACCAACTCTGTCAGTGCCTTTCTGAGAGTCATGGATATGACCCTTCCAGCGTCCGTCTGCATGCTGCTCCAGAACCTGGTGGGAGAAGAGTTCTCATGATCAGTGGGACTTGGTGGATACAGGATGGCAAAATCAGGAGGTCGCAGGGACCATGGGATCATGATATCTAAGCTCACCACAAAAGCAGGGTTTTGTAAAGCTGGTGTACTGCACAGTGGCTTAGCGACTGAGTTACGACGGAGGAAGCCCCCTGTTCATATTTCAAGCCTTAGGGAATTCATTCTCTTCTTACCTAACCCCACCACCACCACCATCTGCAAGATGAAACTATAAATACAAGGCCTACATATTATAGGGTAACTGCATGCGATGAAGCGCTTTGAACATTCTAAAGGGGAATATAAATGCCAAGAATGATTATGATTGGACCAAACTTGTCTATTCAACCATGAGGACTAGAAACTTGTTCAAAAAAGGAAGAAAACTAAGCTGAGCTTCTCATCTGAATTCAGTGCTTGTGCTTTTTTCTTTGCTCCTGCAGAACTCTGGCATGCACACAGCTCTGTCAATATGTTATACCTCCCCTATCCACTGTAATTTCTATTACTTCGTGAATCTTCTCTGTTTAGTTTCTCAGTTTTCCAAGCTCAGGTTCAGTTCACCACATTAATGTACCAGTCTGCCTTGCTTTTTGTTCGTTTTTTTTTAAAGCACTCATTAAAATTAATCAATATTTTAGAGCTCATTTTCCCCAGTAGATACATTTTTGCAAGCAATGTCCTTCAATATAATGGATTTTGTATGTTAGTTTCACCTATATACACATTTTTGCTGATACCTTCCTCTGATATGTGTATTTTCATGCACCTTTTTTTGAAGAACTGCACCACGAAATTCAGAGAAATGTGAATTTCAAAGCATGGCTGGTCTCTGATTCATACACTGGTTTGGGGAAGTGCAAATTCAGTAGGTCTGAATTAAAATAATCACTGGGACCAATTTCTTCCTCAAACTCTAGTAAGCCTACAATTTTTCAAAAAGGTCACCGCAGTCCTAGCTGAGGTCCATTCATGAGATCACAGAACAGATGCAGAGTGCTGTCTCTTGGAGCGTTTCAGGAGCTTCTATGGCTTCTGCCAATCTCTTACCGTGATGATATCTCCGGCACGGACATTGAGAGCAGTTGGGTCATGGAGGTTCCAAAAATCCTTCAAAGCTCGGACCTTCAGGATTCCTGATGCCTCTGAAGACAAAGGGTAGTGGGAAGTGAGAAGGAGGGGGACAGAGTGGGAAAGACATGGGCAGGAAAATTAGCAAAAAGGGGAGAAGAGGACGTCGTTACTTGCTGCGCGCTTCATTCCTCCTTTGCCCCACAACCTACGCATCTTGGGATGTTGCAGCCAGCCTCCCCTGCAGCTTTGCAAGGTGGGCTCCTTCACGTTATAATTCAGTGAAAGCCAGGAGGCTGAAAACCCCCAAGTACCAACCCTGCCCCTCCCCAAAAGATTTCAGTGCTGACCCCCACATGCCCTTCACCAGTTTGCACCATCCTAGGGGTTTATTAAGATGGGTGCCATCTGCTTCCTCCCCAGATTAGGGCCTAATGGGGATACTTTTCGGCCTGCTCACCTCGTAGTAGTTGCTTGATGTCCTTGCTGGCGTGTGAAGTGGTGAACTGGTTCACGATGTCTAGAGCTGTCTGGTTGTAGGTGTTGCGGATGTTGACATCGATGCCACCCTGCCCACAGAGAGAAAGTTAGCGGTGGGCTTGGAAACGGGGGGGACAACTTCCTTGAGGGAACTTTTTTTAATAAAAAAATCTAGGCTGGTTTCAGCATTTGAGTATTAGGCTGAGCTAGTGCTGGTGCTAGGTCCTGGTGAGATATTCACAAAACAAAAGAATTGCCGTGAAAATGCCTGAAACGAGAAGTAATCGACTATAGAGTTAAATTAAATAACAAAAATAAAAAAGTTTAAGGAAAAATTAACCTAGAATTAAACAAGAGCAGTTTGTTGGATATCTTATAATGTTCTCTTAAATAGGGCTATGTTTAAAACTTGCCACTGAGGTTTTCATACCTTTTTTGTAAACTCAGGGAAGCGTTTCAGCCCTGCTCTTGAGTTTGTTTGATATCACTTAAAATCATTTAAGGTTTATAATTTCTTTATTTCCTTCTGAGGAAATTGATTAGTTCAGTGAAACGAGTTTTGTAGCCGGCATCTCGTTAAGTCTTTGTTTAATTCTAGGTTAATTTTTGATTTTTGTTATTCTATAGTCGATTACTTCTCATTTCAGGGATTTTCACGGCAATTCTTTTGTTTTGTGTCATTTCTTGGTTCTGTGACTGTCTTTTTTTCACTGGTGAGATATTCACGGCAGCCTGCTAATAATATCACAGTCCTTGAGAGCAAAAGCAGGCCTGTCTTTACCCAGAGACTGCATCCCCACTGTCTGAGAAAAGGTTAAGCTCACAGAACAAAGTAGACTAGGCCAGTTATAGAGGGTTGCTTCACACAACATGCAAGGCCTCAGATTCAAAACACAGGGAGGCCTTGGGTTTGCCTCACACTCTCAGCCTCAGCTTCCCATAAAGGCAGTCATTACTCCGCTTCACAGAGAAGGCTAAATAAGTGCACTAAAAGTGCAAATGAAACAATAAACAAACCGATCAACCCCGTATGTGTTTCGTAACACTGTTTGCAGTCGCTTCCAAAGATGGTTGGTTCCAGAATCACTCTGGCTAGCCTCAACACAAATGCTAGCAGCCATGGATTATAGGTGCAGACAGTTGCATGCGTGTTGGGCTACTTCATACAGGGAGGAATCATGCAGTACTTCTTCACATGGCTAATGAACACTCAGTCAGTGTGCACATCCAAGTGGTGTTTGTGTGTGAGAGAGGCTAGCAGCTCCCTCTTGTGTACTTTCAGCACAGGACAGGTGGGTTGTATGACCACACTTCTTGTCGGACTAGAACTGAACCAGAGATTGGAGTTTCTCCTCAGTGCTATATATCACACCAAGCTGCAGGCCGCATTCTTTTTCTGCCTCGAGTGACAGAGCTACCACGCTTTTCTGCACAGCGTTTCCTCTCACAACTGACCCACAGATAACCCAGTGTCTCCTCTGTGGGCTCTCACACCCTCTCCTCTTCTTTGTTCCCTATTTCTGCCTCGGCTCCAAGGCCTGTGGCCTCTCCAAGGGCAAAAGCCTTTTGGTCACCAGGCAACCATTCCCCGGCCTTGACTACGGCTTTACTTTTAGTCTCACTTGCAGCAGCAGGCGCACCACCTCGGTCTTCCCATACAACGCTGCTTCATGCAAGGCAGTCCCCGTCTTCGTCTGTTTGTTGATCTCGATTCCAGCTTTCAGAAGTTGCCTGTGAGGGGAAGGAATATATAAGCAATGAGTGCCAGCAAGTCAAAAGATGTGACTGACTGCTCCAGAATGAATACCCAAGTCTTGATCCTTACTGTGTGCCATTGGAGAGGGTGGTGTGTGTGTGAGAGAGAGACAGAGAGAGAGAGAGAAGGATGGCTGGCAGGTGGAGGAGATGATCAGGGGAACTATCTGTGTTGCAAGAAGGATTAAATGGCAGAAGGACACTGTGGGTGTATTTACCCTGTAGTTTAGTCTAACGTGCTAATTTAAGACATAACCCTACTGCTGTAGGGATTTCACTTGATCTGTGGTAATTTGGTGAACAGTAAGTTCAAATGCTTTTGTAGAGCTAACATTTAATAACTGGTTGGCTGGTAATTATGGCTGGTGAGAGAATGCATGAGTGTCAGGCTTGGATGCTTAGGATTGCTAAGGATGTGGAGTCTATTGTATTTTTATGTTTGGTTTCTGTCTGTAATGTTTACAATAACTTCTAATTCTCCTGTTAACTATTTGATCTTCATCTATAATGTTTTGCTTTGGTATTTTGTAATGCTTAGGTTACAACTTAGGTTGTAAACAGCTTTGAGATTCTTTTTAAAAAACAAACAAACAAACAAACAAACAAACAAACAAACAAACAAACGATAAAGCAGTATAGAAATAATTGGGGGGGAATAGTACTGAGCTAGATGGAGTGATGGTCTGACTATGTTTGGTCCTCTAGGAATGAATTTCCATTGTAAGCACAGTATTCTCTGTATTTCTTTAATTCAGGGATAGAAAACCTGCAGTCCTCCAGATGCTGTTGGACTACAACTCCCAGCATCCCTGACCATTGGCCATTACTGGCTGGGGCTGATGGGAGTTGGAGTTCGACAGCATTTAGAGGGCAACAGGATTTAGGAAGGCTCTGTAACTTCAAATTCTGATGCCCTATGCGGCACATAAGGGGTACATGCAGGAATGGAACAAATGAAGCATTTGCAAAATAGGGTGCTGCATGAGAATATAAAAGTAAGAATAAACTCAACACGCCCAAACTGCACTGTAAGGCATGAAATAGATACGACATTCAAATCAGAAGCTGAAATCTCAGGAAGGTTAAGCTGGGGAGCTAACAGATGGAAATATCTGAGAGTGGTGTGGCACATGCTGGCACCTTGGGGAACTTGAGTTGTCACATGTGGGCTGAGTGAGGCCATTGGCTTCTCCCTGCACTGGAAGTGCCCAAAGGATTTACCTGATTATCTCTTTATGCCCGTTCTTGGCTGCCAAGTGAAGAGGAGTGGTGTAGTTAGGGTCACTTGTGTCTTTGGATTGTCCCTCGAGCAGAGCCACACACATGTGGCTGTTCAAAAGCAGCTGGGCCACCTAAAGTAAACAAAAGAATGGAGTGACAGAAGGAAGCGAGGGACCCAAAATGATATCAGACGACTGACAGGTGAGTGGTCTCACCCACCTGTCGAAGTTGGCCTGCAAGGTTACAAGGAGACAGTGACCAAGCACGACTGAAATCCCCATGGATCAGCTGACCAAACCTGCGATCTGCAGGTTCAGATGCACCTGAGAGATCTTGTATATCCAAACTAAGCAGAATTGTCACACACAACCCGGGCGTTAGCCGATGTGTGGGGAATTCAATCCTGCTGTGTAAGGAGCTGCTGATCCAGCTGTGGGCCAAATGGGAAGGTCCTGTGGGCCAAATTTCATCCATAGCTGGAAGTTCTGCATCCACATCAAGAGCTTTGAAGGATCCACTTCTCCTTTTCCACCATGGCGGACAAGAAAGTGGGTGGGGTTGGGGGCAATGGATGGATGACACCTGCTGTATCTTCGCCTTGCTTCAGAGCTCTCAAAGAGGCAGAAGTCCTGTGCCTCTTGGCACCAAGTCGGCCTTGCTATCACAGTTGCCTCAACCATCTCTTTTGCAGGCAGAAAGGGTACAAATGAGGGCCCAGGGCTGCAAACTGGAAAAGGCCACTACAGTGGGAAATAGCTTCAACCTTAGGGCGCTTTGGGTTTGAGCTGGCCTTGCCCGCAGGGAACACCTACACAAACAATGTGGAACTTGTACTAGAGTCCTGCTATTCTTTGTTATGGTGACTCAAGATTTATCACCCTATTTATATCCCATTTGTTATAAAAATGGACATTGAAGCCACCCCCTGCCTTGGGATGAGAATAGAATAATGCCATTCCATTGCCTCCCTTTGGTGCACGTCCCTTGCGCTAATACCCACCCACCCCTCCTGTCTTCACATACATTTGCTGCCCTGCCCTTTAGGTTAGGGGGAAGTCCCCCACCCCCAGGAATTCTGAGCAGCCTCTCTGCACCTGTCTTGAATAGTGGAGACAGGAATCCACCGCTAGCTCTGCCAGGTTGGAATCCCAGGCCTTCTGGCCCAGCTGGCCTTGCTTTTGCCTCCGCAGTCTGGAGGGATTAGCAAGGCTCAGGGCCTGTCTGGCTTCTGGTGGGAGTGGTGGAGAACAACCTGAGTATGAATGCAGTGGGAATGGAGGTTCCTGGGTGCTGCGTTATGTCCCAGTGCCATGGCGAGGCCTTACACAGGAGGTATCCCTCCACAACCCCTGGGCCTACTCACAAGTGCCTGCAGCAGCATGATTACCACAGAAAGCCATTCTTTGGCACAGGAAGACCTTTGGAGATGTATGAAGACTTTATAGCAGCAGGAATGGGGAATCTGAACGTCTCCATTGGACAGAGGAGAGAGAGGAGATATGGATTTTGTTGAGATTACATCAGCCCAACCCCGCCTGAAGCTGGAAATAAGAACAGTGAAAGGGATAGGGTGGACCACAGTGTATGCCATCTTGACAGCTTCTGAGACTTTCAGACAGAGAAGAAGAGGTGTGGATTATATTTATAAATGATTTATTAATGAGCTGGTTGTATGTAAAATTGAGGATTAAATTTGGCGAAATGTGAAGGGTGGTTGGTGCCAGGAGACTGGAAGTGTTAGGGGAGGAAATGTATATTATCTATTTATACACACACATAAATTCTAGGGGTTTCATTTTCACCCTCTGGATGCAGCACCAGTGAGGCTGAGTTGTTTATTACTGGGGCCAGATGTCATACAGCAATGTTCAAGGCCATGTTAGGGAGGAATGCATGCATGTTGTCTGGGAGGAAGCAGGATCTGTTTTTCTCAGGCAAAGTGTTACTCAAGAGGTATCAGAAGGAAATGTTTCAAAATTGATGAATTACTATTATAAAAGATTATTTACTCTACTCGGTGATTATGAGGACAGGTTATAACAATGTATAAAAGCCATAGCAGAAACTGGTAACTGTACAGGTGATGTGTAGAGAGAAGGGATGAATGTATTTTGAAGTGACAGCCGGAAAAGGTATTATATTGGGAGCAGCAAAGGAGGGAGGAAAATAGAGGGGACATCGGGGGTGGGAAGTCAGCTTTTAAATTTGTACTGGAATTTGTAGTGATTTGGTGACAATTTGTTAAAAATTGTGGAAAATCAATAAAAATAATTTGGGGGTGGAATGGGGAATCTGAGCCCCTCCCACTGTTGATGGGCTTCAGTTCCTGTCAGCCTCAGCCAATGTGACCGACAGTGAGGGAATGATGTCAGTTGCCGCCATCTTGAGTTATGATATTGTTCCGCCCTAATAGCTGGGATGTTCCTTCGCAGCTGGCTTAGAAAAGTTCTGCAGGACAGGATGGAACAAAATAGTTATACTTTTCCTACATTACTGCCAGCAGCTGTGGAAACTCCTGCTGTGCCAGTGCACATTATCATTTCCATCATCATCATCATCATCATCCTCATCCTCATATTTGTTAGTCCCTTTATCTTGCAACCGAAGGCAACCCAAAGTGGCTTACAACCAAATAATGTTGTCCGTGGTAATCATGTCATTGCAGGTAATTACTACTACAGTGGTACCTCTGGCTGCGAACGGGATCCGTTCCGGAGCCCCGTTCACAACATGAGCAAAACGCAACCTGCATCTGTGCGTCTCACCACTTCTGCACATGACATCATTTTGAGCATCTGCGCATGCGCGAGCGGCGAAACCAGGAAGTAACCCTTTCCGGTACTTCCAGGTCGCCGCAGGACGCAACCTGAAAAGATTTAACCCGAAGCGTCTTTAACCCGAGGTATGACTGTACTACTAAAATACACATCTCAGGTGTCAAAGGTAAAGCCGTGTGTCTTCATCATTCACCAAAAGCTATGCAGCGAGGAAGCTGGACGCACCTCTGTGGGAAGGGAATTCCACAGATATGAATCGTTGTGTGCATTCATTTCAATGGGTCTCCCCTGAGGAGCAGTAGTGTTGCATACACCCTGTTGCTCTCAACTGACTTTCTTGCAGGTGGTGGCTATGGCTGCTTCTGCTTACCTTTAGCCTTCCAAACTCACAGGCCAGGTCCAGGGGGCTTTTCTTTGCTTTGTTGATGAGGCAGGGGTTGGACTGGTGCTGGAGCAGCATCTCTGACTGCAGGACAGACAGGAAAAAATGGAAAGAGCGAAGTGAAGCTGGAAATGCCAGTAGTCATACGCTTTGCACATCTTGCTTCCTCGTGATCTCCGCAGAGCAAACCCAAAACCCTCGTACAAGACGGCTCCTGCCAGGAACCCACAGCAAACCACTGCCTCTGCTTCTCCTGCAGCTAGCTGGCCTAACCCCTGAGGTCTAATCCGTGTCAGTCAAACCTTTCCTAGACAGCCCCCAAGTTCTTCCCAAGGTTAATATAATACAAAAGTACAGGTCACCTTGTGGTATTTTCATCTCCCTCCCCTAGGAAAGTGTCTGTTCCACGTAATAAGAACATTGTTTTGGGGTGCACATTTTAAAAATCTGCACGTTTACTGTGATTCTGGTATCTGATACAATGCCAGGTATCCAGAGAATCTAGGCTTCCATGTAAAAAATAAAAATAAAGCAAGGTTCTAGCCTGTAGGAGAGGGCAGAGAAGTAGAAAATATGTGGCATGTCTGATGAAAGCTCAGAAAATTTAAGCCTTTAATATCATTCATATTCTGCCAGCTATTCCCTGCTTCCTCATCATATTGAAATTTAATAAATGTGCACTGCTGTAGTCATCAGAACTTAAGATATTCTTGATGTACAGCTTCTCTTTTCTTTTCCTAGTGCATTTGATCAGCAACATGTACGCCGCTCTGCTTATGGGTTCAGCCCAGGATAAAACATCATACAGATACTTGCTGCTTCTCAGACCAAGGTGTTTTTTTCTGCCGTTTTTATCCTCACTCCCGCCTAGAAATTCTGACAGAAGATGATTGAATGTGATCCATTACAGCTCCCAAGAAGAAACTCCACAGCTCTCTACTGCATTTCGTGCTGGGCACTTGTGTTAATGTGACAGTACTACACTGCAACGTTCAGCTGCTTTGTGGGTTAGGCATGTTAGATCATTATGAGGGCTCCAAGGTATGGGAGACTGACAGCTTTCGGACTGGCGCACCATGATCTGGATCTGACTGACAAAGGAAGTCTCATCTCTTCCCTTCCAAATGGTCCCCCACTCACCACCTCATAGTGGCCATATTGCGCCGAAAGGTGCAATGGGATCTGCCCATCCAGCGACGCCATATTGACTGAAGCAGCTGCTCGTAGAAGCAGGCGTGCTGGCTCCACCTTCCCTTGCCAGGCAGCGTAGTGCAGTGGGCGCATTCCTGTAGGGAGACAGAGACAGGCTGCATAATGTGGGAATGAGTAATCTGATGGGCACCCACCAACTGAATGTTCTGCAAACAACAGAAGACATTTTTGTTGTGGCAACTTTTCCTGGCTGAATAAAAAGGTTTATACCTTAGGTGTCTACTACGTATTGTTTTAACACCTATTTTCAGTTGTTTCCCCCACACTTAAAAAACAACAACACAGTTTCAGCTGTTTTATGGAATGCTACTTAATCCCCTTGAGAAAGATTTAATAATAATAATAATAATAATAATAATAATAATAATAATAATAAGGCAACTATTCAAACACAGAATGAGATGCTCTGGGCCAAATAAGACAAATACACTGAGCACCCAGCATACAAACCTTCTTGTAGGGGGTGGGTGGGCAGGGGCTTAATGAGTGGCATTATTCTAGTTGGAGCAGAAGATGGGAGTAGCAACCTCCTGCTGATAACACTATTCATAACTTGCATTTCCCCAAAAGGACTCTTCCCCAGCATACTGTTTGTAAAATACAGTTTTTCCTTCATGAAGTGAGAGCTAGCATCAGGCGATTCCCTCACTCTGGCTTTTGGGGACAATAACAGGGACGGTCTTTTTCCTCCTCCTAAGAAAGCAAAACAACTCACTTACCGTTGATGTCCTTAATATCCACAGTGGCCTGTGCCTCCAGCAGCAGGGAGATAAGTTCCAGGCTTCCAACCAGGGCTGCATGATGTAGTGCTGAAAACCTGAGAAGTGGGGTGGAGGCAACATCCTTAGACAGAAGCAGGAGCAATTGACTTATTAGCTTAGAGCCCAGTCCAAGTTTCCTTATAAGGGTGTGGGTGGCACTGTGGTCTAAACCACTGAATCTCTTGAGCTTGCCAATTGGAAGGTCAGCGGTTCGAATCCGTGTGACATTGGTGAGCTCCCATTGCTCTGTCCCAGCTTCTGCCAACCTAGCAGTTCGAAAGCATGCCAGTGCAAGTAAATAGGTACCGCTGCGGCAGGAAGGTAAACGGCATTTTCGTGCGCCCTGGCACTCGGCACGGGTTCTCCGTGCACCAGTAGCAGTTTAGTCATGCTGGCCACATGACCTGGAAAGCTGTCTGTGGACCAATGCTGGCTCTCTCGGCCTGAAAGCAAGATGAGCGCCGCAACCCCATAGTTGCCTTGGACTGGACTTAACCGTCCAGGGGTCCTTTACCTTTACCTTAGGTTAAGACCAAGGCTTAGGCTGAGGCCAAGGACAGCCAGAATGCTTTGCAGCAGAGTGCGGATTTGAAGCTGAGTGTCCCAGGCCCAGGGACTGCCAGTCTTTTTGGGCCCGCAGACACATTTGTTAACTGGAGAAACTGTTGTGGAAAACACACACATACACAACAGTCTATTGGCCACAATTGAATGCTGCTTTAAAGCCTAATTTCACCAGGGCAAGGAGACCCTGTGTGGGCCAATGTATGTCCAGCCCCATAGCCCAACACTCTAACCACCACAGCCACACTGCCTCATACAAGCTTCCCACATGGTGGGGAGTGTTGGTATTGCTAGGTTTAGCCACATGGTGGGTGGCTAGAGACAATAAGCTGTGCATGTGGTTACAGGTGCTCTGCTGTCAGCTTTTGTGCCATTACTGTGTGACTCTTGGTTGTTCAAAGTGGCCAGCCTGGCTCTGAATAGGGAACACAGGTAAAGGTAAAAGGTAAAGGACCCCTGGATGGTTAAGTCCAATCTCTATACAGAGTCTGATTTGCTTTTGAACTGCTAGGTTGGCAGGAGCTGGGACAGAGCAAAGGGAGCTCACTCCGTTGTGGGGATTTGAACCACCGGACTTCCAATCAGCAAGTCCAAGAGGCTCAGTGGTTTAGACCACAGTGCCACCCGCGTCCCTTTATCTTTTCTCAGTCTAAACCACCTTTTTGACTTTCTGTGAAGATAAAATGGTCGGGCTGCTGGTGGAGCCATATAAAATAACCCAATATTCCTTGGGGAAAGAGAGGGAGATAAATATAATAAATAAAAACCTCAATGGTTTTTGTAGCACCTGAAAGACGAACAAATTCATTATGGCATAAGCCAGGGGTGAGGCCTGTGGCCCTTCAGATGTTTAATATAAGAGTGGGTTATCTTATATGGCTCTCCCAGCTCCCCAACCATTATATCTTCACAAGAAGTCAGTTAGGCTCCCATCAACCCCAACTAGCATGGCCAATGGTCAGGGCTGATGGGAGCTGCAGGGCAGTAACGTCCACAGGGCTACAGGTTAGCCACCTCTGGCATAAGCATTCATGGACTCCACATCATCAGGTGCACGAAGTGTTACTCTCAGTTAGCATCTACATGTACACTAAGGATAACACCATGAAGCAGGCTATAGGTCATGGAAGCTTATGTCATAATAAATTTGTCACTTTTATAGAGGACTTTGTTATTTTTGCTGCAGCAAGGCAAAAACAGCTTCCCTTGTGGACATTAAAAAAAAAAGAAAAGTGGCCTGCATGACACTCCCAATCCTCTGAATCTGCTGAGGAGGGAACTCCTCACCATCTTCTTTCTCTAATGTGTCCAAGAATTTTAGCTGTGGTAAGAGTTTTTCCTCAGTGAGTCAAACGATATTGCTTCTACTCTACATGCTCTTCAACCACCTCCACATTCCTGGAGCTTTATAAAAATGGCCAATCCGAAAGAATGACCATCCTTAGGCACGAGAAGAAAAGTGACAAGCGTGAACAGGGCTAGCTCACTGCACATTCAGGGTTGTCCGGCTGCAGCTTGTCAAACGCCTTCCACTTTAAAGGTACGAAGCTGGCAATTTGATTTCCCTGCTTCCTTTCTCAGATCAATGTGTTTCCGCTCTTGCCTGCTCCCGAACATTTGGGATAGGCATCTGTTGCTAAGTTTGGAAGAGGAAATAAGAGCTATGAAACATGCAAGCTGATATGTCATACTATTGTACAAACTTCTATTGTACAAAAGCAGGTAATCTTTCTTTGAAGCGTACAGAGCATTCTGTTTGAGGAGGCATTTGTAATTCACGTTTGTGTAAGTTTAACAGCCATTACTGTTTTGTATCTTCCCAGGTTTGTTAGACCAAAATGAAAGAAGCTGAAGTTTCAGGGTTTTTAAAAGATATTCTGAAATAACAGACATCTGCTGTTAGTTTACAAAGTCAGGGACAGCTCTTTAAAATAAGAATCCTGTCTTAAAATAAGTGAGATCTGGCATCCCCGAGTTCTTTGTGAGCTGCTGTTGTCTGCCGTTTTCAAGTGCTGGCTAGACAACCCCAAAATGCTTGACAACACATTTCCCTTTCTTACATCTCCCAGTAAACGAGAAGCTCACAAAACTTTTCTCTTTTCTCTTCTCTTCTCTTCTGAGACCTCACTATGTATACCTTTGTAGGTGGGAAGGTTCTCCTACCATTGTTCTGGGAAACACAGAACAATTTCCTTTCATCTCTAATATATTTTGTGATTGGTTTCATGCTTTTAAACTGCTTAGAAGCCACTTTGGCAATTAAGTGTTATAAATATAAATATGTGTACATGAAATGATGCACACTCATGCAATGAGACCTCTTCTGGGTTGCAACCCTCTAACCCTTCAGAGCACATTTAGTGGGTGCAGCTACCAAGTGTGGTGGGAGAGATTTGTTGTGTGAGCAGGTCTTGTTCCGTGCACACAGTAACTTAGTTGAATTCAATTGGCTCTGAGCAAGTTTCCCATTTGTGCCTCGATATTCCCTTTGTCTGGAATGGTATCAAACATATATTCCTTGTATGACAAGAGACAGAGTTGACTACAACAAGGTGTTTTATGTCTGCTGATGCCCAGCTTATAGGAGTTCTCCTAATTCTTTTTTTTCTTAAATAACTGGCATGCAAGGAAAAGTTCTGCCAGCTTTTCTCATCACTGTCCCTTTTCTAAAATGGCAAGAACTTCTCCCTCTTTACGCAGCTCTTAAAATTCACAAAGGTCCTTTTTGGAGCTGTGCCCCAAACTATGCTATTTAAGAATAGCGTGGAAAGATCCATAAGCAAGGGTAGGCCTGACGAGTTTACAACTTGCAGGGAATGGAGGTGGGGTGTGTGTGTGGAAGAGACACAAAACCCTAACACTGTGGTCTCTGGTCTGGGGACGGATGACAAGCTATTCCCAGACACAGCGTCTTTCTCCTCCCCTGTCCCACCTTTCTTAGCCTGCCTAGACTAATGGCAGTCTCTCTCCCAGCATGGCTCTCCTACTATCCTGAGTGTGTGAGGCCTGTGAGAATGAATAGACCCTGTGTTTCTGGCTTGTGAAAGAGGCTTGTTTATCCAGTCTCTCCCCCCCTCCTCAGGCTGCCCTACACACACACACACACACAGCCAGCTCCCTTCTTCCACTTGCTCAGTGCTGGTTTCATTCATTCAAAAGGGCTGGGGCAGGCTCCAAGCCCACGGGAACCAAGCCCCCATGGCAAGGGAAAGGCCGAAGCCTTCCAAGCAGCAATAAGGCTGGAAGAGTGTGGAGGGCAAGCTTAAGCCGCGAGCCCGACCCCTGGAACGGCTAGGCTGTGAGGGGATTGCCGTAGCGGATTGGAAGTGGTTGTCCCATTCACATCCCAGAGGAGCCTGCCTCAATTGGAGGGGTGAATAATAGCAGCCACTTCAGGGCAAAGTACCAGGGGGAAACTCCCCCAGGGAATAATGACAGGACCCACAGGAGAGGTCTTTTCCTTAGCCGCAGGCAGCCAGCTAGCAGTCACCTCATGCTGGGCTTCTGCTGCAGGCCTGGATGTTCCAATTATCCCCACGGTAACCTCTCGGTGGGAAGAATGGGTCCTTGCAGCCAGGAGACTGAAAGGGCACGGTGCCCACCAAAGAGGCAGGCCCAAAGAGCGCCGATGAATAGGGTTTGGGAAGCTGTATTGCCATTTGCCTAGCAGGGGCGGGCAACATGTGTGGGTCCCCAAAGCACTTAGAGGCAGCCTGCCAGTGCTGGTTAAAATTCTCCATTTCATTAAAACAAACAATAAAAAGGAAACCTTCTACCCTATGGGGGCTGCATAATGCGACTGTCATAATACTACTGTGTTTCTCTTTGGCAACTACAAAACAGGCAGAAATTCAACAGGGGCAGTGGCAGGGAAAGCCTTACTTGAGTGTCATGTTGACATTCAAGGGAGAGAAGTTATCTCCGCATTGTAATATCCTTCGTTCTGCCTAATGGTTCTGAATTTTGCCTGTTCCAGGACTACAAAATGCAGTGTGGATGGAAAGATCTGGATATAAGATTCTGATGAGCTTCTAAACCATATTTCTTGGATACTCCCTTTATATAGGCGTTTATCTGAATGAAACTGTCCTGGCTGAGAATCTGATGTACTCCTTCTTGGCTAGGACTCTGCCATGGGCCCGAAGTCTTGACAAAGCCCCATTCACTTCAACACCCATTTGGAAATCTGTGGGAGTTAGATGCAATGTCCCTGTTACAGTAATTGGCTGGGGGAAGCAGATGGGGTGGGAAGACAACCACTGGAGAGAAAACATTTTGCTGTACGTGCTGATAAAAATGAGGGAAAGTAATATCACTGCTATAGGAACAGAAATACAGGAACTTATACCACTAGTTAAGCAGCATAAGCTAAATTGTAATGCACGCTATGACCTTAATCCACTGTGATTGCTTGTCAGTGTTCTGGGATGCTACTGTACTTTTTCAAGAGTGGGGTTAGCAGAGAATATCTTTCTTAGCAGCTAAGGAGCAACTGCCTCCCTGAGTAGGTGCCTTCACAGCCATGGCCGGCTCAACCATTAGGCAAAGTGAGGTGATCACCTAAAACAACTGATTTGGGGTGTCATAAAAGGGCAGGACATGGTTAGTTATTGGATATATTATTATATTTTAATACAACAAGGGGGGAAGTACTTGTGGGATTTTCTGCCTCGGGTGCCAAAATATTTTAGCTGGCCTAGGATACCATGAAATTTGGCTTGGGGGAGGGGTGTGTGAACCATTTGCTCTTCCACCTCAGGCAGCAAAATGTCTCGGCCTGCCGTTCCTTACAGCTGCAGTCCTGAAATCTTCTGATGTCTGCAAACTGTCTTATTTGGTGATCACTCGTAGCCAAGTAAGATGGTCGTCCATGAACACAGTCTTCACAGTGAGTCTGTAAGTGACTGTGGAGGCTAATTCTGGATCCACACATCCTTCCACAGTGGGGACATTGGTTTCTGGGCAGGAGTTGATCATGGTGAAGGTTTGCCAAATGTGCCTTCCTCTTAGCACGTTTCTCCCTTTCGTCCTGAGTTCATGGGTCTTCAAAGTCCACAACACCTTTGGTAAAGGCTGTTCTCCAATTGGAGCACTCACAGGCCAGTGTTTCCCA
This sequence comes from Podarcis vaucheri, assembly GCF_965113315.1. Taxonomy (NCBI): domain Eukaryota; kingdom Metazoa; phylum Chordata; class Lepidosauria; order Squamata; family Lacertidae; genus Podarcis; species Podarcis vaucheri. The sequence continues at coordinate 38,912,774 of NC_138760.1, forward strand.
ATTGTCGATGCTTATACCACATTTTTTTTAAAAAAAATTTGCCTTGAGAGAGTCTTTAAACCTCTTTTGTTGACCACCAGCATTACAATGGCGGATAGGTCTTGTAGTACTTTAAGGAATGGGTTTCTTGGTCCATTCTTTGCTGTTGGATTCCTAGCATCAAGTGTACTGGTCTGTGGTCACACAGGGAGGCAATGACAGAGCAGAAGGACAGAACCCCCATAGTGCCCTGGCTTGTAATCGAAGGGGGCAGTAACTGTTAAACCTTTATCGCTTGTTCCGCAACACATTCACTGCTAGTCCCTCCAACCCATCCAACACTTTTGTCACAATTTAATTGGATTAGTACATACCCATCCACATCTTGGTAGTTCACATTCAGCCGTTTAGTTGATCCCAAGAGTTCTAGAGAAAAAGAACAGGAAATGTGTCATTTCAGGACACAGATGAATAATGGAATCGGGCTGAATACAGATTTTTCAATAAACATTCAGCAATGGCTGCAAATAGGAATCTGCTACTCTCCGTTCTTTAGAGACATCGGGGAGAAGCTATCTGGCTGCAAGCAATGGCTGGTTCTGTCAGAAAATTGTCTGCACAAAATGTAAATATTATCAGAAAAGCCACTCTGAGGGCACACACCCTTTGCCCAGTATCCTGTCTCTGGCAGTAGTTTGGAACTAGTGCATTAAAAGATGCATCCAAGAAGAGGACAGTGATTGATTTCTGTCATAAAGGCTGGATTTGCTGTAATATATGAAATGAGAGATTCTCAATGCAGTCTTTCTCCCCCTCCCTGTCTCTTTTTGCATACATTAACAAATTCCCTTGCTTTTTCAGATAGTCCCAGGAACAGATCCATGGTCACCCTGCAAAAATAAGTTCAGCTTCCTAAGAGTAATGAGAACTCCTAGGCTCCTATGTCTGAATCTGTCTGCACACGGGAGAAGTTTCCTCTTGAACCATTCCATCTACTTGCAGAAGGAAGTGGACTGGTCCCTCTCCCAAAACCTTCAGACTAACCTTGCCGTGCACAGGACAGTGCCTGACCCATCCCTTCAGCCTCTTCTTCTTTCCAAATCCTTTAGCATTGCTTTCCATACACCCGTCTCCATGGGCACCAGCTTACTATTAGCTTCATTCTTATCTTCCCCTTTCCCCAGCATAGCTGCTGCCAAAACATCCCCATCTCCAGAATCTGTTCAGTTGTTTATTCTACATCCACAGAACCAGGAGGCAAAAGCCTCTATCCCCATTGCTGTTGGGCAATGGGTCAGTACCCTCAAGTCCAGTCTGGGAATGCTCCCATTTATAGTCTGGTGCCCAGAAAAGTGCAGCGCTGGGGCATTCTGCTTCCGCCTCCCTGCAACTTACCCACTGCCAGTGAAAAGCCTACGGACCAGATGGCTGGCATTTTTGCGCCATAGTCAGGGGACAGCGGGTCCAGAGGTTGTGAATGCAGCAATTGTATTTGTCTGACATTCTTTTCACCTTGCCCAAGCTCCAAATTTCTAGATAGTATGGGGTCTGAGGAAGTCTCCACAATGAAGAGAGACATTCTGCATTTCTAAACCCGGCTGAATCAGTTTAAGATTCCCTCTGCCTTAGAGTGAAGCCAATTTAATTCTTTTCTTCCACATAATAACGAGGTCATTTATTTGGGAATTCGGTTGCAGAGTAACAGGGAATCAACAACAAAAAGGACATTTGTGAACAAGCAGTATTACTAGTTTAACTTTGGGTGAGCCATTTATTTTTTATACGTGTATATTTTTATCTTAAGAAACGAATTCAAAAGCATAGCTTCTTTTCATTTCTTGAATATGCACCCTCTTTTAGATGACTTAGAAAAATAAAAATAATGGTGGAAAGGTCCTGAATGAAGACGGAGGAAAGAAGATGCCCTCACTGCTGCTGTTCCTGCTGATCCAACAGCCACTGGCTAGCAATGATGTTTGTAATTAATATCATGTGATATTATGCAATTTATAAGGTAATTAATGAGCAACACTCTGATGTTAGACATGTGGGTCAAGGCGATAGCAAAATACCCTGAATGTTCTGATGCTACATAATAACACAATTGTGTGTTGTTCTAAAAAAACAAGTTAGTTGTTTCAACTCGGTTCTAGCTTTAACTAGTCACTTTTACAGAGGATGCTCTGAAGGGTCTGCTGAGAATGAAGATCTATTCTGCAATGTACAGTGGTACCTCGGGTTAAGTACTTAATTCGTTCCGGAGGTCCGTTCTTAACCTGAAACTGTTCTTAACCTGAAGCACCACTTTAGCTAATGGGGCCTCTTGCTGCCGCCGCACCGCCGGAGCACAATTTCTGTTCTCATCCTGAAACAAAGTTCTTAACCCGGGGTACTATTTCTGGGTTAGTGGAGTCTGTAACCTGAAGCGTATGTAACCTGAAGCGTATGTAACCCGAGGTACCACTGTACTGTGAAGATACATTGCACAGTATCTGGCATAATAGGCACTCTCTGATCCCCAGGACCTGCATCCTAGGCCACCAAGAATTTGTCAGTTTCGGCTACACCTTTGGGTTTCTAGCTGCGAATATAGCCTTTGGCTTTCATGACTCTTTTCCTTACTTCCCCAACTAAGTGGACACATTGACCCTGTTCCATATTACAAAAAGGTTTAAGGCATTAACTTCACACAGCAACAATCCTAAACAATCCTGAGTAACTGTGCATGGGATCAATGCAAGTCTAGATGTCTGGATGTACATTGGAATCACTTTTCATGAAGACAGAGAATTATGATTGGCAAGAGGACTCTTCTCCAGCATTTCCTCAGCGACCATCCCAAGTTCCTGTGGTACTTTTCAGTTCAGTTTTATAGTCTCGTATTACCCACTGCTCTGTCCTGTTCCAGAAAGGACTCACTAGAAGCAAATGGAAACCTGCTTGGACAGGTACAGCAAACAAGGCTGTGAGGGGAAGAAAGAGAAGGGGCTAGAGGGTGCCTGGGTGATAGCAGAAACTCCTCATAGGTGTGAAGGGGCTCTGGGGTTTCAACTAGTTACATCATAATGCAGTGGTACCTCAGGTTACAAACACCTCGGGTTACAAACACTTCGGGTTACAGACTCCGCTAACCCGGAAGCAGTACCTCAGATTAAAAACTTTGCCCCAGGATGAGAACAGAAATTGCACCGCCGCTGCCACCACACGGCGGCAGGAGGCCCCATTAGCTAAAGTGGTACCTCAAGTTAAGAATGGTTTCAGGTTAAGAACGGACCTTCAGGATGAATTAAGTTCGTAACCAGAGGTACCACTGTACGAGGTGGTAAACTCATAGTCCTGTAAACTAGTGTAAACTTCCTCAGGCACAGGACACAGAAGGCAATATTGTCTCTATGACTGGCAGGCAATTCATGAAGCTTCTGACTGACCAAGCCTTGAATATTAGGAGACTAGTCTTCTGATCTTGCTTGTTCATCTGAGCAAGTATATTTTACCTGCTGCTCTTACAGAGCCAAGTTTCCTGTTATTTCAGCTTTCAGCTGCTGGCTTTCTGAGCTACAGAATGTACCTTTAAACTTTAAGGCTCACAGCCTAGGTTTGGATGCAGCCACCTATATCCCCAGCCTCACCCTGAAGGTTTGTTATGATGTAGCTGCAACTCCTCTGTGGTACTGAAGTACAAGGAAGCTCTTGAGAACTGGGAAAGCAAACTGTTTCTGTGGTAATGGTAGGACCTAGAACTACTATATGCATTTCTCTGACTTCTTGTCATAGCCAAAACTGACTGGCAAATTTGTTGTTTAGAGACAGAATGGTGGACTAGCCTGACCTCTGGTCTGAGCCATCCAGATAGGCTGTTCTTATATCCCCAGCAACCAAAGTGAGCAAAATGAATAGGGGCACATCTGCATAATTCTCATTTTCAACACAACAGGAAGGTGGCTGCAAGATGTCTGTGTCCACAACTGGCTTCACAATCAGTGATAGGATGTCCCAGGAGAAATAGTGTACACCGTTTCCTGGATTGTTTCTTGCACGTCTGGTTGGCAGTGCACCAGAACACCAAATTAAGAATACAGAAAGCAGTGAGGCGCTACTAGCATCTCAGCCCAAGCCACTGAGTTAGTTCAAGCGGAGGTGAAGGGTATCAGGCTATGATAAAGGAAGGCCGGAGGCTCCCACAATTGTACCATCTGCAGCAAATGCCTCACCGCCCAGCTCCTCATCGGTGCTTATGCAAGTTTCTGCTAAGAGCTTCCCAGGCTCGCTATTGTGGATTTGGTGTGATCTGCATCCAGATTTCTTCCAGCCCTTTGGAGTTCAGCTTCTTGTCAGGAGCTCTGCTCCGGTTGCCTGGAAGACGCTGGCTGGGAGAAAAAGATGCACTGCATAGAGGGGGAGCTTCAGGACCCCCCACAGGAGAGATGAGGGAGTCTGAACAAGAGGTGGGCTCATTGACATATGCAAATATAGGCTGAAAAGAAAAACCAGCATCATTGTGGCCTTCCTTCAGCTAATCAAAATGTTTTGTAAATAGGTGTATTAATGCAAAACCGATTAAGGAGCTGATTGCACAAACGTGCGTGACAAACTCAGCTGACATTGTCAGCCTTGCGGAACAGAAACCGGGGAGGTCTAAACAGAATCGGAATAATTAGGCCTTTTAAGGACTTTTTCCATCTTCAAAGTGCTCTGCAATCATTCATATGCCTGAGATGTGACTGGGTAAAAGTGCCCTGTCCTTCCACAGCGGATCTGCTCCCTGGGGTTCCTTTTGAGATAAATGGGCATTCCCCCCCCCTTTCCTATTCATGCACGTCCAAGGCATTAAAAAGAGAGATGCAGCTTATACTTTGCAATGCAACCCAAGTGGTAAATGCTGAGGTTTTATGTGGAGAAGGCTCATCTTTCATGTAAGCAACCTGGATTCTAATAAGCAGGCTTGCGGCTCTGCAGGATTCGCTCTAAGGATAAGCCGAACGCAGGAGGAAAGCGTCATCATCTGAATTTCTGCTTAGCACCCAGTTGTCAAAGACATAAGAGCCTAGCTGGGGCAAAAAAAAAAGAGAGGCTTCCAGCAGAGTGACTCGGGTTGCTTGAGATCCCTTTTCATGTGCTTTTTCAGAGGAGGGTGACAACAGAGCAGCGACATTGGACTCCATTTCCCAACAGCCCCAATCAGCATGGGCAAGGGTCACGAATGATGGGAGATGTTGTAATCTAACATCTGGAAGGCCACAGGTCGCCCATCCCTGTGGTAGATAGAAGTGGCAGGGTTGCCCCAGCCAGACCTCGCATTGATGCACTGGCTGGTTAAGTTGGGGGGAAAGGAAAGTAGATCGCCTAAGGCTGTGAGGACCCACAACCAAGGGAGTGGCAAAAGGCTGAAAGGCTACAGACAGCTTTCTTCATCGCTAACAGCAGCATGACATGCTGTTATTCAACAGGCGCAGCTTTCACTAGCATGGAGCTGTGGGGGGGACGCTCTGCTTGTATAATTTCTGGGTGTCATTTAGATATTAAAGGCAGAGAGCCTCTGTTGGGAAAAACCAAGCAAATAAAGATGGCAACTATACACATCTGGGAGCATCCTAGGACTTTTCGGATCTTTCCTATTGGTTATTAGCTGCGTGGAAACAAGGTCCAGCACAGGGGTCCAGCCTGTTACGCCATCCCAAGAACACATAACTATAGATGCCGTTAGCATTCTTGAAGGCTGTTGTGGTACTCGGTCATTTATATGCTTTCAGAAGGAGTTAACAGTGTGAGAAAAGGGCTGTTTGCATACGGGCCTAGAGTTTTTCTGGGAGCTTCCATCAAGGCTTTCAAAAATCCTTGATAAAACATGAATTAATGAGTGAAAATTTAAATCCCTCTCGGGAAGGGAAGGCACAGAACTTGCCCTCGTTTTACTTATGGGTAAATTGGGACAGTGGGAGGGAGGGGGGAAGATGAAATGGTTTGTTCCAAATCACAGAGAAAAAAGTCTAGCGCAGGGATCTGAGGACAGAACTCAGCTGCCATGACTCCAAGGACCTTATATAATGAGAGACAAGTGGGGGAAATTTTTGAATGGGGGTAGAGAGGAGGGAAGGATTTTTAAAAGAATGCAAACCATACAGTTTTATAAACAATGGTTTATATACTTACAGAAATAATAGTTATTGGGTAGAGTATTTGCAATCTAATTACTAGTAGCACCTGATGTTGATGTATTATAAAAAAAATTATAAAATACATTTCTTCAGTATTTAAATAGCTTTATAATTTGATTTCTATTCTTGCACTAGTCCTGAGAGATCAGTTAACAGGGAAATCAATGACTGCATTCGCTCCTGATGTGTTTCTCCACATATTTCACAAAAGGGTGACAAAAGGCAGAAGGGAAGAGGGCCCCCTGAACCTTTAATAGCTGTGTAGAACAGGAATTTTATCATGCTTATCTTCCATAAGTTACACCTGATGAAATTTCCTCTCCTTCTCATATGACCACCCTAGACTCATATTTTGCCATAGGAATGGGAGCATGTCAGACACTGAGATCGTGTCTTTTCACTCAGCACAGCCATATCCTTTGACTAAAGACTTCACATCCATTTCCACCAGATGAGCAGGGACTGGGTGGAACTCATGGAACAAAGCAGGGGAACGATGGGGCTGAGCAGCCAGGAAATGCGGGTGGAGAGAACACACAGCAGTCTGTCAAAACTCTCAGACACAGTATGTGCCTGGAAGCTTTGGAAACCAAAAACAAACAAACAGAACCCAGCTTCGTACAATAGGATCCAGGACAGATGGACAACTACAACTGTGAGGGGGCTTGCTGATTTAAAAATAACACTCCCTGCTGCCACTCCCTCTAATGCCTCTCTGTTAGCCCAGCTCAAAATGAAGTTTAAGGCTGCAATCCTGTGCGTGTTTAACCTTGGAGAAATTCCCACTGAGCTCAGTGGGGCTTGCTTCTGGTTAGGGACGCATAGGCTTGGCACTGCAAATATGTTACTAATGTGACTTTACTGAATCTACAAGGTGGGCTTCTGTCCCCAAATAATAAAGAACGACCACATATTTCAGGGGCAAGGCATCATGGTTCAAGGAAATATGATCAGGCAGTCTTTACACAACAAGATTGCAAGAGCTCCCTCTAGTGGCAGAAACGCCAAGCATTTGTGGTGTCTTTTTTTTAAAACACCGCCCCCCCCCATTTTTACCATGTATGCAATAGCAGAACACATCTGATTACAAACTAAGGCATTACATGGTCTTTTTCACACCAAGCTGTGTACTAAATGCCCAATAATGCTGCAGTGTAAACATTGTGAGACCTGTATTGGATATTTAAGGTTAATCTAATTCATTTCATATATTTACAAACTGCTTTGTTTTATTTTTATTATTATTATTATTTATTAAATTTGTATACTGCCCTACATCTGTAAATCTCAGGGTGACTGATGACATAAGACTAAAACAGTCTCTAAGCAACAAATACTTATACAGCAAGCAGTGAAACTGAAAAGCGACTGTACAGTACTAGATAACATAAAGCTATTAAACAATGCAATATAAAACAGTAAAATCCTCCCAGAACAAAAACATAGCATCACATCTTGAAAACATTTTAAGAACCAGGAATCCCTTCTCTAACTACTACCCTGCTGCCAAGCACAACCTGAACACATATACAGTATGCACCCAGTATTTGAAACTCCCATTGTTCTAGGAACATTTTGCGACAAGGAATTTCATTAGCGCCAGCAGTTTCTGAGCTCTGGGCGCAGTACTGCACCTAAGATTTCGGATTACAAGTGCAGAGTGGAAGGAAAGGAGGACCTTTTTCTGCCTCCCCACTTCCAGCTATTCTCTGAAGACTGGAGAAGAGACCCTCTTAAGAATATTAGGGGGGTGGGTAGGGGAAGGACTAGACCGTGTGAAAAATGAACATAATATTTTAGCTGCAGTTCATTCGTTTTCAGCTTTGTATTCTTGTTATTAAAAAAACATGCCTAGACATTTCATTGTTGTGCCCATAACCTAGGTTTAAGGTGCCATTCAACTCCTAGCTTTCATATCTCAGCTTCTAACACTGTATAAACATCATGCCCAAATACTCACCTTACTTCTACACCGATCATACTATATCTGCCAGTCATCCCACACCTCCTGAACCAAAAAAACTCCAATATATCCTGTGCAATCATCAACCATTAGGACCAATCACTCCATCCACTCTACTAAAATAACACTGGCAGACAATGCAAGAACACTGGGAGACAATGAAACCATTCACAAACAGAACCATGCAAAATATCAAAACAAGTTCCCTCCTATCAATCACACAAAATATACCAGCGATCTGGCTCTCATCCAAGTTTCTCTCTCTTTCCCACCCAAAACTCTTGTCCAAGGATGGGTAGAACTGGAAAAAGTGCTCCTTCCTCTTACCAAGGAGAGCACTTAGACATTTCAACTCACGCAAGCCAGCTTGAAGGGTGGGGTTTACCAACAGATACGCTTTATTAACAGAATGGATGGGATGGGGGCAAATGGTAGGTATCACTTCTATGCTGGGTAGGACAAGCTGAGCCTGTAAAAGATTCTCTCTTTTGTGATTAAAGGCACAGCTGCCCTGCTCTGTATCGGAGTTGGCAACCCTATGCTATGTCTGTAGGCACAAGCTGTCCCTACAGGAGCAGAGCAAGGAGGTGGAGGAGTTCTAAGTTTACTTCTTCCAAGGCTTTATGGAAGCAGTGGGAGTTGAGTACAGAGAAGGGTTACGGCCACACAGCTCTGGCATAGAGCCTAACATTTCTCGGATGCAAAGCCCAATCTAACCTGGTGTGGGGAAGAGTTCTCCATTCAAATTTGGTTTTCTTGGATGGCTCCATCCTTCCTGCGTGTGCATGCGGATGCATGCTGCCACCACCACCACCACACACACACACACACACACACACACACACGGCTAGTAACAGCCAACGTAGAGCCCAGAGAGCATGAGCGAAGGCAGGGAAGTCCCCTTAAGGAGTAGGGCATGGTGGGGACCCAGTACGTAATCACAAAAATCATAGAACTGGACAATTGAAAGGGACCGCAAGGATCATCTAGTCCAACCACCTGCAATGTAGGAATCTTTTGCCCAGCATAGGGCTGAAACCCACAACTCTGAGATTATGAGTCTCATGCTCAACTGACTAAGCTATTCAGCTTGTGGTGAGCTTTGGGCTTGGTCACCCACAATAAGCTTGGCAAACCTCTTCAGCAACTGTGTTTGGTGTAGCTATTTCAGAACATGCAGCAGGGGTTGGTTGAGATCTCAGATATGATGTGTAATGCACAATGAAATGGAGTTACTGGACAAGGAGAGTGAGGTTTGTCCGGCAGTCCAGCCTTCTGCTTCCCACAGTGGCCAAGGGAGATGCCTTTGGGAACTCCTAAGCAGGCCATGTTGTTTGTCCCCAACATCCTTGATTGGACATATAATGTCTCCGAACATGGAGGTGACCCGAAAACTGCAACTAATCCAGAATGCGGCAGCTAGACTGGTGACTGGGAGTGGCCACTGAGACCATATTACACCAGTCCTGAAAGACCTGCATTGGCTCCCAGTACATTTCCAAGCACAATTCAAAATGTTGGTGCTGACCTTACAGCCCTAAACAACCTTGGCCCAATATACCTGAAGGAGCATCTCCACCCCCAACGTTCAGCCCAGACACTGAGGTCCAGTGCCAAGGGCCTTCTGGTGGTTCCCTCACTGCCAGAAGTGAGGTTACAAGGAACCAGGCAGAGGGCCTTCTCGGTAGTGGCGCTGGCCCTGTGGAATGCCCTCCCATCAGATGTCAACGAAATAAACAACTATTTGACTTTTAGAAGACATCTGAAGGCAGCCCTGTTGAGGGAAATTTTTAATGTTTGATCTTTTATTGTTTTTTTAATATTCTGTTGGGAACTGCCCAAAGTGGCTGGGGAAACCCAGCTAGATAGGCGAGGTATAAATATTGAAGAATTATTATTATTATTATTATTATTATTATTATTATTATTATTATTATTATCATCATCATGCAGCAATCATAACTGCCACCACATCCTCCAAATTCCTTCATGATGTGTCATCTGTAATGGCCTAGTTGTAGTCCCCCTATTGATTCTTTCCCTGCTAGAGAGGCCAGGCTCACAAAAGGTATGAAAAAGAATTTCTGGGTCTCTCCATTCCCCCCCCCCCCCGCAGCACTGCGGGCATCTGTCTTTCATTGCTTTACAACAAACGAGGAGCCCAAGAAACTCCAAGGACGGTGATGTCATGGTCTGCAACAATAGCAAGGCTATGGAGCACAGCCCATGGTGGAGAGTCCAGCTCCCACTCTGCTCCATATACACAGGAATTTGTTTTTTCGGGGGTGTGTGTGGCTTCTTTCTTTCAAAACACTTAGGCAAGGGGTTTTTGTTCTTGCATTCTTTCAGCCAAAGGATTTAACTGGGATTGGCAGGGGAGGAAGATGAAGGGAGGTCTGTTTCTAAGCTTCAGGACTTCAGAATTCAATCTCAGCAGCGGGGTTATCTGCTACATGGATTCTGGTGCGATTCAGCAAATAAAAGAGTGCTGAGCTTGCTTTGGGAAAGCTGAAATCAAATCCCTGCTCGGTCCTGAACTCGCTGGGTGGTCTATCTCTGCCTCAGTGGCCCAATCTGTAAAATGGAAATCATGGCCTAACTGAGGGCGAACAAAATAAAATGTGTAGAGCTCAGTTGTATATTTAAAGAAAGCTCTATCAAAGATTGCAAATAATAGAGATGGAGTGGGTGTGAGTTAGGGAGAGAGAGAAGGGGGTGAGGAGGCGGTCAAGTGTCTGAAGGACAATTATTCTTGTGCAAATTCACATCCCCTCAAATGAGGGGGAAATGAGCTCTGAAGACTCTTCCCTCTGAATACCTTTTTTCACATACCATTCCATTCAACCCTGGAATTATATTAAGTTTATACACCACTTTTCATCCAAGGAGCTCAAGGTGGAGTATGTAGTTCTCCCGCTCTCCATCCTCACAACCCTGTTAGGCTGAGAGGCAGTGAAAGGCCCAAGGTCTTCATGGTTTGAATTCTGGCCTTCCAGAGCCTAGTCCGACACGCTAACCACTACACCATTCCTGTTGTCCACATCCTTCAGTGCTTATCTCAAACTCTATGCTGCAATATTTGGCCCAGAACAAGAAGGCAGGATTGATATCACCCTCCCGGTGACCGCATCTGTCTAAAACCCGTCTGCTGTGTTGAACAGATTCCCACGGAGATATTTTGGATTGTGGGACAAAGAGCCACAATGTGGGCCTTGGGCTGTGCATGTCGTTCCCCTCAGACACTGCTATTTGAGAGGCGTGGTGCTGCCTTCTGAGACCACAAGGCCAGGCTGGCCTCTCACTGGGGAGCAGCTACAAAGCTTGAGGCTTGTGTTGTGTGTTCCGGCGAGTGACCCAGAGCGTTCTGTGATGTGGTCGGCTGACCTTTCCGAGAGACGTCACCCAGGCCTCAGCTGGTTGCCCTGAGGTCCCCAAAGCCAGTTATCCAGCTCTGTCTGAACCCTATCCAGATTCACTCTTGGTCAGAAAGCACCAGGCTCAAAGCCAAGGGGAGAGAGAAAAAAATATATAATATACATCCAAAGTACAGAAGCATAACAGGAATCCCAAACTGTCCAGAGCATCCACAATTGGAGGATGCTTCTAGCTTGCTATGACAAGTGATTCCTAGATTCACAGAGGAGATGAGCCTTACACTGTAACCGTCAGATGGTGACATATGACAGGAGACAAGGGAAAATAGCAAAGGGGAAAGCAATTACGAGTGCTAAATACACGTGTGTGTGTGTGATTAAGGCTGACCTTCTTAGGATTCTGAGAAAGCCACTGGATTCTACATCACAAGCCCAAACTCTGTAATTCTAAGCATCACTGCAGCCACATGGATGTGGAGGCCAGAAGGACAACTCCTTGCCAGGCATGGCGACGATGTTCTGCATTTTTTTCTCTTGGCACGAAGAACACCCCCTGCTCTGCGTGCAGCTCTGCATATCTCATCGCCATCGTGTCCGTGCACCTTTCCCTCTCTGTGTTTCTGGAGAGCTGCATTTGATCCTCTAAGCGGCTGCTGCGGCACTTTCGCAGTAGGTTATGTTTGTCCATCACTATGGAAGAGCCAGGTGTCAAGTGCCGCCAGCTATCAGCTGTGCGCAGGTGTTATCGTATTGGCAGTTGGGGTGTGCCCCTCTTCTGCCCATAAATTGCCAAGGGGAATCGGAGGCCAGCGTGCACTTTGCCCATGTTCCCAGGCTGAACTCTTGTTTACCTCCTCTCTCACAATATTGCACTGTTGCCAAAGGAGGGCATGTTTTTGCTTCACACTTTGTGGCAGATAGGCAGGGCAAAATGGGCTGTCAGTTGGCTCTGTGCAGGCACGCTCGGCTCAGTGAGTCACATTCCACTCCTGCCAACTGCCCCAAAGGCTAACCTTGGCACTGCCCACACCCAGCACTTTTGAGGGGATGGAAGGAGCACAGACCCTTGTAGACTCTTAGGCCTCATCTGCACTATGCATTTAAAGCAGTACCACACCAGACTAAACAGTCATGGCTTCCCCCAAAGGATTCTGGGAATCCTGTGGTTTGTTAAAGAATGCTGAGAGTTGCTAGGAGAGCCCTATGCCCCTCACATAACTACAGTTTTAACAGAGGTTCCATGGTTAATCCCTCTTCATAGGAAACTGTGGTGGTTGTAACTCTGTGAAGGGAACTGGGGTCTCCTAACAACTCTCCACACTCTTTAGCAAACTGCATTTCCCAGGATTCTTTGAGGGGAGGCCTGAATGTTTACTGTGGTATGATACTGCTTTAAATGTGTAGTGCAGGTGGGGCCAGGGAGGGAGGAGGAAACAAAGTCTAGTAGATAGCGAAGTTCTTTTTTTAAAAATAGCAATTATCTGTTCCTCAGAGTTAAGGAGTTACAAACCCATCTACGCTGCTGAAACACTTGATCGCAAACCGAAGAGAATGTGCTTTTCTTAAGGCACATTTGCAAAAGCTCCAAGTTCCCATTTCAATGCCACACCCCACACTTGCTGGCACCAAACAAATACCATTCTGTGCTGAGGAGGTACATCCTGATCCTGCCCTTCAGTTTCTCCCCCATTAACCAAGAGCAGTTTTGCTGGGGATAAGGAGTAAGCCATGGTCAAGCTCAACTTGGGCAAAAGGCTCTGCTATCTGGGGAGGCGGGGAGGCCTGCCTGTTGCTGGCATGCTGAGTTTTGAGGGATTTGGGAATAAACAGCCCCAGCCACGCTTCTGCCCTCTTAGAAAAGCTCAGGCGGCTCCTTGCAGACATCAAGAGCCCCTGCCATTTCTGAAGACAGATTTATCAGGGTGGCTGGCAGGGTGAATCTGCCCACACTTGACTCATGGGAGGAGTTCTGATGGATTGAAAGTTACAAGGAATTCCAGATACAAACATGGCAGCTCTCCCAGGAGCGTAACTGCCGTGCCAGGGGGGGGGGGGACTTGGTATGAAGTTCTAAAGTGTGCCAGTGAGGACCATTCCTAGTTGAGGTACAAGCTTCTCCAACAGCTGCTGCTGCTTCTACTCTTTTATACTGGCCTGGAGGCAGAGTGTGAACATTTTCCCAACCCCCTGCAATCAGTGCAGAATCCATTGCATGCTGCACACCCCATGAAAGCACTGCATGCCATAGCTAGAAAAGAATGCCCCTGGGTTCCACCCCACCATGGATCTTGTTTCCATCTAGGACAGCGGTTCACAACCTGTGGGTCCCCAGATGTTGTTGGACTACAACTCCCATCACCCCTGAGCTCTGGCCTTGCTAGCTAGGGGTGATGGGAGTTGTAGTTCAACAACATCTGGGGACCCACAGGTTGAGAAAGGCTGATCTAGGATTTCCTCTTCTGAGCAGGTTAGAGGGAACCTGTGGCTCTAGTACAGATGTTGTTGGACTGCATCTCCCATCAAGACCAGCCAACAGGGCCACAAACCAACAAATACCTGGAGGGCTGCAGGTTCCTCCATTCCTATGTTAAACCGCACCCAGGGCTTGTGTGTTCCCTCCTCTTTCAATTTATTCGCCTGCTCTCCAGCCTGGGATGACAGTGAGCAGAACATTGGTTCTGCTGGTGCAACATTGATGCTGCTGGTGCAACACGTCCTGTTTGGAATGGTTCCCAACCATGCATGTTTGATACATGCTTCTAAACACAACAGGAAAAGGCTGCAGACAGAGGCAGGCGGCATTTCTCCAGCATTCCTGCAACTTGGGGTGTTACAAGTGGGTGTCTGAAAAACTGAAAATCTTAAGTTTGTTATTTTTACATCAAAAGAAGCAAGCTAGTGCACAACTTAAACCCCACAGGCAGGACTGCAGATACAGGAGTCTGCAGGGTTGGCCCTAGATTGGTCCCCACACCTAATTGAGCATGTGCATGGATGCCTTGCTTTCTAAAACTGTTGGGTCCTGATAGTGCAGCCACAGTGTCAGTGTCCCATGGTGATGCCAATTATCTTGCTCCCTAAATATCTAGCTCAGCCATTGGAAACCTGGCACACATATACGTAGATGCAGGTATGTATGTTTCTCAATGATGCTCATGGGGTCTGACCAGGAACAAGACCTTGGGGCTGTAGTGGATAGCTCAGTAAAGATGCTGATCCAGTGTGTGGCAGCTGTGAATAAGGCCAGTGCCAGACCAGGCACCATGGGGAATGGATTGGAAATAAAACTCAATTCCTTTATGCTTCAAATGTCTGGTATAAAGCTCTATTTTCTAAGTTAGATGGGTTCCAAGCTAAGTTCCTTCGGTTCCTACTTCAGGTCCCAAACTGTGTCCTTAATTCAATTTTTTTGTTGGAAACAAGTGAATGCCCACTCAATGCAAGTGAATGGAGATTAAAGTGTGGTGGGCTACCTTGAAATACTGGCTAAAGATCTCAGTATTTGGCCTGGGAAAGGGATTACTTTTACATCTAACCAATCAGGAGTGTATCAGCACATGGTTGAAAACTATGGCCCGAAAAGCCTCCTTGACTGGTCTTTCACCATCCTTTTTACACCATCTGGGTTATGATATTGCCCTTAAATCCCTGAGGCAGAGGTTATGGGATATCTCACACAGCTCTAGATCTTATGTAACCTGCGGACCGTTTGCACCTGGAATCCACTATGGATTCCATTATACAAACTTGTGGCCTGACAGCAGTTGAATTACAGTTCTGTGCAGTTCTGGTTGTCTCAATATCAACAATGATATTATAGAGCTGGGACAGGTTCAGAGAAGGGCAACCAAAATGATCAAGGGGGTGGATTTTGGAGTAACTTCCCTATGAGGAAAGGTCACAACTTTCAGGGCTTGTTATAAGTTTGCATTCAGGCAGCCCCAGCGTCAACCTCCGGCATTTACAGATAGGATGGGAGAGTCTCCTGCCTGAGAGCAGGATTCAACAAATCTGTTGTGTGTGCGGAACAAGGTCTGCTCATGCAATAGGATTTCCCCCTCCCCACTAAAACCCAGAACAGGTTTAGGGGTTGCACGGGAGGAGGGGAGTGAGGGAAGTCCCGTTGTGTGAGCAGACCTCATTCCCTTTGCTAGAGCTATGTTGAATTCGACCCTGAACCCCTGGGGAGCTGAGCTGCTGCCAGCCAGAAAATATGGGGCTAGATGAACCATTGATCTCACTCTGTATAAGGTGGCTTCTTGGGTTCCTGTGCATTTACCAACAGAACAGTCTGAGCTGCTGCTGGCTTGCATGTCTATGGAGCAACAGAGACAGTGCCAGCTGCCAGGAAGCAGTTAATACTAAAGGTGGCATGAGAAAGGGCACGTGCCTTCGCCAATGACCTTTACGAGTACAAACTACTCCAGCTCACACAAGCTCTGGGCAAACACACAGGGCAGGGGGAGGGAAACGGTTTCAATCTTGCTCAGGACATACCTGCAGCTGCGTGCTGCTTGTCCACAGCTAGAGGTGTGGAAAACAAGGCTTGAAAAGAAGCAGTTCACCACAACTGCAGCACCACCTTATTCCCGTGCTCCCCAACCCCCACCCCGTATCTCCAGGAGAATCTGGACTGCCACCACCTCAGGGCTACAGTAATTCAACCATAAATCTGCACACTTAACCAGTTCAATAAACACAGATTGAGGCTTGATTTCAGAAGGAGCTTTGATCGGGGGTGTTCAGTGCTGATGGCAGGGGCTGTAAAGGCACTGTGCGTTTTCTTGATTCAGCAAGGCCTTGTTTGAGCTAATTCCACCACCACCCTCTTCTCCCTGACCCAGCTCCCACAACAAAGAGATCTGCCCATATTTAGTCAGAGGCAACCGTTAATTAAACATGCTCAAATATCAACTGCGATGAGATACTGCAATATTTACTTTAATTACATAATTAATTAATTGCTCAAAGGCAAGGCAGCATTGCAGAACGTCTCATTACAGCACTTTGAGGTTGCTGCAGGTGTGCAGAAGAGGACGGTGTGTGTGTGTGACGTGGTGGGAAGGGGGGGTAAGAAAGACGTTAAGAAAGCGACGCTCTTAATCAAACGCTGGTTACAGAAATGGCAAGACAGCGCGAAGTAAAGAAATGGACCTTACACGATGGAGAACGCCAAATCAAATATTTGACTAAAGAAAAACCATTGAGTATATTGTGTTGAGCAAGTGATCAGCTTACCCTGTTCTGACAAACAGAGACGCCCCCTCTCTCCCTCCACACACCAGTTTGTAAAGTGGTTAGACTGGGAGACCAGGATCCAAATCTGTGTTTGGCCACGAAACCCACTGGGGGGACCTTGGGTCAGTCGCCATCACTCAGCCTAATCTACCTCACAAGGTGGTTCTGAGGATAAAACAGGGAAGAAGACAATTATTCCCATCATCCTGAGCTCCTTGGAGGAAAGGTGGGATAGAGATGAATGAAAACATAAATAAAAGAGATGCCTTTTCCAAGTTGATGTCATTCATAACATCCGGAAGGCACCAGATTGGTCTCTGCGGACATTGTTAGCGAAAGGAAAATTATACAATGACTGGATTCTCTAGAAACACACACAGACATTCCCTGCTTATGTTTCACTTAAACTTGTTGACGGTTGGACATGCTCATCCATAAACCCAAACTGTTTGCATTCCAGGATGCTGTGATCATATGGAGATGGAGATGCCCAGAGTATGCTGTGCAGATTGGCTGCTCCTACCCACTGCCTATCAGGCTATTGATATAATAGCATGTAAAGAGGAAGGATGCCCTATATAGGATCATATTTTAGAGTTAAGCAGAGATCTGCATTTCCATCTTTAGGGCCATACCTTTGTCCATGCACCTAAACCGGACAACAAACTGAATGCTTTGCTTTTGTGAACATAGTTACGGTTCTGGCTCATGCACTGCAATTCCCACTCCCTCCTGGCCCGAAATATTTACATAAGCCATAATCCGTATAACTATATTTCACAAATGATTTATGAGCATGGAAGGGTTTGCTCTCCACTGTCCGGGCTTTGGAAAGTCCTGGGGAAGGAGGAGCGGCTGGCTCTATCGGAGGTACACACGTAGAACATTTCTAGGCTTCGGAAAGGATGTGATGTTAATGGGTGATTCCTGTTTCCCCTTCAGCTTTCATGGAGGGATGGGACCAGTCAAACCGAATCAAGTTTTTAAAGAGATGAAGGGGGGGAAAGCCGACAGATGCCGGCAGGCTGTTCCATGCTGTTCAGTCTCCATCAGCACCTTCCGCAAAGCCTAATAATTGTGAAGGAGAGGGAGGGAATGTAGTGGGGAAATAGATTATGATGGTGTGTGTGTCCCACCCCTCTCAGATGCCAAAAAAGTATTGGGAAATCATCTGGATCTTATGCAGCCCTGCCATGCACCTCCCTCCACAGGGAGCAATGGGCAACTGAGATCTCAAAGCAGGACAGGAAAGAACATCCAGGTCTTTTCAAACAAAGTTACGGCACAGGCAAGGGAGAACAATGGAAGGAAAGAGGAGCTGGAAAGTCAGACTCCACTTAGACAGGAACAGGGGACGGCACACCCTGCCCCCACTGAAGGAGTATGTTCTATTATCGGTTCAGGACAGAGGGTGCAGCTCCCCAGCAGGAAGGGATCACAAGAGAGTCACTGTTGTAATGGGAAGCAAGGCCTAGGGCGGCACAACCGCTGGGGAAGACGGTCACACAGATCACAGCTGCCAGCATTTTGGTGAGGGATTCAACTGCATACGAGTACTTTAGGTTTGTAAATGATTTAAGTGTTCTGACACCCTAGCGCAGGAAATCTGCTTTTTTATGTCTGCAGTTTGGAAAGTGACAGGGAAATGCATTGAAAAGTATGGAATGGTTCACAATCAGCTTCACGATCTGTCCTTCCAGTGAGCACTCAGGGCTGATTTCCTTCAGAATGGATAAGTTTGATCTTCTTGCAGTCCATGGGACTCTCAAGAGTCTCCTCCAGCACCACAATTCAAAAGCATCAATTCTTCGGCGATCAGCCTTCTTAATGGTCCAGCTCTCACTTCCATCTCAGTTAGGAATGCTTAAACATGAGAACGGCTGCGTACACACCATACACTTAAAGCACATTTAAAGACGCCCACCCAAATAATTCTGGGGAGTTTAGTTATTTGGGCTGGAAATTATAGCTGTCTGAGATAGAAACTGCAATTCCCAGGATTTGGGGATGGGCAAGGAATTTCCTTTAAACGTTTGGTGTATACGCAGCCAAAATCTGTGCTCAGTTTCAGCCTAAGACATCAAACTCAAAACACAACAGCCTAATATGGGCTAGCTAGCATATATAAGACACCTAACATGTTTCAGAAAAAACAAACTCTTTACCAAAGTGCTGTGGTTAAACTGCTTCCGATAAATCTAACTCCACAAATCTGGTCATGTCTCTGCTGTGAGTGCTGAGGAGACTGCTAACTAACTACAATGGAGGAAGCAATGTAGCTACTGCTGCAACCCTCCCGAATCCTAGGAGGCATTCACAAAACCACACAGCACAAACAGACAATTTACATCTCAACACATTTTGGTCATTCTTTTGTTCACACAATTACAAAGGATGAAAAATAGGCTTCTATGGCTTCCAACAGTGTGCGAAGGGGGAGGTGGGGAATCTAAATGTGATGAATTAATAAATATGGTGAAAGACACAGGATTGGAACCTTAGCTAGTTGAATTTGGATCCTGTTGAAATCAAACTTAAGTTCCCTCCCTTGATTTCAATGGAAGCTAAAATTCAACAAGCTTGGCCTGGATCCATTACAAAAGTCAACACAGTGGTACCTCAGGTTACATACGCTTCAGGTTACAGACTCCGCTAACCCAGAAATAGTACCTCGGGTTAAGAACTTTGCTTCAGGATGAGAACAGAAATTGTGCAGCAGTGGCAGCAGTGGGAGGCCCCATTAGCTAAAGTGGTGCTTCAAGTTAAGAACAGCTTCAGGTTAAGAACGGACCTCCGGAACGAATTAAGTACATAACCAGAGGTACCACTGTATAGGATTGTGAAAAGGTTCCCCAAAGTGTTCATCGCAAGTAAATCATATTGAATTCAGTGGGGCTTACTTTCAAGTAAGGAGACCTGAAGTATCAGTTATGTTGACTGAAACCAAAAGAATACTTAACAATGTGATCTCACATGTTCCTACTTGGAAGTATGACCCTCGAGTTCAATGCGAATTATTCCCAAGTAACTGAATATAGGACTGCAGCCTAACTCTATCAAAGGGATAACTAAGGATACAAAAGACACTTTTAATATGGGGTGACAGTTTTGAATAAACAGATTGTAAAGAGATATTTGTCGTCAATTAATTCAGAATAAACAAGCAAGATCTTGCCATCTTGCCTCTAATTCTTCAGATCAGAGCAGACAACCTACAATCTGTCTCTTCAGGTAATCCTGGATTTAGCCATGTGTGTGGCTGACATAGCAGAGGGATACTGAATAAGTAGCGGAAGAGGGCATAAAAAGTACGATCAGTAAAGGGCATCATTTTCAGATTCTGTGATATCAGTCACTGGTAGAGAAACCCGCAGAAACAGGTGGACCAGTGTGGACTAGGAGAATAACTGAACTTTGTGGCTTGCAGGCTTGGCAAGCTTGACTTTGAAGGCTGCTCTAAAGGCATTTTCAGACTTTAAATAATGATGATGATTATGATGATGACCCTTTAATATATCACTAGCCTTCATACCATCCAAGTACCAACAGTACAGTCGTACTTTGGTTCTGGAATGCCTTGCGACTTGAATGTTTTGACTCCCAAACACCGCAAACTTGGAAGTGTGTGCTCCGGTTTGCAAACGTTTTTTGGAAGCTGAATGTCTGATTCAGCTTCCGGTTGAGTGCAGGAAGCTCCTGCAGCCAATTGGAAGCCGTGCCTTGGTTTTCGAATGTTTTCAGAAGTCAAAATGACTTCTGGAACAGATTCCATTCAACAACCAAGGTACGACTGTACCCTACTCCAAGTAAACAAATGGAGGCAGAGTCTTGCTACTGCTGCTCTGGGTAATATGTATTCCAGCGCTGCAAACAGAAAATGCTCATTAGTCTCTGAAAGAGGGCTGGGTGGGGCGAAAAACATTTGGCAGAAAGGCAGGGCAACAGATATCCCAAACTGGCACTATTGATTGTGTGTGTTAGTGAGATTTATGTCGTCATACGTTATGGATACTAGACAATAGGTGCTTATGACCTTTAGCACAACTACCATCCACAATGTACTTACAGTCACAATAGTCATATCAGTATGGAGAAGGGAGCAATTGCATTTCACCAATATTGCAGTATGAGTGCAGATAAAAATGTGATTCCCCTGCAGGTGTTGTAAGCAACAACACATTGCTGCCTAAAGTGGTGTGGGGATCTGGAGAGATCCAGAGTCAACTGCCTCACATTGTAATCCTCTGCATTTAATTCTAAGCTAGTAGTTGAAAGAAGTTTTCATACTGACATTACATCTTGAGAGATACTATGAACTTGGCAAGCCGTCTCCCACCCATAAAGGAGGATTCTTGGCTCCTAGGTGGATCTCATCAGGAAGAGGGGAAGTCTGTGCTTCTCCTGGAGACGGAAATCTATCCATTCCCCACCCTAACATGGAAACAGCTGGGGAAGTCATCAGATGGGGGTATAAGGAGGGGTGGCAGGAGAGGAATCAAACCATTCCTTCAGAGATATAGAAAGCTCCTTTCCCAGCTGGCAAGGAAACATGTTACCGGTCTATGAAGTCATCATCATTTCTTCTGGGATCTGACTGTTCCGCTCTCCAGGATGCGAGATCAGCAGCATTTTATTTACACAAGGAAGAGGTGGAGCCATGTCCATTTCCTCCATCCTTCCGAAAGGACAGGACACCTCCCAGGAGGAACTGAGATGCGTGTGATATGGAGGAGAGGACCTGGTTTCAGTAGCTAGACTCTCTCCCAGCATTGTCCACAGTGGCTCCTTTCAAACCACGCGGAATATTTCATGGGATGTATATGTTGGAAGCTTCCTGCTAGTCACACAGCTATTCTGAGCCAAGCTTGTATCTCAATAAAAGAGCAGGGCAAGAGAAAGCCCCAAACACCTTGGGAATAAATAATGCACCTAGCACCCGTTTCCAGGGCAATATATTGGCGCCTCCTTACATAATATGGAAGTCCCTGTATCTTGAGATCCGGAGGATTACTGTTTTTGGCTAATGTCAGGGAACTGCCATCAGTGCCGGAGGGAGAGAGCAAGCTCCAGAGGGATCCCAGAGAGCGTCCCGGGATTGGGAGAAGCAGCCCATCTTCTGGGGAATGGAATCAGCTTAGCTCCAGTGGAGAAGGGGGCAGATGGGGGAATCTGAGAGGGGGTCACATAACTCCTTGCCTGGGACCAGCGGGGGGAGGAAGGGTCCTCCGCTGCCTATGCCCTCCTTGCGCAGAAGGCTTCCGCGCAGGGAAAGTAGGAGGAGACTGGGCGTGAAAGAACTTCTTTGTTGGAAGAAGTTTAAGAAACGCCCACTGACGGATTCTGCCAGCGATTGCGACAGCCACAGGTGAGTGGCTTTCCGGACAGGAAAGGTTCATGTAGCCAACCCAGCCAGCTGTGGGCACGAGCAACCCCTAGAACCATTACAGCTAAGCACGAGCAAAATGGGAGGCAAGCAGGCCGAAAGTGGCTTTGCACACTGATTTGCACCACTTTGCTTTAAGGCCATAGGAAGAGCCTGCTGGGTCAGGCCAATGGCCCATCTAGTTCAGTATCCTGTTCTCACAGGGGCCAACCAGATGCCGGGGGGAGGCGTGGCTTAAGGTATTTTAAGCCGGGCACGCCCAGGGTCCGCCCTCTTCACTCCCGACCAGCTGAGAGGTTTTCCCATCCCACCCACCCTTAGACGTTTAGGTAGCCGTAGGTAGTCATGACCTTGCTATGGACTTCGGTTGGTCGCCGCAAGGGGCCTGGTAGGAATTTTTCCAAGTTGGCGATCTTCCGCCATTTGGTTTTTTCGCCTACCTCGTAGCAAACCGTCACAACTTTCCCTGTATTGGCGGTTAGGCATTGGCTGGGGTTCAATTGTTATGCAAATGGATGGGGGGGGGGAAGGAACGCCATCACCTTCCCTCAGGAAATGGGGTAGTCCGGTACAGGACTCCGAGGGGCGTTGTCTTGTCCGAAACCTACCTAGGTAAGGGCCCCGGCACGCCCCAAGCGGTGACACCCGTGGGATCCTAGTTGGCGTACTCCAACGGGGGCCTCCCACGGTTAGTGTTAACCCTTCCCGGACATCATGCCGGGTAGCGGATAGGAGCCAATGCCTAGGGCCAATACCTTCAATTCTCTAATCAATAAGGTTGTGGCCATTTCATGCCCATTAAACTTAAACATTGTGTCCTGTGTCTTTCTTTCTGGGGGAGGGGTTTTGACACGCAACCCCTAGAACCATTACAGCTAAGCACGAGCAAAATGGGAGGCAAGCAGGCCGAAAGTGGCTTTGCACACTGATTTGCACCACTTTGCTTTAAGGACATAGGAAGAGCCTGCTGGGTCAGGCCAATGGCCCATCTAGTTCAGTATCCTGTTCTCACAGGGGCCAACCAGATGCCTGTGGGAAACACCCAAGCAGCACCCAAGCACCAGAGCACTCTCTCGCACTGTGGTTTCCAGCAACTGGCATTTACTGCCTCTGACCGTGTAGCCACTATGGCTAGTAGCCATTGATAGCTTTCTCCTCCATTTCCCTCCTCTTCCAAGCTCTCTTTCCATGGTTATATGACCAAAAGTGCCTCAAGAGATCTCTGCGAGCCCCAACCAGCCCTCTATGCAGATATACGCTTAGATTAATTTGGAGTGCATGGCCTTCCAACCACCATGAAGGCACAGAATCCTCTTCTGGCGTGGACGAGAAGGGCAGACACTTGCAGAGGACACCAGGCAGAAGTGAGGCATCTTCCTGTCGCAGGACATGCTGGAGGGATGGAAGCAGCAGCCAGGGGCTGCAGGACAGAGTGGTGTGAACCTTGCGGCCTATCCTGCCATCACCTCAGCCAACCTACTGCCCTCGGGGCCATCGAAGGACGCTGTGCCGCTGCCAACGCCGATTCATCTGCCAGGCTAGTTGGCAAGGAAGGGTGTGTGTGTGTGTGATCATCTTGTGCTTCGCCTCAGGCAGCAAAACATCTTGCCTTGCTCTGTACTGGATCCAAAGTTTGGGGCTCCCCAGGAAACCTAGTGTTAATGCTGTGAGCCCCTCCATCTTTACCTCAGGTTGTATACACAGCTGTACCTTGGTTCTGGAATGCCTTGCGACTCGAACGTTTTGGCTCCTGAAGGCCGCAAACCTGGAAGTGAGTGTTCCAGTTTGTGAACGATTTTCGGAAGCCGAACGTCCAACTCTGCTTCCGCAACTTTCAATTGAGTGAAGGAAGCTCCTGTAGCCAATCAGCAGCCGTGCTTTGGTTTCCAAACGTTTTCGGAAGTTGAACAGATTCCGTTCGAGAACCAAGGTACGACTGCATCCTAAAGATATACAGTATATATCCTTTCATTTCAAGGAAACCAAACCCTGGGTAAGTACTGGAACTCCTCGAGGTTCTCACCACTCGTTTATTGGGGTGCATGATGCAGCATGACTATTGCTGCTATTAATAATAATTAATATTATAGCACAGCAGCAACAATTATAGCCATCACACCGTGTTTGTAGGAAGAGAGTTAGGCCCATCAGGCATAGCCCACAACCTGCTTGCACGGGCCTAGATTAGAATATACCAAGTTCCTTTTGATGTAGAAAGGATTCCCTCAGAAGAGTGTGAAACTCTTAATTTCAGGGTAGTGGGTTCGAGCTCCACATTGGGCAAAAGATTCCTGCATTGCAGGGGTTTGGACTTAGATGACTCTCGTGGTCCCTTCCAATTCTATTATTCTATGGCCCTGGATGAAAGAAAATTTAGGTATAGGGGGGCAGACATATTTGATTAATTAATAATTCCAAGAAACTTGGTTTCGATTTGCCAAGTGGTTTTGCTGAGCGCAGGAAACCCAATAATGTGTGTCTCCCAACACCTTCTGAGGCATAATCTGATAGTTCGGTGAAACAACAATGAGGGTGTTTGGGGTGGGGTGGGGGGAAGAGGCAGTGATGTAGGAAGGATCAGCACAGCCACAAAGAAGATGAATACATGGGGAGAGTGGTGATGTCACACTCCACCCCACGTTACCATGACTTTCCAAGCGGGTGAGACGGCAAACAGTTACAATGGAGCAGGCCCACACAATGGCTGCAATCATGGCCGCTGCGGCTAAGCTTATAAATATGCAATTATGCTGAATGTGAATCAGCCTTTAAGCAAAGCATTTTGAGATTCACGAGCACACTCAAGTGTCAGTGTCCTTTCTGATCAAGCTTGAAATGTGAGGGCCGGGGTGACGGCTAAATGACCCCCCGAAGGGACGTGTTTATGAAACATCAGAGACCCTGAGGTTTAAGGCGCATGAGGTAAAGTGAGGTCCCATGATGGAGCTTGGCGGTAGCGCCAGCCTGTTCATGTGTCCCTGAACTATAAGTCAAAACGAGCGCATGACATATTAATGAAATCCACAGAGGATGCCGCTGACCACGGTTGGTTTTCGGGGACACCAGTGTGGGCAGAGAAAATAATGCACAGGGACTTAAGAGAGATTAGGAGAATGAGCAGAGAGAATAAACAAAAAGCAGATTCAACTTGGAAAATTGCAAACTACAGCATCTGGGGAAAAGTTAATCCGCTGGGCGGATATTGAACAGAGGGAGAGAGACCTTGGAAGCAGAATGCAGAGGAAGAAGCAGACGCTAAGCTAGGACTATGTGATGCAATAAAGCAAGAGTTATTTAAAGGGGGGGGGCTAATAAAATGGTGAACTTGTATATGCCTCTGTGTCTACGGTTATCAGACGCCAGGTGACCAGGTAGCTTGCTGTACACAGGACAGTATTTTGAAGGTCTATCCAGCCCAATTCTGGAAATTAATTGCAGAAACGAGTGACTGGAGAGGCTAAAGGAAAGAAACTACCTATATTTATTTAATTTGCTTAAAGATGTAATTTAGCATTACAGGTGCTGGGGACCAGGACATCCAGTTCAATACAGTGGTACCTCGGGTTAAGATCTTAATTTGTTCTGGATGTCCGTTCTTAACCTGAAACTGTTCTTAACCTGAGGTACCACTTTAGCTAATGGGGCCTCCCGCTGCCGCAGCACAATTTCTGTTCTCATCCCGAAGCAAAGCTCTTAACCCGAGGTACTATTTCTGGGTTAGTGGAGTCTGTAACCTGAAGCATCTGTAACCTGAAGCGTCTGTAACCTGAGGTACTACTGTATTATGTTAACAATCTACGCACCATGTCTTAGGCTGGGCAAATATGTCTGCAAGTGACATTTGGAGAGCTTGCAGGGAGTTCCCTCACTATATTCAGTGTATATCTTTCTTTCTGGGGTCAAACTCAGGGTGGTGGAAGAAAGGTAAATAACAGCCCGGCTAGATTAGTTCAAAGGCCCATCTTGCCCAGCCCTCTGTTCTCATAAGCACCCAACGAGATGCCAATGGGAATCTCGCAAGCAGAACCCGAGGGCAACATCACCTTCCCCACTTGCACATTTGCAGCAAAAAGCCCATGTGATACACACATCCCAAACCCATGGTGCAGTTTTGCCAATTGTTTTTCAAACGTTATCTTAATTCTTCTTCTTTTTTTTAATCAAGGATTAACTTATACATAGATGAACTAAGTGTGGTAGGGGAAAAAAAATTTGGGTCCTACTCATGTGCCGAAAACCAATCTGAGCATAAAATGGAGCAATTTGACGCTGACTCATTTTGAATTCAGAGCCAATGTAATGTTTAGCTATCCTTAAGTACTTATTCTTTGCTTGTAGAAACACAGGGCTGGCCAAACTGGGAAAGCACGCAGTGCATATGAGAAACCGCAATTCAAGAGAGCTTGCGGCATTCAGCGATCCTGACTCCTGGAACAGTCCCTGTATTTGTGTCTAAATGAGATCTGACAAAAGGGAATAGTAATATAATAATAAAGGGGAGGAGGAGTGAAAAAGCTTGCTCAGCAGGCCATAAGAATTGCTATTCTTCTGCCTTCTCCCCCTTTCTTTCCCAGTTCTTGGAAGTTTCTGAAAACCAAGAGTAAACCCAGGGGTGGGATAATAACGAGTTGTCTGGGGTTGCGAAGGTAAACCTTGAGTTGCTGATCTTATCTGGCAGCGTTGCTTACCGCTGGGATTGTAAGCCTTTAAAAATGCTACACAGATGCTGGTCTTGAACTTTGACCCAAACAAGAAGCTTATCCTCCAGACAACTGGTACAGTTCAGAAATGCGTAGCGATAAATCTGGAGGGCCCACACCTCATCCAGTTGCTGGAAAGAATTGGAAGGACTTGTGCATTGCTCTCGGTCACATTTTTGTTGTTGTTTGTGATGAAGAGATTTCTTCAAGATAGGGCTATTCATAGTGAAGTTGGTTGAGTGGCTATCACCAACGTGAGGGCTTTCAGATGTTTTGGACTTCACCTCCCATAAGCCCCAGCTAGAACAGCTGTAGTCCAGAACACCCCAAAGGTGCTAGGATGGTGAAGTTTGTTGTTGGGGAGAAGAAGAGGAGGAGGAGGAGGAGGAGGAGGAGGAGGAGGAGGAGGAGTTTGGATTTGTTACCCCACTTTATCACTACCCGAAGGAGTCTCAAAGTGGCTAAGATTCTCCTTTCCCTTCCTCCCCAACAACAAACACTCTGTGAGGTGAGTGGGGCTGAGAGACTTCAAAGAAGTGTGACTGGCCCAAGGTCACCCAGCAGCTGCATGTGGAGGAGCGGAGACGCGAACCAGGTTCACCAGATTATGAGTCTACTGCTCTTAACCACTACACCACACTGGCTCTCCTGAAGGCTCTCCAAGAGGCCTATTTTTACCACACTCCTTTCAGCCTTCCTTGCTCACACTGTTCCCACACTCCTCCATTATTGGCAACAGCATCGTTCATAAATGATGCTTCCAGCCGCCATGTCTGCTCCCTTAGACTTTGTCATTCTGGCCATTTCATATTATTCACCTCTGAAAAGGCTGACAGGAGTCTGCCATACGTTCCTCCGACTTTCCATGCAGAGGAACGGTGCCCATCAAGACGTAGTGGACTCTCCTTCCTTGGAGGAAGGCTGGATGGTCATCTGTCATGGATGCTTTAGCTGAGATTCCTGCATTGCAGGGGGTTGGACTAGATGACGCTTGGGTCCTTTTCTAACTTTACAATTCTATGCTGGCTCAAGAAAAGGACCTGACAGAAGATGTCAGGTTCAATACTTGGGGGTCTTCAGATGGGGCTGAGGAAAGCTCCTGCTGGAAACCCTAGAGAACTGCTGGCAGTCAGAGTAGACAATATTGAGCTAAATGAACCAAAGTCTGACTTGGTATAAGGCAGCTTTCCCATGTACACATCTAGGTAGGGCTTTTCACAACAAAAGTCCTTTCCCCAGTCCTCCAAGAGAGCACTGAGCAATTGGACAGACCACCCAAACATGTGACTATTGCATGTCTTACCTCTGTCGTTTTGCAGGAATGGGAAGTGGAATTAATGATTAGTTCGAGAATCCTTGTGAGAAATGTAAAACCTTCAAATCTAAAGAATATTAGAACTGCTTTGATGGATGCCATCACTGCCTCAAGACAGGCACCATGAATCTTATTTCTGAGGCCCTTGCTGTGAGCGAACCTGTTGCTTCAATACACTCAAAATACTGCGAGGGAAACTAACGAAAGAAGCAAGAAGACGGATCTGAATGTCTCTAACTATATACATGATTAGCCTTTAAAGAACGTGTGAACATTACATTCAGGGCTAGAGAATTCTAAAATAATTCAGGGATGACAGGAGGATTTAATGTCAAGTAGTTTGGGTCCCCACCCCATATCTAACAAGAGGCAACGGCAGGATTAAGAAAGTAAGTTACATATTCTCCCCTTTCAGAAAGAAACAATAAACCGTAATGCACAGTCAACATGCAGTGGAAGGAAACGCAAGAACAGGCAAGTGAAGAGCCTTCTGCATTTTGGGTTCCTCATGCACCCGGATAGGCGAAAGGAGTGGGAAGGCCCTCTCTGGGTCAGGCCCCAAGGGGAAAGCGAAAAGAGAAAGATGAAATAACAAAGGGCAAAATCACTATTCCCCTGTCATTAAGGGCTTCACTAAAGGATAACACCTGCCCCTCTAAGGTGCTGAGAGGGGTCACAACTACTGTGACTCCTGCCCTGTTCTTTTCTTTTAGTTGATCTACTCGTCAAACTATCCCCCTTTCCGCAGCAAACAAGATGGAGTACTGTGTTTGTCCGCAACCTCTGTCTTCTGGGGAAGATCTCACCACCCCTACCTGCAATCACCACACCTGAAATACAGGATACCATTTGGGAAGAAAATGTTATTATCAGTACCTACACTACATTTTGGCCTCTTAAGAGAGAATTTCCATAATCTATAAAGCTGACCCAACCCATTTATTAAGGGTCCTGCTCCCTGGATATGATGATGAACCTTAATTTTCACAGCTTTTGGATAACATCTTTCAATAGGTAGTGGGGCGTTTCCTAGACGCTAATGTGAAACTTTGGTTTTTCTGCTTCCTTCCACAGTCTTCATACTGCAGAAGCAGTTCTTTAGATTTATCTGAGAGGTATATCCTCTTGCTACATTCAGACTAAGGCTGTACGAACACTATAATTTTAAAGCACATTCTAAGCACACTTTTCCCCTCAAAAGAATTATGGGCACCGCAACCTACCCCTCACAGAGTTACAACTCCCATAAACCTTTACAAACTACAGTACCCAGAATTCTCTAAGAGAAAGGATGTTCTTTGAAAGTGCTTTAAAGGTATAATGTGTGCTGAGCCTAATGCTATGCTTGTCGCAGTTGTCGGATCCATCCCTTGTCCTGCAATTCTCTCACCCCATTTGAAACACCTGCTCTCTTGGAGGTAGGATTTATTGCCTTCCCTTTTTGTCTAGCAGCCTTTGATTTGCTGTTCCATATGCCATGATCCAAGTTGTCCATTTATGCAGAGCATGAGGACGGGCTAACAGATGTCTAGAGACCAGCTGGGGACAATAGCGAGCGCATGGGGCTTCAACAGAGTTCCCCTTTGATAGCAAAGTAGCTGACTTATGCATGGGTTCGGTAGCAAAAGTGAGGAAATCAGGACTCTCGCCACCCCCACGGAACTTTTATTGCTGGTTCACAAGCAATCATACCACTGTGGGGCTGAATGAGGACAAAGGATCGTATGGTACCAAGTTGCTATGGATATCTATCCTATGGTGGTGGAGGATCCCTTCTCTCAACTAGTTTAATTGGGTTTGTCACTGGCCATTCCCAAGAATGGAGGGTGAATGCTAAAACACACTCAGACTACCCAATTCTAAGCAGAGAGTATGCAACTCCCTAGTAAGTACCGGCCAACACGCTTCAATGGCGTTTTCTCTCTTCCCAGCTCAGACCTGGAGAGAGGGGTTCACCTGTCCCAGCGGCCTCCACTCTTCAGCAAAGCCCAACGCCTCTATTTCAGATGCACGATGATGCAAGACTTGTGTATTTGAAGAGGGCTCCTCTTACATTTCAGCCTGAATTTAGGGCGAAACCCCTTTGTTCCGCTTACGTGACTGGATGTGCCTGCCCATCATAAATCTCCTCAAAAGAGCGCTCCGTGTTAGTGGAGGCGCCACTGATACTCTCAAGGGGTGGGGCGGGGAGGGGGGAAAGTCTCTTGCTTTCTTGGTGTTGTTGAGTCAGTCGCAGGGGCTCTTGGAATGGCGAGTTGGGCTGATGGACCGATATTGCCCGACTAGTGGAGTCACCCTAAGATCCCACTGACTGCAACCATTCAAGGGGTTGGGAAGAATAAATAACAAAATGTTTTGGCCTCGGCATGACTCCTGGGGCCTCCCCTGACCTGCAGCTACATTTGCTCCAAGTCAAAGGAGTTGTAGGGCTCGTCATGCAGAGACTTGCCTGGCTTTCATAGATTGCGTGCCAGGGGAACCCGATCTGTTTACAATCCAGGGGGAGTCACAGCGGCATGCTATGCAATGGTTCGCCACACGCCTAGTCTAAGAGGACTGGGATATGCCGTATGGGAAAGAGACGCCCAGAGAATTTTGCCTAGGACTGACATAAGAGGTGTGGGGCAGGGGCATCGTGAAGGAACAGGGCAACTGCACTTAACCTCAGGCCTTTTTCAGCTACACACAGCTTACACAAGGGGAAGATGATGAAGAAATGATGATGGGACAAAAGAAGGCAACCCGTATTCCACAAATTTACGACAAGAGTCCTTCCTGGTCTGTATCACTTCAGATGGCAGCAGAGCAATCAAATTGTTGAACGTTCTTCAAACAAACTTCCTGAAGCTTTATCTAGCCCTCTTCCTGATATGCCAGTTTTTCCTTGCAAGGAGCTTGCCTTTCAAATTCTGTGAAGCAAGCCATCTTTCTTTCTTTGTTTCTCTCTCTCTGTTCCCCTCCTTCTTCTCTGCTATGGATTTTAGATTGTGAGGTCACTGCGGGCAGATACTTGCTGGGGTAATTATTATTATTTGTTTATGAAGCTCTAAGAAGTTCTATTTATGGTGTAAGCG
The DNA here is from genome assembly GCF_965113315.1 of Podarcis vaucheri. Classification (NCBI taxonomy): domain Eukaryota; kingdom Metazoa; phylum Chordata; class Lepidosauria; order Squamata; family Lacertidae; genus Podarcis; species Podarcis vaucheri. The sequence continues at coordinate 38,943,955 of NC_138760.1, forward strand.
GGTTGGTGGGGTTCGTGCATCACCATTGCATCATGTCGACGACAGTATACTCAATAATACCCTGCAATAATACGTACAACTTTCAAGGCTATGGACTTGGAAGCCCACTTGACTGCACTAAGTTGGGAATGAACGTTGATGGGGAGCGGGTGCATGTGAGCAGAGCAAAACTGCCTCTCCCAAATGCCTGAGAAGAGCCAATGCAAAGTGACAGCCTTGGAAGGAGCCAGAGGCAATTGTCTGCTCCAACACCTGAGGAAGAGGAAAGCAACCTTTGGTGAGAAGAGATCTAACAGGAGGAAGCAGGGTATGTCCTCAGCCCCAATGCCTCTGAGCTCCAGGACGATGGCACTCCTAGAGAGGCTTGTATTTGGGGGTTAAGGGGAGCTCCAACAACCAAAAAGAGGGGGTGGGGTGGGGAAGGGAAGCTCTCTCTCAGCAACATGGTCGTTGCCCAAAGTCCGGACTTGGGTTGAAATGGGGGGGGGGGGAGAAAAAGCATCCCTAAGAACACAGTTCCATGCGGAAGCCAGCAAGTGCTGCTATATATAGACAAGGAAACAGATGCTCCAAGACACAGAGCTCTGAGGGTTATGAGGGAGAAATGGAGCATTAGCTCAGAGAACTGGCAGCCGTGTGCGAGGAAACGAGCCGCACCTTTCCTAGGGCTGAGTGAGCACTCGACGGAACACATTGCCGGGCACATGCAACTGACATGTGCAAATCGGCCACGGTGGCTCTGCGAGTTACCAGGGCGCTTGACTATAACAGAATCGCTGCTTGGCAGTTTTCTTCTTTGGAAGGTGACCTGTTGCCAAATGGAGAGTAGCTGGAGGCAACCCTTCGCAGGCCTCTGGTCGAGAGCAGCAACTGGGGTCAGCTGGATTTCTGGTCACAGAGAGGCAGCAGATGGGCTGTCCAGTTCACTAAGACAACAGTACTGGTTCTTCAGGACCTCCAACAGAAGGGGGCTGGGATGTGGCCTGTTGACATTGCCGGAGGCAGGATTTAACTGTGAGACAACAGTATGGCAGCCAAGCCGTCCATTTACATTATGTTAAGTATTGGCATGAACCTATGGATTAGCTTCAGTGTGGGATTCACTGGGAATGGATGTCTAGTCCTCATTCAGAATTTCACAGTAAATATTCCACTGCACAGCAGGCAGAAAAAGATATGCCCATAGACTGGGTATCCATCCTTTACATTTATCATCATCATCATCATCATCATCATCATCATTAGGCAACTGCTTCAGGTGGTAAACATGGGGTAGGAGAGGGCAGTGGCAAATAGACACCTTCCACCCACTTGTATATAAACATTTCCCTTGGTGCTTCTGCATCCAGTAGAACATCGCAGGTCAGTTTCAATCACACTACAATGGATAAATCTGAAAGCATCCTCATTGAGTACAAAGTATTTCCCAGGAAGATTAACCCTGTTTGAAGGAATGGGCGTCACAAGCAAACATGGTAGGCTCACTTTGGCTGTGCATTAAGACTGTTTGCCGTAGCTTTAAAAGGAGCCATCATGGAGTGTGGATATTAGATGATGAATGGGAAGAGAAAGTGGAGCTGTTGTTTACTATTTCACTACAGGGAGGTACTAGTGATATTGGATAGAACTTGTATACAGCAGGTCTTTCAGAAACATCTGCTTCTCTGCCAATAGATCAGCAGGAATTTGTGGGTCTCACTGTCATGTGGTCCATGAACATTATCACCAGGAACATAGGAAGCTGCCTTCCATCAAGTCAGACCAATGGTCCATCAAGCTCAGTATTCTTGATGCTGACTGGCTAGCAGTTCTCCAGGGCTTCATGGAGATGTCCTTCCTAGTCCTACTTGGAGATGCCAGAGATCGAATCTGGGACCATTTGCATACTCCTCTACCAAGCTACAACACTTCCTGTAGTGCAGCAGTTAAGTTCAAAAATAATATGGAATGGAGAAAGACGCATCAGTGGCAATAATCTACACAAGTCAGCTGTGGGTTAATCCTCATTTCCAAGATCTCCCTACAGTTCTGCTTAACAAGAAAAAGGAAAGCAACACGAGGGGATGACGATCTACCATTACAGAACATCCCAGTTTCTTGCATATCTCAGAATACTTAACTGCAGCTGCAGAACTCAGCTACTTTGTTTGCTAGATAGGAGTTGATATTATCGAAGGTGAAGAAGGATCGTGAGGCTATACAACTCTTATCTGTGGCAATAATTAACCAAAGGTTTCAATAACTTGTAACGTCTACAGATAACAGACGGTACTGCTGATATCCATGGTTGTATCACAGGCAATTAGATTCTAGCTGCCAATAACAGATTGAGGTTGCAATCCTATGCACACTTACCTGGGAGTAAATCCCACTGAACTCAACGGGACTTATTTCTAAATAGACACGTGCAGGATTGCTCACAGGTAGGCATATTAAATCATGCCCCTGAATTTTCTTTGTCAGAATGATGTTAGCAAGTTGTTCTTAACCGCACAATAATTTTCTGGGTGTATCCCATGTGTTATTTTGAACAGTAGGTGAGTCAAGGGAGAAGATGAATGGATAAGTAGGGCTGCAAACACTTGGAGCAGAGAAGCCAAGCTGTGGGTGGCAGTGGCTCTGATGAAATCAATTGCTTGGTAAAGCAGAACTTGGGACATGATCACTGTCAGTATCATTTGCTACAAGAAGTCTGCCAAAGTGCAGATCAGTAGCACATCATTCCCTTATTTTTCTGGCAGTCTAACATGTAAGACAGGGCTAGCCAACAAGGCATTCTCTAGAAGCCACCCTTCTCTAGAAGCCATCCAAGAAGTTCTTTAGAAGCCACAAGGTGTTGTCTAGTAGCCATGCAGATGGAAGTTGTAGCCCAAGACATTGAAGGTGGCATGCCCCAACATCTTAACTATGTACTGTTAAAATTCCTGTTCTCCGTTTACCAGTTCTGATGGTACTTGCCCTCCTCAGCTGGCCCAATGCAAGGAGGTGGGGAGTGAGTGTGAGGCCCATCTGACGTTCTGTGCCCTACCTGCACAGGTGGGCACAGATCGTCCTATACCTCCTATGCTTGCACAAATTGCATTGAAGCTTATGGTTGATTTCCCCCAAAATGGGTTGGTCCAACGATTCTCAACATATCAAAAGGCAATTTCCTAAATCACAAGAAAAAAAGTACAGTGGTACCTCGAGTTACATACGCTTCAGTTTACATATGCTTCAGGTTACACATTCCACTAACCCAGAAATATTGCTTCAGGATAAGAACAGAAATCGGGCTCCGGCGGCGCGGTAGCAGCAGGAGGCCCCATTAGCTAAAGTGGTGCTTCAGGTTAAGAACAGTTTCAGGTTAAGAACGGACCTCCAGAACAAATTTAAGTTCTTAACCTGAGGTACCACTGTACTCCCAAGCTGCTCAAGGTGGCTTACTCTCCATTTTGTCCTCACGACAACCTTGTGGGTAGGTTAGGTTGGGAAAGTGCCTTGTTGAAGGTGACCCATTGAGCTTCAAGCCTGAGTGACCCCTTGTCTCTCAGACCCAAGTCCAACCCTCAGTCTAAGGTCCACCACCACCTTTTCCCTTTCTGAATGCCTCCAGGACTGCTTCAAACTGAAACTTTCTACCAATAAAAACTTCCTCTCTCAATATCTGTGTCAGCTTTTCATTTTGCAGGAACAGGAGTTAGTTGATACCAAATCAGTTTCACGCCCTGCCCCCCCCTCCCATAAGATGGGAAGGTTTGGATCCACTGAACATCAGACCTACTTTAAAAATGGAGTGAATGCCCAACGATTATGGTTCTTAACAAATAAACGCGATAAAGCACTTGCATGTCTGTAGCAAAAATTCAAAATTGCAAGGGCAGAAAATCCAGATCTGGAGAGCAGAATAAAATATGCCCCTTGGAAGTGAACGCTTTTGCAGCAACTAGGCCAGCCTTCCATAAGCTGGTGCCTTCCCATCAACCTAACCATGCAAGGCTATGGCCATCAGGGAAACCCCTTCTGTGCTTCCTGTTCTGCCGAGGGGTTTTCCTGAAAACCTGATGCGAACTAAAGGATGGTATCCAGGGAAATTCCACCTCTGCCTGCATTTCCAGTGTAGGAGAAGCAGTATACTGGCCATCTGAGTCACACTCCTCCAGTGCACCACCTAGCCAAAGAATTTGAGGCAGACTGGGCAATGGTCACCCTTCCCACTGAACTGTACCTTCCCACCCATCCCTGAATCTGGACATCTGTGTGGGTCTCTTCCCGGTCCACCTAATGTATTAGCCTTGCTCCTGCATGGGAAGAATGCCCTGCAGACAGATTACACACAAAGGGCAGAATCACAAACTGTTTCAGTTAGGTGGGTTCTAATTTGCTATGTCAATTTTGAACTATATGCTGACGCTCCATCGCTATAAAGACATGTGCAAAAGGTGGGAAGAGTAAGGCAGGCAGGCAAGTTTGCATCACCCTCCATAGGATGGGCTGGATTGAGAGAGCGTTAAGTATTGTCCAGTCCAGCCCACTTTCCTTACTGTTTAGCACAAATACTGAGTTTTCCCTGTCCAGTTCATGTCCAACGCTTTATTCATGATATCACTTGGACCTTTTTAAAAGGTCTTCACTGTAATGCATACTGTTGTGAGATGGATACATGCCTTATTTCAGCATCACACAATTCCTCAAAATAAGACATTGCATACTCATAGTGCTCCTTGTTCCCAAAACATTTAATAACAACAACCAAAGCCATTTATTAATTGCTTTTTGCCACAGGCAGCTCAACTGCCGTAGTTACAAAAGGCTGTTGCACCTTTGGTCCCAGAGGGTGTGGTGCAACACGGACGGGGCTGGTACCTTTTAACAGACTGGCAGAAGATATGTAAACATTCAGCTTACGCTCTTCTGCCTGGAGATGAGTTGTCTTGTACGTTAATTTATCTGCTAAATGTTAAGCCAGGTTTGCTCATTCCACTGCTCTTCTTTCCGCTGCTTCGCAGAGTGCATTCCATGAGATTAGGCCAAAGGAAAATTATCTGCATCTGCAAGGGCCAGAGGGAAGACCAGAGATGCACCCAGATGATGGAGCATCTGGTGTTCTTCTACTCTCTTGGCCCATGGACCCACCTGTACTTTTTCCTGCTTGTGGACTTCCCATAGGCATCTGCTTGGCTACTGAGACTAGGATTCTGGGATGAGATAGGCCTTTGGCCCAAACAAGCAGAGTCTGGCTCCTCTCTGTCCTCTCTTTCAGACTCTGTGCTCAAACTGAGACCCTCGGCACCCAGCCTTGCCCTTGAATGGTTTTCTTCTTCTGACTCAAGCCTCCTGCTTCTACCGCCTCCCAGCTTGTCCCTTCCTCCTACCTGTATCCTGTGTCCCACCACCACTGCCCTAGGTCTAAGCCTTCTTCCTCCTCTGTATCATCCCTGGGGGATGGTTCTTGGGTTGGCACCTCCCACCACTCTCCATCATCCAGCCAGTCCCTGACACAAGGCTTATGCACCAAGTGCCCAGATCAGAGGTGGAGATCCTAAGTTGCTAGACTCCAACTCCCAGCATCTCTCACCATTGACTGCGCTGACTAGGGCTGGTGGGAGTTGGGAGTCCCACAACAACTGAAGGGCCACAATTTCCTGGCTCAGGTGGTCTTTGCCCACCTGCCGTCAGCACAGGGACACTTATGGCACAGTCCACATGGCAGAGGAGGGCAAAAAGGACCCCAATTTTGTGGAGGGCTGTCTACTTTGCTAGCTTACGATCCTTCTGTTTGTGCCCCATGCTCACAAGTAGCAGAGTTGTGTGGTAAAGCAAGGCAACTAGCAAGTTCCTTGCAGAGAGAGGCCAGCCTTACTTTCCCATTGTTGTGTACACAAAAGCCAGCTCCCGGTGGAGTACGCAGTGACCTTTATCTTGCAAAAGTTAGACCCAGAAATATATTTATGCAACCACTTCTGCTGAGGACGAGTCAAAGGGCAGGTATGCAGAAACACAGGCCTCCCCCTCTACCCCAAAGGCAACCCATTGCTAAGGCCCCACGGAGTCAAGGCGGCCTTGTCAATTATTTGTTTCAGTATTCGCTTGGGCAACAGCTGCTCCTCCCCTGGACCCAGAAGGGACAGCCAACTTTTGAAACTACAAACTGGACCCTTCAACTCTGGGCAATGCCAGGTGGATTCATGCTCCGAAGGTACAAGATGAGGGTCACTGGAGGAGCACGGTGTGTACAGTGACTTCCAGCCCCTGCAGTATCTTTTTACATGTTCTGCTGCAGCCTACGGTGGCGTGAAAGGAGGAAGAATAGGTGCTCCTTTGTCTCTTTATCTCTTGTCAAACGGCGCCAGGGAGTGTAGTTCTCCCCTTATCGCTGGCTGCTAAGTTCTCCTCTCTCTCTCTCTCCCATGCGCGCTCACACACGCTCCTGCCTGACACGTGAGTTGCACAGCTCCTTGGCTTTCTTCTAAGCCCTTGATTGGGGTGATATCATCGACACCACTGCCAGGAGATCGGATTGCTAAGCTAGAGCAGTTGCCGGGAGGCAGCGGGCATTTCCAGACAGGCTTAAAAACCGCTGGAGAGCCTTACTAACGCAGGTGGGGCTTCCATCTACAAAGTGCCATCCCCCCCCTGGCTTCAGAACTCTGGCTCCAAACCCATAATCCGAACTGGAAGGTGGGGAGCCCATGTACACCCACCTTCCTATTTGAGGAGGGAGGCGGGGTTCACCCCCACTTCCCTTCTCTGACTTCAGCAGTCAAAACAGGGGGATTTTTGCACTTTCATAGTTTGTTTCAGCAGCAGCAACTCCAGCACTGGCTCACTGCCAAGGCAGGCTGAGCACTCTTAAACATGCACGCGCACATACACATACAGAGAGTGTATAGGAATCCAAAGTATCTTGGCAGATTTAACTCTTTTCAGAGCCTGACTGGGGAATAGCCTGCACTGCACCAAACATCCCATGGAGCCCATTCCAGATGAAGCCGTCTCCTTCCAGCTGGGCTGTCACATGGAAGCTCCGTTCAACAACAATACAGAACCTGATGAATGAAAGCAGCGTTCTTCCAACTCTTTCCCTCCCAATGGCAAGCAACAGAGAAACATTCCTGCTCCTTCGGCTGCCCTCAAAGTCACGAAATGCTCATGCAAAAGCACAAGGGAGCCAATGAGGTTGAGCTGGTAGGGTTGCCAACGCCTGACCTGGAAGCTGCAGCCGTCGCTTTAACACAGGGATAGCGAATGTGCGGCTCTTCAGGTGTCGTTGGACTCCAGCTCCCATCAGCCCCAGCCTGCATGGTTGATGTCCAGGGAAGCTGGGAGTTGTAAGCCAAGCACCTCTGGAAAATAGCAAGGTCACAGAGACTTGTGCTACAGTTGTCCATTCATCCATCGTCCTCTCCTACTTGCTCCTACAAGCAATTACTCCAACACAGGGACTGATGGGCAAGTAAATAACAGCCACACCATTTATAAATAAAGTGTGCAATGTTGGGGCTCCAAACTGCTGTGTTAGCACTTTTCCCTTGTGTCCCATAACTGCCTCCACTTTTCCCCCTGCTTGCTCCTGGCCCAATCGTTGCCGTAGATTAGTTGTGACCCTCATGGTCCCTTCCAACGCCACAATTCTATGATTCTATTATTAGCATTACCGTGCCTTTGGGTCAATTTGCACAATGGTTGAAAAGGCACCCTAAGGAGACTTTTGCCTTTGTTGTTCATGCGGTAAAGTGGCTTTGTCAGACTACTGGGCTACATCACAACACTGCAAGTTACTATCTCAAGAATGAATGGAAGCACCAGTGGCGAACATCCATATTTGAAGGAAGTACACCTCTGACTGCCAGGTACTGTGGCAGAGCAACAAATCATTGTCGTCACCACCAAATGCCTCCAGAGGCATGTGGCCAGCCAAGTACTCTTTACTGGCATGTAAATGTCACTACTGGAATTATGTCACTTTCTCATGTGACCAAGAAGTGGAGCCCAGGTCAGGTTAGGGCTACACAGTCTTTAGATAGTGGCAAACAGTTCTCAGCGGCTCCATTTGAGAGCTAAGCGGTTTCCAAATACCTAACAGCCAGCTGGATTTGGGACATCTGAGAACCCCTTTTAATGGAATAGGACAGGATTGACACCCCCATGCATCAAGTGGTGTGCAGGGAGGTTGATCCTGCTTCCTGCAGGGTTCAGGTGTGCAAGAGAGCTCTCCAAGGGAATAACTGCCATTTACAAATTAATAAGAAAACTGCACTTGGTGGCACAGCTACAGCGAGGCATCTTGGCTCTCTGCCCATGACACTGGGCGACCTGGGATGTGCAGGGGGCACAATGCACCCGTCTCTCTCCTCAAGAGCGCACAGAAGTGCACTGCCACCCACAAGCAGGCCTGCAACAGACAGGCTTTTCTACCCATCATAATGAAGCATGGTTTTATAAGCTGTGTGTAATATTCAGTTAGAAGCATTAACAGTTAGAAGCATATATGCAAGGCAGATATCATGCCGCTTGAACTGCAGCCCAAATGTCTTTGCCCCCACTTGAAAAAGTCTTCTGTGCACCATTCAAATATCAATGCCTGCCCTTCTTCTAACCCCCTGCCCGTTGCAGGTCGCTTCAACTGCTGCAGAACAGGGCTGGCCCATGTCCTGGCTCTCACATCTTTTACTACTTTCTTAACATTTATGAAAGAGATTTGTACTCAGGCAAACAACAGTTTAGGCTCAGCAAACACAAGATCAGGAGTCATGGTTCAGGAATTCCAGAGCAGGGCAAGAGGTGCAGAACAGTATGGAAGCAACAGAGGTGTTCCAACAAGTTTCCATGCTCCACCCACCAAGCTTTTAAAGTTGAGGCACGATGCGCTCACATGTGGGAATGTCATGTGCTCTGTCGGGGTGAGTGCACCTGCTCCCTTCAAAGGAGGAGGTGTTTGGATCTAGGCAACAAGACTGCACTCTGCAGTTCAAGCTCCAGATCTGCCTCCCTCCTTGGTTGTGCCAAGACCTCCGCATCCTCCACCAAGGCTCTCTGCTCTGGATAAAAGCTGCAGGGACAGCTGGCACACCTGCTCCCTTTTTACAAACAATGGAAGTCAAGGTGGAAAGGGGAGATTTCCGGCCCTCCATTCTCACCATTCAGCCACCCACTCCCGTTTTGTCGTCGTCCTCCTGCTTTGGAGCCTGCCAGCCCAAACCCAACAGTGCTACGATGTGACAGCCTTGCCACAGAGAAAGATCTCGGTCCACTACACAGTGGCTCTCCTCTGGGCTAGGTGACTGCCCGTAACAACAATCCACTTGACTATGGCTTAGTAAACCATCCCATGCAGGAGCTATGCAGTGCTGCATATGGTATAAGCCCTTGATTGATTGATTTCATTAAATTGATACACCTCTTGAGTGTAAGAAAACCTTGAAGTGATTTACAAATGGCAAAGCAGAAAAAGCAAGGCAAATTTACAACCCTACCTTTAAAACATACAAAAGTTAAAATTCTGAAATAGATTAAGGTTACGTCAACTTTATAAGCATCTGGGTAGACTTATCTAAACAGGAATGTTTGGCTTTTCCTTTCCTACAAGTTGTAGGGAAGAACAGATTTGGCCCATTTCGGTTTCTTTCAGTTTCTCATTGTTCCAGTCTTAAATTAAACTCACAGTTCCTTATCTGCTTGCATTAAAAAAATCCTCATGAAAATTCATCAGTATCTTAATGAGAATTTCTCTGAAAATACACGTGTTTGTAAAGCTAGCATACACTCTTCTGCAATCAGTCTTCTCTAATATAAAGTATTTTTTACATTTTCACTAATATATGCATGTTTATGCATATGCTACCCCAACATACACATTTTCGAACAGATTTGTTTGGCTGTAGAACTGCATTGCAAAATTTAGAAAAGCACGACTTTCAGAAGCACAGCTGTGTTTCCATTCACATATTGTTTCAGGAAATGCAGATTAACAGATTCACATTAACACGCAAACCCAAATTTCTCTCCCATCCCTAGCAAACAGGTAAACAAACTGCAACCAGGATAGTCTTAGTGTGAAGCCCAAACCCAAAACTGTGGTTTGCTTCATTCTAACAAACTACAACCGCCTAAGTCCAACAACAAACAATGAATTAAGGCTGGCTAGTGACAGTGGTTTGCTAGGATGAAATAAACCACAGCTCCTTGTTCAGATGTCATGCTAAGCTATCCCCGTCACTCACACCAAGGGAGGAGCAAAGCCCACTGTTTGGGCACACAGTATGGTTCACTAGTCAACTAGCACTTTAGATTTAACAGTCCAAAGGGACCCAGTAAGAAAGATGACAAGAGAACATGACCAGCAAGAACCTTGTTCACCCCTCTCCTTTAGATTGGAGCAGACTTTCTTCTTGAACCTCTCTCACCCCCACTCACTCTCTGTGATACAGCATTAGCTGAAGGAGCTTATCTTATTGTGCTGGCCTTGGGGACATGGTGCTGCTGATTTTAGGCCCATCAAAGGAAGCCTAGCCCTTGATCTGGATAGCACTGCTAAAGTAGAAGGAGGGGTGCAGAGAAATGGATGGCTCTTTTCCCAACTATAGCAAACCTCAAAGTGCAAGGTGGAGAGGGAGAGGAAGAAATCAGAAATACAGTGGTACCTCAGGTTACATACACTTCAGGTTACAGACTCCAGTAACCCAGAAATAGTGCTTCAGGTTAAAAACTTTGCTTCAGGATGAGAACAGAAATTGTGCTCCAGCGGCGCGGCAGCAGCAGGAGGCCCCATTAGCTAAAGTGGTGCTTCAGGTTAAGAACAGGTTCAGGTTAAGTATGGACCTCCGGAACGAATTAAGTACTTAACCTGAGGTACCACTGTATCTAATTTCACCTGGTTTCTTTTCAAATTCTAATTCTTAGGCCTGGCTCATTTTCACTCACACATACACACAGCCTGCAAAAAAGAAGTGGCCCTTTTTAATGACCGCTGTCAGCTAGGGGCCTAACCCATTGCAAGAGGCACCTTGGATTTCAGAGACCCCAGCGTGAGGAGAGAATGCCAAGTGGACATGACTGCTGGCACACAACTCAGCAACCGCTGGATGGAAACCCCCCCACTGGTGGGGCACAGTCAGAGTGGAGAAGCGGAAGAAGGCCGATAAAGCAGAACTCAGTTGTCATCGATTTCCAGACACTATTGTGGCTCTTTCCTGAAACTCCCTGCCCTGCCCCTCCTTGTCACTCAGATCTGAAGAGGGGGTTTGTTTGCCAGTTGTGGAACTGCCGAACCTAATCGCACAAGGGGTGTGCAGATTGCCTAGCACTAAAGATTAGCCCTCCGAGATGGGATTTTAATGGATGGAGATTTAACCAGCTTCTACACAGAAGGGTGAGCCCTTATCCCTAACGCAAACAGAGGGGTTCACAGCCACACCATGACTTAATATACACCTCAGGAGCTCTAGAGACTCTGGAGCATTTTAACACAAGCTGTCTGGACAAAACCAAACATAGCATATGTACCATGGTGACCCTCCTGAACATTACCTCAAGGACGGGGTGACCTAGTAAGTTTTTGTTTTGTTTTTGCTGTTTAGCAGTCTGTTTAACCTAGTAAATGAACTTTGTGTGTTCTCTCCATTCCCCACTCACATCTGGACTGAGAGAGGCTGAGGAGCTCTCTAAGCCAGTGTTTCCCAAACGTTTTTGGGCAACGGCACACCTGTTTACTGAAAAAAAATCTCGCGGCACACCACCATTAAAGCCCCGCCCCGTGACGTCAGCGCGCAGCGTCACGCCGGGAGGGACGCACAAAAGTGAAAGTTTTTTCCCTCGGCAGCTCCTCTCAGCTGCGCTCAATCCGCCTCGGAGCGCAGGAGCGATGCCTCTCTCTGGCTCTCCCTCCGCGCAGGCTGAGGGAGGGAGGGAGGGGCGCGTGTGACCCGTCTCTGCTGGGAGACCAAACCCAGCGAGGCAGAGTCGCGCGGAGGTGCCCAGGCAGCGCTGCCGGCTGCGAGGAGGAGCGCCAGGCAGCAGCAGGAGGCGCGGCCTCTCCTCGCCGCCGCCGCCCCGCCTCTCGCCGCCCGACTCACCCGCCTCCCTCCAGGTATCTCGCGGCACACCAGCTGATGTCTCACGGCACACTCGTGTGCCGCGGAACACCGGTTGGGAAACACTGCTCTAAGCAAAAGCCCACATCCCTGTGGCCTTTGACTCAGCAGGGAGAGAGGCTCCTCCCACCATTAAGATGTGCTAAACAGAGGACAAAGTCCCTCTGTTGGCCCCCGCAGAGTGGTGGGCAGTTGCAGCCAGTTCCAGTATAGAAGCCAGCCAGCATCCCAAACAGGGATGCTTCAGTGCTGATTGTTGCCTGTCTATCTCTTTTTCTGGGAAAACTCCAATAGAATCCTCAGACTCAATGCCATGATACCATTGTTCACCATGGAGAGTCAACGAGATGCTCTCTTGCCACTGCTGCCACTCAGGATAAGCACCGGCAGGGGAAATAGGGACATTCCAGGATCAAATCAGAAGCCGGGATGGTTTTCGTAATTCCTGGAAAATCAGGACACTTGGAGGGTATGCATTTGATCTAAAAGGTGTTGGTTCCTGACCCCTGTGTTTGCTCCTTATGAATGCACTTGCTGGGTTAATACTGCCTATTTTGATATGCTGAAGGCAAGTCACCTGGCCCACCGCAATGCTACAAAATGTGATCACAACCTTGGGTTTTTAAACTGTCTTTGCAGTTTTCACCTCCTGGCTGGTTTCTGCTTGCTTGCTTTAAGGAACTCTTCCACAATGTTAATCAGTGATATATTTAAATGTGCATCCATTCAAATCACACATGCAAAGAAATAATGACATTTTTTTCTACACAGGGACAGCAAGCAGTTCTAAGTACAAAAGGCTCCCCTGCTTGATGCAGTACATTTTTCTGTGTCACATATTGGAGGGTAATCTAAAAATCAGAAAATTAAACGGCATCCTATGGAATTTGGAGAAATTACGGTAGGCTTAATTTGAACAGTCATAGCAACATTCATCTCTCCAATTTTGGCTGGTTTGAATGTGAAATATGAAATATTATAACAGGAAGCTTTCCATAGGCCTTACATTTGGGGAGGGGGGCTAACTAAAAAATACCCCAGACAAAACTGTGACTGTCCAAATGATGTCAAATTCACTAAAGCAAGAGAAAAGTCCTTAAAAGAGGACAATTTTGATTAAACCATTGGGGAATGTGAATTAAGGTTTCCCTAAGCCAGAGGTGGACAGACTCCAAGGTTGATGGATCTACCTTGTTACTGTTGTTTTACTAGAGCCCCAAAATCTACCAATGAGAGCAGAGTGCAAAAGACATAGATTTAAAGGACTGGTTGTCTCTGTGCACATTCTAAGTACAGGAAATAAATTCTGAGCATCAGAACTGAGCTGTCTTCACAATCCATTTACACAAAAGTCCGTTTTCATTTCAGCAACCTAGAAAACACTGTGGTTTTTTTTCAAATCACCCAGAGAATAACCAGTAGATCCCATCCTGATCTATCAACTGCCCACCCTTGCTCTAATTAATATGCCCACTGACTGGGGACCACTGGAGCTTCAAATCTACTAGACTTCTGCTCTTATTAAGATCCACAAAATTACACCGATTCCTGAAGCTGCTGCTTCATCTGGGTGTTTCTGAAGCTCTGCAGTTGTTCCCATCTGCTTCTTTGTATGAGAATGAACTAAATATAAATCCCCTTCCTTAGTTTCACTACCACAAGCAGCAACGGGCTTTACATCCCCAAACGGAAATACTACAATTGTTTTATGGAGAGTAGGTGTTCCAAGAGACAGGAGGACTCATTCTTGCAGCCAAGGCAGTATTTCTTGAAATATCTGAGACCTCTGGAATTTAGAAAGAAACATATCCTGCTGGAACATCCCCCTCCTTATGAGAAGTGCCTCCCATGATGGATAACAGATTCCTCCTACAGCAGAGAAGGAGCGCACAGAACCTCCCTAGATTAGACTCCCCCAACTATGCAGGCTCTCCAGATATTGTTGGACTAAAAGTTCCATCATCCCAGGCTCTTGGCTATGGTAGCTGGAACTGATGGGATTTGTAGACTAAGACACCTGGAGGGCATTAGGGCTGGGGAAGGTTCTTCAGTTTGATATTCTGACAACCAATGCAGCATATAAGAGTTTTATGTAGGAATGGAACAAAGCCAACATTTAATAACTAGGGTGCTGCAGAAGAACAAGCAAAAGAATCAGCACACACAACTGCATTTATAAGGCATGCAAACAGATCAGACATTCAACCCAAAAACTGAAATCCCAGGAAGATTTTGCTGTGGTGCTAACGGGTGGAAAGATTTGTGAATGGTGTTGAGCATGCTGAATCACACATACCTGTGATCTTATCTACACAGGGTTCATTGAAGTTCGCCTGCTGCAGACTGTTGATCCCAAACTGGAACGTTTTCCAGCGTCTACCTGAGACATTTCACACGCACCCATGGAAAGGTAATGTGCAAATGCAAGAAGTACTGGTTCAAATAAAGTAGCAGGAACAGCGGTCAAAGCACAATGGTTTCACCTAACCTCTATCAGATAGGTGCTTCATATTAAATGTCCTGTTTTAGCACTCCCAAAGGATGGGAAAAGCTCCCTCACATGTCATGCTTTTTAGATGCACACTTGAGAACGGTGTTTTAAATGTACACCTAAAAGCATAATAATGTGTTAATGTGGCAAATCTGTGTTTGCAAACAAAGCAAAACATGGAATTCATATGGATACACTCCTGAAGGAACAGAATTAGCTTCAGCTTCCTCTTGAGTGTACCACTTGCGGCAAAGCCAGGTTTGCCCTTGCGGAATATATGAAATTCTTCATTCCTTCCTTTAACTTTTAGTGCTTGCACTACTTTTAGCTGGTTCACTTATGCCGGTGGGAGGAAAAGCACTTACACACATTCCTGGTGTCTGTTACTAGTGTGGGCAGAGCACACAAAAACTGGCAGTGCCTCCTACAGTCCCTAATTTGGAAGCTTCCAGGCTCCTTCTACCACCAGTCAACACATCAGAGAACACTGCCTTAAAATTAGTTGATCAGTTTGCAATACCTAGGTATTGAAACTGTTCACACCGGTTGTCTGATTGAGCATCCTGGAAGCACTCTCAAATCTCACTTTTTGCCTTCTGCCGAAATCTCTGGTGAATTTCAAAAACCATGCTTTCATTCACAGTAGCTACTCAGACAGAACAGAAACAGGTGGTTGAAAGCATGGTGCTTTGTTTCTGATGTCAGTTTGAGTCCTTCACTTGAGAATGATAACTCTGAAAGCATTAGGGCAGTCTCCTTTCTGATACATTGAGAAAATCTCCCAAGCGGTTATACGTTTTCTGATGATCTTAGTCACTTCTCCACAATAATTTGGAAGACTAGAGATGGGATACATTCAGATCCCATCATGGGATCTATTCAGACACAAAGCCCCCAGCATGTGTGAAGACCAATGGAAGAACAGCAACAACAGTATTTTCAGAGGGGGAAATCCCACACAGAAAGATCACAATATTTATGGCAACTCATGAAAAGAGTCACTGTGGCTCAGCAGTAGATATAAGCACAACATAGCCATGAGATTAAGGCTGTGTGCACACAACATATATTTAAAGAACACACACACCCAAGAAACCTAGGAACTGTAGTTTGTTAAGGCAGCCATGAATTGTAGCTCTGTGAGGAGGAAATTAGAGTTCATATGATTCTGTGGGGATGTGCACTCAAAATGTATTGTGTGTATACTGCCCAAGAGGCACTCCAAGTCTTCCTTCCCATATTTTTAAGGGTTACATTTGATTACTTCTTCCTTACAAGTTCCTGCGATTACATGTAGGCAAATTTCGTGAGGCGCTTAGGGGATATGCAAAGAGGAGTGTGTGTTCTTTGAATACAACTGAAACCTTTGACAAGCTTCAGAAAGACCCTGCTCTTATGAGCTGACTGAATTAAAAAAACCCTCCCCCCCCCTCCAAAAAGGCTCACCAGACATTGTCCTTTCCGAGGGACAATAACCACCGACTGCTGCTGCCTCCTCCCCCTGGAATCTAAAGCCCCAGTCCTATTTCCTTCCCTTCTCCTCTGGGGCTACGGGGCTCAGCCCAGCCCAGCCAACTGGCCCATTGTTAATAAGCGCGTCCAGCCGAAAAAGTGATTGATCATCAGGGAGAAAGCCCAAAGCCTTGACGGGTCGTTTAACAATTTCAATTAAAGTCCGCTGCATTCAGACGCTGACAGAGGGAAAGAAAGAAGTTTGTGTTGTTGTTGTTGTTTTAAAAGGGGAGAATCATCTGCTGCTGCTGTGGGTGACAGCTCCTATGGCAACTCGGCAGGGTCAAAAGGGCTCTCTCCTCAGCGAAGGTGCAAGGTTTGAAGAAGAATCCCCCTTTCCTCCAGTTGAATTATCTGAAGCAGGGAAAGCACCCTTGCTTCCCTGTCCCAGAGCACAGCTGCAGGATGAAAACAAACCGTCCACTGCTGCCCACCCACCCCCAATAGGCCACTGCCCACAGTTCCCACAGGGCCACCCAATAATAGGTGATGTGACCCATTTGCGGAGCCATGCTCTCTCTCCCAGAGAAAATGCCCGTTGAATATTAAAACTACGTGTCCCTGAAGTTCCCATTGCCGGGACTGGCTCTTGATTCTCGGTTACGTGCAGCGACTTTTTTTAGACACACGCGATCCCCGAGGGCTAATCAGAGAGACGCAGCGCTGAATCCACTGAGACAGCAGAAGGACTCTTAGAGGGATTTTAAAAAACTCAGCATCTCGGCCTGTCATATGGAAAGAGGCGCTTTAATGAGCGGCAAAATGCGGCAAACATTCTGCTTTGTATGTGCCGTTTTTGGGGATGAGTGAGAATCGTAAGGGATCAGGAACAGAAGGCTTTCGGGAGGGTGGGGGCTGAACCTGCCGCCGCCACCCCTGCTGTCGAAGGAACTGCAGCACTGTCCCATCCAAAAGAAGCAGAGTAGCTTCTTTTGGTATGGAAAAATTCAGAAGGCCATGGCAGAGAACCTGTAGCCCTCCAGTTGCTGTGGGATAAGAAGCTCCCTTCGCCTCTGACCACTGGTCATGCTGGCTAGAACTGATGAGAAGTTTTAGCCCCAAAGTACCTGGAGAGCTACAGGTTACCCACCACTGAGGTTGTCCATTGGCACCCTTAATCCAGGATCCATCTATAAAGAGCCCTTAGGTGATTAGGTATAAAGGCCTGTAGGTACAATCCAAACATATTTGTGTCTTTCATTCTCGGTGGAAAGGCCCATCATACTGCTATTTAAGAGATGCCTCAGCCAAGCTGGCTTTTTACTTCAAAGGGCATCACTTTCTTTCACCCTTAATTTTTTAAATTCTACATACAGCCAATATTTGACAGTTATCCACTTAAACTCAGTATCTGCCAGTGGCTATTATCCAACACACCAAGATGTGTTAAGCATTATGCCGTTCCTCCTGTGGCAGCCATTTTGTGACTGGTGCCCACAGTGCTTTTTCAAAAGTTCAAAGGTGCCCACTGGCCCCAAAAGGATGGTCTGACCCCTAGCATTATGTCAAACTGTCAGGGAGGATCCGGGACCAGGGAGATCAAAGATACCAAAATAACTGGAGTAAATTTATTGAATATTTAAAGAAGAATTGTAAAGCGGTCAAGACACTAGCAGGATTGACATAATACCTCCAATGTATAATAGTACTAATTTGAGAATGATGTGTGTGATGGAAAGAGGATAAATATACCAGTTGTGGGGAGGGAGGGGGGTCATGACTCGGCAGAGTCAAAGGGAATGTATGGTGCTATTACAATTTGTTGGAAAAGAATATGTAAGGAAAACAATAAAAATTCACCTGGAAAAAAAAAAACAAAAGGATGGCGTGACCCCTAGCATTATGTCATGGAAGACAAAACTGGAACAAGTCTTTTCACCCCTTTATTCCCAGCCTCTTCAAAGCAGGTGTAAAGAAATTCTTCTGGGACGGTTCGCTGGCACGTTCGTCTTAGCAGACTCTCGCCACCCACAGCCCCATGCCCCAATCTCTTTCCTGGCAGATTATTTTTAAATTCTCACCCAAATCCCTTATATCGGCCACAAAACCACTGAGCAGCGCCTTAGCCCTCACTGGTATCCTTCTATGTAATCCGGCTTCTTGTGTCACAGCCTTGAGAATGTCCCCCAGATGTAGCTTTTGGGTAGCCAAA
The DNA here is from genome assembly GCF_965113315.1 of Podarcis vaucheri. Classification (NCBI taxonomy): domain Eukaryota; kingdom Metazoa; phylum Chordata; class Lepidosauria; order Squamata; family Lacertidae; genus Podarcis; species Podarcis vaucheri. The sequence goes on from NC_138760.1 coordinate 38,962,181, forward strand.
GCATCTGTCCTTTAAGCCCAGCACCAGGGAAATTCCTTACATCCTTTTCTCAATCAGAAGAAGCTTTGCAGCCCTTGACCCAGGCGCTTTTATCTCCTCCTGGTTTTTTCCTTTTTTAATCCTCAGTCCAGTTACTGTTTCCTATTAATGAATGCATGAACCCAAGCTGCTCTTACTCTTACCAAATTGTTTCTTTTGATTAAACAAACAAACATGGTTTGTTTTGAAAAGTGGTCCACAAGATTCAAACCCAAAGTCAGCCACCTAAGTATAACACTGAAAGGACTAAAGAAAATCAAGTCTCCAAACCTTCCATCCACAACAGGAAAAGGCAACTAGCAACACAGGGCCCCCGTTTTAGATGGGGGTTGCCAGTCAAAGTTTTTGAAGGAGAGAGAAGGCAGAGCTCCGACTGGGTCAAATGAAGCCCTGGACCTGGGCTGTAGAGCAAGGAATAGTAGCAGGCAGATTCCAACACTCCTAATGTTTCCTGATTGATAAAATTTTGCACATCCAAGATGGCAGGCAAAGGGAGAATGAGCCGCCATATCACCAATGCAGAGTGATATAAGGAAGACCTATACTCACTTTTCCCAAATGCTTCTTTCCTGAGAATTGCTAAAACCTGAATTACTGAATCTGGGGATTATGGTTCACTGGGGTTGGGGGGCTGCTACCCTCCCACCAGCACCCATAGAGCTGGTCACAGGTTGAGGTTCCTACTGCTCCCTAGAGGTCAGCCATACCCTGAGCAGATCTCTCCCTGGGAGCTGAAAGATGGAATATTCCACATGTGTACAAAGGATTCAGACTGCTACAACTGTACTTACACTGCTATTCTTTAGAACAAGGCTGGGGAACCTGTGGCCCTCTAAATGCTATTGAGCTCCATCTCCCAAAAGCCTCAGCCAGCCTAGCCAATTGTCAAGGATGATGGAAGTTTCAGCCCAGCAACATTTACAGGTCCACAAGTTCTCCACTCCTGCCTTAGGAGGATACACAACAGAGGATGGCAGAACCAACAGGTTAGAGAAGCAGGACTCGTTTAATGTGCAGGTTTCAAGGTGAGTGGCTTTGCCGGCCATTGTTATGCAATATTACGGCAAGTAAAAAGTTTCTGGCGCCAATCCAGCAGTGCCTGAATCACTCAAGCCCGTTGATTTCAGTGGGTTTAGGAGACATCTGTGTTAAGTCAATGACTTTCCATCCACAAGCTCTAACCCAGTCTTTCTCAACCTTGGGTCCCCAGACGTTCTTGAACCACAACTCCCATCATCAATGACCACTGGCCATGCTGGCTAGGAATGATGGGAGTTGTCAACAAGTTCTAGGAACGCAAGGTTGAGAAAGGCTGCTCTCACCTGTGAAGGGGGTGACTCTTATCTTGATCCATTCCTCCAAACAGAAAACCCAACAAGTCCCACAATAACTGCAACCTGAATGCACTTCACCACAAAGGATCTCTCACTGCATCTATTTTAATTTTCCTATTAAAAAAAGTATCCTTCATCATTGTTGTGGAATCCTGTCTGCTCACAGCTCCCGCACCACTTGAGCTTTCTGACACTTGGGAAGTAGTTGGGACCAAGAAAAGCAAAGTGTTGCGGAAACAAGGCCAACCATGATGACAAGGTCTCCTTTTATTGCAGATTAGCTATCAGAAGCAACATGAGCCGAGTCTGCAACTCACAGTCCACACACCCCACTGCAACTGGAGCCACATCCTACACTTCTACACTCAGATCCTGCCCATGCTGTATTTTATGGTTCCTCCTCCTATGTATTTATATAAAAATAGGGCAAGAAAAGTTCCCCACTCCTGCAACAGTTGCCTCCTGCGGTTGTGTTAAGACCTAGGATTCATGAAACCCACCCATTGAACGCTCTGATTAGGGGTCTTCACATGGTACATTCAATGAGTGTACAAACTAGGGATGCAACAGCTGAGCTGCACATGTCAACAAGTCTTCCGCTTGTGTAAAGACAACTTATACCTGTGTCCCATGTAATGCATGAAGGCGCCTTTTTTTCTAGGTCAGGGGCAGGGAAGCTTTGTTCCGCTGGATGTCTGCATTCCCATGGAAGGGGTGGAGAGAAGTGGTTGTGGTCTTCATATTAGCCAGAATCCAGAATTTTCAGGACCCAGCACAGGAGCATAGCGAGCTGCCCTGGGAGAAAGAGAAGGATCTCTTCTTCTATGAACAGCTCATTGGCTTCCGTGTGCTGAGAAAGAGACTGTTCTCAGTGTGTAGCGTGGAAACGCAACTAGCTGCCCACAGAGAAAGAGACTGCTCTCTTTTCTCCATGGCCAGCTTGCTGGGTTTCTATGATGCAACACCCAAAAAAATGAAGTCTCTTTCTCAGCACATCACAGAAAGAAGGGAGAGAGGGCATGCATGGGCTACAGATATCCAGCGCCTGATGACTGGTGGTCTACATGTGGCCCATGCTCTGTTCACCCGTTGTAGATTAGCCTGCTACTTTCAACCTTTAGCCTGGAAGCAACCACCAGCCACAGCATATCCCTTTTGTTGCAGTAACCAAAAGCTCTTTGCCAACAGTCACAAGACTCTTACGATCTCACTGGTGGGTGCTGACCAATCATGGGAGAATGCTGCAATAAGACGTATGCAATAAGACATACTTACTGCTTTTGGATGCCTTGACCTTTGCCACCAATTTCTGCACACCAGGTACATCCCCGTTTTTCACAGCCTGGATCAGCTCCTGCTCTCGCCCCATCATGAATAAGGGCAGCTGCTCCTCTGATTTATGAAGCCATCGGAGTGCTCCGTGTGTGCGTGTGTGTGCGATAACTAGTCAAGATAAACTCCACCAGAGACGTGGGGGGCCGAGGAGCAAGCCAAACAAATGAAATATATTCAGAAATCCCACAGTACATAAAAAAGTCTCTGTTAATGATGATAAATGCTACCGGGAGTTGCACTTCTTTACAAGGGAATGGAAAGGAGATGAGGCCTTGTTAAAGAATATTCAGTCAATTAAATGGATGGTAATTCAGCGCTTAGGGACTGGATCCCAGCTGTTTGTAGAAGTCAGGAATGAGAAATTAATTGTTTGTTAAAAGGTCCAGGCAACCCAGGGGGCTATATTTCGCTAAGCCCGGGGTGTCCCAAGCAATCTCCAGTTCTTCCTAGATGAATACCAGGCCCATCACAGGTAAGAGGTATCCTTCGAGGCTTCAGGTCTGCAGATCCGGATTGTTTGCAGCCAACACTTGAGCAGTTGTTCAGATACCTGTGAAGATGAAGGACAGAATCTGTTTTCAAAAAGGCTGTTGACTCTTTGGAATGTTGTGCCCAACCAAATCCTGAATTCCAATTTGCTTATTTTCCGTTCATGTGTGTGTGCTGTGTGTGCGTACGCATGCACACACTTTCGCTGCTACTCTGACTAACTACTAAGACAAAGAAAAATCCAAGATCGGAGACAAGATGGAAAGCTGGGCTTCGTGAAACAAGTACATAGAAGATTCAATGAGGATAAAGGAGAGGAACCAGGAGTGGTGTCAACTGTGCTCAGAAATCTAATCCTCCAAACATTACACACAGCACTAGTTCTCCTGTATCTTCAAGAACTTTAGCAGAAGCACCACACATACCTTTGGGTTTTTAAAAAAATATTCTGCCCTGTTACTGCTATGAGGTCCTAGAAACTTCCCCTCTTAAAACTAACTGGTCTCAATGTTCCAAATTCTGCAAGAGCTGTCCAAGATATTCGATCATCGGTGGTGTGACAGCAGCCATGCACGTTCATTAGATCACTTGCTTACTATTCAAATACAGCATGGCGGCCACTTTCGCTTATGTTTCGTACAGAGATGGGGAGCCTGAACATCCCAACCCCTGCCCCTGATGTTGAAGGACTACAACTTCCATCAACAATGCTGGCTAGGACTGGTGGGAGCTGAGAATCGGACAACACCTGGAAGTCCCTGGAGGTTTAATGCAAAGAGAGAAATCAGATCATCTACATAGACCTTGAACTGGTACACAGGAAATAGCATTCAGTCCTTACTCCAGCTCTATAACATCAAGAGCTGCATAGGATGTTGGTGGAATTTGTCTGATGCACAATGGCTGCTCCCACCCAACTGTCCTTTAATACCCAAACAAATATAAACACCCCAGGTTAGAGTGGGGTGCCTAAGCAGATGCTACTGAGGGACATAGCAAAGAGACTAGTGAGTGAACAGTCTCATCTGCCCCACCAGCCTCAGAATTCTGCTGCCCCTTGGGTTCTGCAAGTAACATTCAGTGGTAAACACACCCACCATGATTGAACATGACACACGTTTTGAGATATGTCGGATACCACAGGACACTGCTCTGGCAAGCAAAGATAGTTTCAAGTTACCCTTTTTTTTATTCTGAAAATGTGCAGCTGTAATCTCCGCAGAATGTGGAATGTGGAAGATGAGGAAAACACGCACGCACAATTTCTATCCAAGAGTTATTACAATAAATGCAAATGTATTAGATCAACTGGGTACATTTCTGACATATTTACTACAGCCCGGAGCACAGCGCCAAAGGAAGCCCAGGGGAAGATTCTCTTACAATGGGGGTCAATTCTCTGCTATAGAATGAAAGGTTTTGGGTGGCAGGCAATCCATCATCATTGCCCTCACTAATCCGTTTCAGCAGCTAAATTAACTCTGATCATTGTGATATTGCACCATATTTCTAGGGCACAGCATCTTGGGAAGAATTACACAACCTCACCTCGCAGCTGACTTTATTTTTATCTTGAGTAGATTATATTTTATATCGCTCCCCCCCACAACCTCCCTTAAAGCTAGGGAGGGCTTGAACTGGTTGTTTGCACAACACTGGGAGATCCTCAGATAAACAGGTTGCCTTAAGGTAAAGCAATCAAGATGGAATCAAAAAGGTAGAGATGGAGGTCAGTAACCACACTTATCAAGTGTTCAACATGTTCACCTGTAGAACATTCACCACACACTCATCTCCCTTGTTGCCAAACAGTACAAGGCTGCTCTAAAGACTCAACCAATGTCCCAGTTTGAACAGGCAGCGTTCACACCAAACTATTTCTACCAAAAAGTAGATCTGGCTTTGAGGCGATGCTCAGAATCCAAAAACTTACTAACCCTCTTTGGGTGTTGTATTGCTGAGTTAAAACATGATGGGAGGGGGTGCATGGGAAGAAGCGCAGTAGCTCTGCCCCCATCCCACTTCAAAATAGTGCAGGGAGCCTTCATGATCACAGGGAGCTCCCCATTTCAGAAGATCACCCTCCTGCTTTCCCAAGGAGATCAGAATCGTGTTGTGCTTGTGTGCTCCTGCGGCCAAAGTTCCTTCACCTCCCTAATAAAATCTTTGAGCCTCCCCCACCCCCAGTTGATGGGCATTGCCATTCAAATGGTGTCTGCGGCCCTGCCCCCCAGTTGATGCCATTGGCTCCCCAAAATATTTTATTCAAGTTGGCACCCCTGTGTGTGCATCACCACTGCACCCACTGGGATGCTAAATTTATATGCTGAGCGATGCTCTTGTCATGCAGTTTCAGCCCTTCTGAATGTGCCCATTCAAATCTAATGCTCAACTGCATGTACTAATGCACAAAGCGGCTCTCCCTTCTAATTCAGGACACCTTCCCAGCCACCATCTTAACATACTGCTTCTTGCTGCTTACAATTAGGCAGCAGTGTGCATACTACAGAAATGCCTGGTCTGATACCTTCACCTGGGCGAGGGACAGCCATTGTGGTGCTCTCCAGCAGCTGTGGACTACCATCATCCCTGACCATTGGTCATGCTGGCTTGGGGTGATGGGACCTGGAGTAATAGTCCTAAACGTCTCGAAGACCACCACCTTGGTATCCCATACCTAGCGAGTACTTCCTAAAGGGACCCTTCAGATCTAGAGATGTAGCAGATTTCAGCAGCAAAGTTTGTCCACACAAGACAAACAGGCACTAACTGACTTCTTTAAGCAATAAAAAAAATGCTTTTGTATTCCTTGTACCTAGATCCATCTACTACCTGACAGCAGCAGTTATTTATACCTGCTTCAGTGACAGTGTTATAAACCACTTAATCCACAAAATCTCTAAGCGATCTGAATCAAACAGTGAAATAATCAGGATTCTACTAGTATTTGTATAATGGTATGCAAATAAAATCAGGAGAATTTGAGAACAAGAAATTTTCTGTCCAGATAGGCTTGCTGAAATTAAAGTTTTGAATCAGCCTAATGAGGATGGCTGCCAAATGTTATTAGGCAAGGGAGTCCCAAAGCACAGGTGTGCTGCCACACTGAAAAGATGAACTTCTTGGAAATGCAGAACAAACAGCACTTACAAAAGCCCACGTTGCGCAGAATGAGGGAGGTCAGACAGGCACACATGGGACAAGGCAATCCCTCAAACAAACTGGTTCCAAGCTGTTAAGGGCTTCATATACTAATAGAAAAAAACCTTGAACTTGGCTCAGTAGCAAATCAGCAGCCACTGCGGATCTTTAAGCAAATATGTACTATGCTGGCAGGATCTCAATCCTAAAAGCAACCATGCTGCATCATTCTGTGCTAACAAGAAGTTCTGGAGCAACTATAAGGGAAGTCACATATGGACTGCTTTGCAGTAATCTAGTCTTGACGCTACCGATGTCCAGACTCCTGTGATCAAGCTGGTAGAAGTTTTGCAGTGGTTTCCATCACCATCAACACCAAAAAGCAGCTCTGAAAGGCTCTGGTTAAAAGTGAAGAAAGGCCATGGGAGAAGTGTGTGTCTGTGTGTGTGTGTCTGTGTGTGAGCTTAACCCATTGCCCTCCAACCATTTTCCTGTCTGCCCCCTGCAGCATTTCCACTCAGGGGGGGGGGGAACTATGGGAAGTACCAAGTCGTCAGGTGATGAGGCAGCAAGTAAGAAGAGAACTAGACATATTTAAGGAGGATAGGCCCATCAGTTGCTTAGGCATGATAACTAAGTAGAGCCTCCATGTTCAGAGGCAATATATCCCTCAAGAGCAAGTGCTGATGGGAAACAATGGGGGAGGACTCTTGCCATCATCTCCTGCTTATGGGTTTCCTGGAAGTATCTGGTTAGCCAGGGCTGGAAACAGAATGCTGAGATAGAGAGACCTCTGGTCTAATTGAGTAGAGTCCTTCTTGAGTGATGTGCATTCATGAGTGATCTAGTCCTCTGTTTACTACCAGGATCATGCAGAAGTTACATGAGAACAGAGAAGGTCTGCAAAAAACCAGTTCTATACACCATATAGAACTACAGGATTGTTATAGCAGAAAAAGGACCCTTTCCTTCTTTAGAACTGATAGACACAAATACAGTCTGCAGAAATAACACGCCAGTTGCATCAGGATTTCAGGCAGATTATGTTAATTTAGCATATGGTCATTCCCAGGCTGATTCAAGTAATGAATGAGTTTCAGAGTGTCAGAGCAGCCATGCCCATGGTGGGAAAGTGAAAACCCAACAAGATTTGGCAAGTTAATCCTTCTTCATGAGGATGCAGGGTTTGATTGGGTTGGGGGTTTTTAAGTGACCAGGTGGAGCTGTGAAGTCTGTCTGGCAATCCTACCCCTCCTGTTTCCACATGCATGGGAACTACCTTTAATAATAATAAATAATACCTTTAATAATAATAAGGTACTCTGTATACGCTCAGAGGCACTCATCTAATTACGACCACATATTTCAGGGTTGAAAACAGACTCCGTGGCTAAACTTTAGTGAAACCTGGCTCAAAATAAGATCTACCAAGGTGGTCCTTGCCAGAGAACTTGGATATCAAGTTAGTAGTCCTGCCATAATGGCAACTCATCATAGGCTTCTGGACCCTGAAAGGGCAAAAATCCTCACCGACTTTTCTAGCCCTTTTTAACATACCAATTTCCTACATTATGTGTTTCCTGGTTTAAAGCCAACCCTGAGAAATCTGAAGCACAAAAAAACCCCACCATCCTGAGTTCCTTAGAGGGAAGATGAGGATACAAATGTGATAGCTAGATGGATATAGATCCATCTGTCCCCACAGAACCCCACTTGCCTATCCAGTCAGAAGCTGGATAGCTCAGTTGGTTAGAGCCTGGTGCTGACAAAGTCAAGGTTGCAGGTTCGATCCCCATAAGAGACAGCTGCATATTCTTGCATTGCAGAGAGTTGGACTAGATGATTCTCCTGCCCCTCCCAACTCTATGATTCTATGAAATATCTATGACATACCTGGGAGAAGGCAATGTTATCCATTCTTTCTCTATGTAACAGTGGCTAGAGGTCACTATTTAGCAGTGGTCAAGGATTGGGCTTTTTCAACAGTGGACCCCAAACTTTGAAACCTTTACTCAGAAGCGGGTAAGATGGTTCCAACATTGCTGCCTTCCCAAAAAGACTGTAAAACGGGGACCAAGTGCTCCCCAGGGGCTACTGGGCTACAACTCTCATTATCGCTCGCTCTTGCCCATACTGGTTGAAGTTCAGGGGAGCTTGAGTCTTAGCAACATCTGGAGGGCCAGAGGTTCGCCACAGTAAGATCTTCCTATTTGGCCAAGGATTTAAATTTCGTGGAGGCACTCATATATACGTTTACAGTGGTACCTCGCAAGATGAATGCCTCGCAAGACGAAAAATGCGCAAGACGAAAGAGTTTTCCGTTTTTTGAGTCGTTCCGCAAGACGAATTTCCCTATGGGCTTGCTTCGCAAGACGAAACGTCTTGCGAGTTCTTGCGAGTTTGTTTCCTTTTTCTTAAAGCCGCTAAACCGCTAATAGCTGCTAAGCCGCTAATAGCCGTGCTTCGCAAGACGAAAAAACCGCAAGACGAAGAGACTCGCGGAACGGATTAATTTCGTCTTGCGAGGCACCACTGTATTGTGATTTATAATTATTTGCTTTTGTTTACATGCCTTGCCTTCTTTATTTTTCGTGCAAACCACTTTGAGTTCTGTGGGAAAGTTGTATGAAACATTTAAAAAAGTAAAACAAAAAAATGAACAATAGAGGATTGTCTTCAGTGTATTGAAATGAAGAAGCCCATTAATTTCAACAGGCCTACTCTGAGCAATAACTTAGTTTGAGCGCTTGGCCTATTTCTCGCAACCCCTTTGAGAGGATATTGGAACGCGATGATATATACACTAGAAGTTCTTACATAACTCTCCTGGGTCGCTTCCCCTGAGCCCAGAAGCATCAGGGAGCAAAGGGTGGAGGAAAACTGAAAAAGGTTGTGGATATCTAGGGGATTTCTAAAACAATGCTGCTTTTTTTAAAAAAAAAAAAAAAAAGGAGGAATGTGGTGCAGCTCTGGAATTTGTTCTGTGAAGCAGCAACATTCTGAATGAAGGCGCATCCCTTGACAGTCCTTTTCTATCTGGAATTGACTGGGGTTTGTGTGGAGTTGCTTACCAAGCTTGATGAACTAGGAACAGTCACAGCCACAGTGGAAGAAAGGAGAATCAGAATCTTACAGTATATTTAAGAAGGGGGGCACATGCTGGTTTTGAAACAAGGCCTAATATTGAAAACAGCTCAACTGGCGGCACTGTTTCCTGCATACCTAACCTGCCTCTTCTGCTGTTTCCTGAGGCCATCTCCTCTTCATTTGGGAAGAATAAACTGAAAGGTGAAGAGCTTGGTGGATGTGGACAAATAAAGTGCTTGAAGTCAACAATGACTAATCCCCATTAGTAGTGGTAACTTAACACTCTCTACTTTCCATCACCACACAAATCCCCATTTCCTTCAAGTTCTGACAACCCTGAGAATCCTCAGCTGTTTACAACCTTTGCTCTGAGGCAGAAGTTGTTGCCTCAATTGTCAATGCAGAAGTGATAAAAAGGTATAATCCCTGCCACCTCATCCTCACAGCATCTGAAGGATAAACCGGCAGAATAGATGGGTTGGCCCTTTCAAATGTTAATCCGGCACAATAGAAAGATTTGAATCTTCAAATGGTCTTGGGATGGGAATAAAATTGACCTCCCGCCCAGTGAATATCTGAGTGACCTTGACTCAGGAAGGGAGTAAAGAGGAAGAAAAGAATATTTAAGAGGAATTCCACACTGCCACAAAAAAACAACCCACTGGAATTTGAATTGTAAAGTAAATCCATGACCCAAAAGGTAGGGTGGTGGCTACATCAATAGAGCTGAATTACTTGTCTCACAACAGATAAGTGAAAATCCAAGAAGCCCTCTGTCACAACTTGAAACTGATCACAGAGCGGCCCCTTTCAGGCAGTCAAAAGACACATACTTGAATTAATGTGGAGATGAATTTATAGTACTGGGTAACAAAGGATGCGCATTCAGATGCACATACAATATAATGACTGGGGTGAGGTGGGAGAACATGAATATAAAATTATGTCTGAGCTTGATCAAAGATGCATTAAACTGTCAAGAGATACAAACGGAGCATTTCCCAGTCTCTAACAAAGAAGGCATCTGACAGTAGCAAGCAAGTTCTCCACAAAGTAGGGTGGGATTATATGGTGTTTAGTGCTAGATGTTACAGTGCAGAGGAGTGCAAAATCACCATAAGGAAATGGCTGGGCCATGCTTAATGATAAACTCCAGATTAGGATGGTTTAGGAGAAAGGGTGCCATTTAGAGCAAGGAGTTCCCTCCGCCTTCACCATGCATGAAGACCATGTAGGATCATAACTTCATGAATGTTTGTCAACGGTTTTCCACCACTGATCTTCAACCTTCAAGACTCACTAGTGGGCCACAGCCTGAGCACTATCACCATGCAAATATATGGTTAAAGGTTAAGAAAGGCGTCCTGGGTCTGAAAAGTTTGAAGAGACCTAGCCTACTCATTGACTAGTTGGCTGCTACCTCACCAATAACTGAAAGGGAACATCTGAGATGTATTGCTAGTTCTTCAGACTAGCAACCTAGACTTTGAAAGGAGATGAGTGAATACTGCACTGGGGGATGTTCAGAAAGCAGGGTGAAGACTGAGAGAAGTAAGGAGATTTGGCTGGCTGAGAGAAAAGTAATGGTAATGTAAAGTTCTGCAATAGTCAAGAGTCCATATATTCTTCTACCACAATGAGCACTTTAAGTACAGTATCTTCCATTTCTGATCTAGAGAAGTTCTCACTCTTTTTAAAAAAACTTTGATTATGTTTTTTGTTTGTTTAATTTTATATTTTAAAAAACTAAAAATATATGAATATAAAAAAGAGCATTCAGCAGGGGAGGGACTGCAGCGCACACGCACCAGGTCCAATCCCCAGTATCTCCAGGATAAAAGATTAGACAGTAGGTAATGTGAAAGAAGGTCTTGAATTGTTGTTGCCAGTCAGAACAGATAACACTGGGTTAATTTAATAACAGCCCCTTGTGGCATGAGAGGTTTGTTAATTACCAAAACTGGAGCTGTGGGATTGGATATGGTGGATTAAACATTTCCTCCTGGAAGTTTCTGCAGAATGAACAGAAGAGCCCATCCACTCAAATTCAACAATGAGAGTCGTAACTGTCCCCCCCCCCCCAATGTTTTAAAGAATAAACATACGGTACATATAAACAACAACAACAACCTGGGCTCCATAGACACCCCTTCCCACCCAGCTGGGAAGGAATTAATTTGAGGCATTGCTCAGCCCAGGGGAATCAGCCTTCAAACACATGACATAAAAGCAGAGTGCCCTGATGCATGCACAGAATGAATTTCCCCATCACTAAGTAATTACAGCCTGCCCCATACATCTGGGTTAAGGGTCAGATCTTCCATGTTAGAGGGTGCAACTGATAGGCAGGCTTGGCCTCTGGCACGTAGCCACCCACTGAGATCAGGGGAGAGTTGCAAGTGTCCACCAAGAGGATTTTCCATCCAGCACATCCTGTCTCGCTTTTTCAAACGCAATGTTTTCCACGAAAGTTTAGTGTCAGTAACAAAACCGATTATCCTTCACTGTCCTGCAGACTATTGGTGGCATTTCTGTCCAATCCTCCTGCTCTCTTTCCCTGTCCTATTATATAATACAGGTGCAATAAAATAACACTCTCTCCTGTGTCTGTTGTATGTCCGAAAGATCCTACCTCGGCGCAGAGACTGAACTTGATGAGTTTTGGATCACATCCAAAAACACCACGGTCCCATGAACTTTGCAATACTAAGGTCAGCAGACAGCTCAAGATGCACACAATTTAGATTTCAATTGCTCCTATTGCATCTAGGCACCAGGAATGAACTCCAGGGGAGGGTTTAATCTGGCACACCTTCCCACCTTTATCAGAATCTGGACATGTACGGTGTTGCCCTGACACAGGATAGTGTCTCCACCCCATTGGAATGTGGTCTGGAGTACAAAGTAATGGTAAACATCCTTCCTAGCCGAGAAATCTAATCTTACAGTTCAGGACTCTACCTGCGGAGGAACTCTCAATATCTGAAACATTCCTTCCTCAAACAACTGGGGAGGGGGCAGAATAGGGAAGAGGAGGGGGCAGAAGAGCGGGATCATTATGTAAGAGGGAGACTAAAGATGCTGAACAACAGTTATTAAAAATACCAGCCCTGTAGGGGGAAGGCAAGAGAAACACTCCCGCAGCAGGAAAGAAAAGCCAAGAGCAAAGGTTACTGAGGAGGTTGGAGGCAACCTTTGAATCGCAGCAGCAAACATTTCAGATGTATCATTTTTCATGCAATGAATGTACACACAGCAGAGAGAAAAGGAGAGACGTAATCTCCTAAAACCTGAAGGCTGGCAACATTTCTCCCTCTCCAGTGAGAAACCGCGGGTAGATTTTTTTAAATAAAAAAACCTCATTAATTGTGCCCAATAGCTGCAAAGAGAGCGAGTTACAAGGAAATCAATTTGGGGAGAGGGGAGGGAAGGGAAGGAGAAGGGAGAATAGTAATCTAATCTTCAGAGCGGAGCAGCAGGAATCTATATGAATGTATGCATCTCAAACCTTGGAACAGTTTTGGAAAGGGACTTTACGAACCAAGGGAAGCAACTCGTGTTTTATCAGCGCGTTTTGCCATATAATGCCCTGGCAATCGAGTATATATATTTTTATAAGTTGTTTAAAAAAAACACCCAGAACAATTAACAAGCCATTGATTTCTACAGATCTAAAGGCTAAGCGGGACGGAGCGGAGCTTTAGTTTTGGACACAGCCGAGTCGAGAGTTTGCAATCTACAACACAAGGCACCGAGGAGTTACCAAATAAGGAGAATAAAGGGGAGGCGTGGGGGGGGGAGAGAGAGGAATAAACCTTTGTGTTGGCAGCAAAGCAAGAGTGCGATTCCTTTCCCCTGGTCCTGCCGCTCCACTACTACTCCTATTCCGCCGCCGCCACCTTGGTCCGCCCTCCCCCCAACCAGCAAATTTTTTCTTTCGTCCAACTCACCTCATCGGCCAGTAGAGATCCTCGCACTGCCCGGCGCACCAAGTTGCAAAGCCCAAAGGCGCGCACTCTCTCTCTGTGTGTGTCACACCGGCTGGCTGCTCTTCTGCAATCTCCTTCAACCGCCGAGCAAAGCTTGGCCAAAGCAAAAGCCAAGGGGCGGGCGGCCGGGCTGGCTGACCTCTCTCCGCTTCCGAAGCGCGCACTTGCGCGCAAAAAATGCTTTTGATCTCCTCTCAGTTCCCGGGCTCGGAGGACTTTGTGGTGCCGGAGGGAGCGAGGGGTGGGTGTGCGCGCGCGTGCGCCTGGGAGCTCGCGCGCGCGCCTGTGTGTGTGTTTGTGTGTGTGCGCGCACAAGCAAAAGTCTAGGGAACCCGAGAACTCAGGCTCGCCACCCCGTCGCCGTCCGTGCCCCCCTTTCCCGATCTCGCATTCTTCTGTTTCCCAGGGGCACCGTCGACCCCGGTTGAAATTGACTAGTCTAGTCAGTTTTCAGAGGGCGCCTGGGAACTCTTCTGTAAAGTCACCGCCGACGCCGCCTCCTTTTCTCTGCCCCCCACCCGCCTCCTCCTCCTGCCGCCCCGATCACTCTTTCTCTCCGCAGGAAATCCCTCCCAGACTCCTGTTCTTCCCTCCTGATTGGGAAAAAAAAAGCGAGAAAAGGGGGGTGGCGGACGGCTAGGCTTGCTGGGCAGGGCCAGAGAGTTGCCTGCTGCCACTCAAAGCAAGCAGAGGAGGGGTGGAATCAGGGGTTAACCCGATGGGAGGGTGTGTGTGTGTGTTGTGAAGCGTGTTACCTGAGCCCTTGGCGCGGTTAGGAACATGTGCGCACAGGTAGGACGGGCTCCGTGTCTGGAGCGTAGGAGCTGCTGAGCGCCATCTCTTCCCCGCCTTTCGCTTTCTTCCCCCCCTCTCCCCCCCTGCCTCCTTTTTAAGTGAGAGCCTGCAGGGTTCATTGGAGTCTCAAGTGGATTTAATGAGAGTTACTTGGCAAGAGGAAGCGGCGCAACCCTTGCCAAACTATGTGGAAAAGGAAGGGCAGAGAGGTCTGACTTACAGGTATCCATTAAGGGCGCCTCATATTCCCCCCCCTCTCGCCTGTGTGTGAGTATTGGTCTGGTATTATTTAGCCTTGATTTCTATGCCAGGTTTAATCTGGATGTTCATTGATTTAGTGATATTGTTAAGCAGCGTGCAGTGGCGTAGCGTGGGTTGTCAGCACCCGGGGCAAGGCAAGTAATTTGCGCCCCCTAACCCATGGATTTGCGCCCCCTAACCCGTGGATTTGCGCCCCCTAACCCCCAGATGTTGCACCCGGTGCGGCCGGCCCCCCCTGCACCCCCCACGCTACGCCACTGGCAGCGTGCGTAATGGTTGGAGTGTTGGACTAGGACCTGGGAGAGCTGGATGAAATGGGGAGAAGAACCATGTACACATACCTCCTCGAGCTCCTTGGAAAATAAACGTGGTATATAAGTGTAATAAATAAATCAAGCATTTGGTTGTTTTTATCGAGGCCTTGATGTTCTTAAGCACCTTTTGTGGGGGAGGTGGAATAGTTTATATATTTAATCATGTTTGGAAGTGCAAACTAGTCATTTCCATGGGACATATCTTCAAACTGTGGTGTTAATGTGTAATGGAAAATAGGTACAGAAAGGAAAATTCCTGGATGCCAAGTTTGGGACAAGTACTCTTTGGTGAAAGAACCCCAGCAAGGATTTAAAATCACAAAATACGCAGCAAAGCAAAGTGTGGGAAAATAGGCTGTTAGACTTTTAGAATATGCCCTTCCAAGTTTCTTCCAAACTTTTCTTCTTTCTCTGGCATAGAAAAAGACCACATATCTGGTAAGTTAAAAAGTCCCTAAAGGTCAGATTCATGTGCTTTTCCATACAGCATTCAGTTTCTCAGGTAGGCTAGAAAAGAACAATAGTCTTGATTACCTTCTTCCCAAAGTGAGGGGAAGTGACCTAGGCTAAGCCTGGCAGGACAGCTTAAAGGTAAAGGGACCCCTGACCATTAAGTCCAGTCGCGGACGACTGGGGTTGCAGTGCTCATCTCGCTTTATTGGCCAAGGGAGCCGGCATTTGCACACAGCGTCCGGGTCATGTGGCCAGCATGACTAAGCTGCTTCTGGCAAAACCAGAGCTGCACATGGAAACGGTGTTTACCTTCCCGCCGGAGCAGTACCTATTTATTTACTTGTACTTTGATATGCTTTTGAACTGCTAGGTTGGCAGGAGCTGGGACCGAGCAACAGGAGCTCACCCCATTGCAGGGATTCGAACCTAACCCTTTTGTGTCTTAATTAGATTTAAGCATGTGGATTATATGAGGCTGGTTATTTCACAATTATCACCTGTGATAAGTAATTAGAGCACATTATGAGGGTGTGTGTATTTGCATATACAAGTGAATAAGAAGGATTGTTATTTCGTATTTTGGATAGTTGCTTCCTTCTCCTTTAAAGGCATTTCAGATGCAGCATTAAAAGTACCTTGAAGACCCTGGTTGTCATGCTCGTGTGTAGACTATCAAAATTATATGTCGGTGCGGTAGTTTAAGTGCTGGGCTATGACTGAGAAGGAACAAGGTTGCTTAGTCATGAAGCTCACTAGGTACCTTTGAGCCTAACTTTCTTGTGAGGATAAAAAACAGGTGGTGAAGACAAGACCCATCTTATGCTTCTCTTCGCTGTAGGCCACTCTGGGTTCTACAAAGGACAAGCTGAACATAGCTACAATAAATAAATAATTTTTGAACAGTACGCTTTTATTTGCACATTGAGGAGGGTCAAGAGCTCCTGGAGTTCTGGGGAAGGTGTTGTTGGAGGGAAGAGCTCAACCTATACTGTCAAACCTTGGTTCCTGAACACCTCCGTTATCATACGTTTCAGCTCCTGAACACTGAAAACCTGAAAGTAAATGTTCTGGTTTTCAAATGTTTTTCAGAACCCAAACGTCCGACGTTGAGTGCAAGTAGCTCTTGCAACCAATCAGAAGCCGCACCTCGGTTGGTGAACGTTTTGGAAGTCGAACGGTCTTCCGGAATGGATTATATTTGACAACCGGGGTTTGACTGTACACTAAGAATGAACTCATTATCCTAATGTGGATCCTTCTGTAGCCCATACAAGGAAAAGGAATCAGCAGGTAGGCTTGCAGGGGGTGTAGAAATACAAATAAATATTTAGAGGGGTGGAAATATTGGGAGATCCCAAAACTGCCCGGTAAGGACTGGGCATGTTCAGCGTGCACAGAATGCTGAACAACCGGGAAATGTACAATCAAAGGAGGGGATAATGGAACAACGAAGTAACTTAGAAAAGGTCATAGCTGCCCGGGTGAAACCGTGAGTTTGGGGAAGGCTTCTCATAGTTCTCTGTGTTCACAATATGGCTCTTTGTCCCAGTATCTTTGACGTTACGTTGCCCCCTTGATCAAAGATTTCAGCCCCTCAACCCTCCACAATAACAGGCTTATCTCCCTTTGGGCTTCTTGCGGGAATACGTTTTTCTTTGACATTTCAAACAGATTAAATGCTTTCATTAAAGGTAAATGTTCACTGCTTGCCTGATAGGGAAAGTGCAGCTATCATGATTTTTCCAAGTCGGAGTGTTTTTCTGCCTTTGAGGAATGCCTCTTCTGAGTGGCTTCTGCTTATCTGTAAAGGACTTACCTCATTCCAAGACCATGCAAGAGATTTGTTTGTTTGCTATGAGCAACAGCAATCATCTTAACCCCTAAGGAATTATTTGCACTGGAGGTGAGCAGGGTAGGGGTGGGTACTAGAGAGTACCTTGTTAATGACTTCTGCGACCACATCAAGTGCATTTCAAAGGCAGTGGTGGCAAATGAAGATGAATTACTTTTCCATATATGGAAGGGCTGTTGGTTTGGTCCACCTAATCACTGCCCTGAGATCCTGTCCTGTCGGCAGAACTCCACATTGCGTGTGCAGAACCTCTGGCTGGCGATGATATGCTGAGACGCCGTGGGAGACAGAATGCTTTGCATGCAAACTGTAGTTCCAGGTCGCAGTTCAGTCCCTGGCATCCCAGGTAGGGCTGGGTATGGCTCCTACCTTAAACCCTGCAGAGCTACTGCCAGTCAACGTAGGTAAGGGATGGGGATCCTCTGGCCCTCCACAGGAATATAAGAAGCTGTCTTATAGCAAGTCAGATCATTGGTTCCTTTAGCTCAGTGCTGTATACATTGATTGGCAGTGGCTCTCCAGGATTATAGTCAAGGAATCTCTCTGGTGCTGGTGGTTGTTGAACTTGCATGCAGATCAGATGCTCTACCACTGAGCTACCTTCTCCAGCTATGTCCTTTCTATCATCCCTGACCATTGACTATAGTAGTTGGGGCTGATGGGAGTTGGAGACCAAGAACACCAGGAGGGCTACGGGTCCTGCATTCCTGGTGTAGACAGTATTGAATTAAATGGGCCAGTGGTATGACTCTGTACACAGCAGCTTCCCATGTCCATAATGTGCAGAGTGCAAACGTTTCTTGCACACAGGCCAAGTTGGTGGGCTACACAGATGCAGCCCAGTCCTAACCAAGTTTACCTGGAGGTGCCATAGCTCAGTGGCAGCACATCTGCTTGGCATGCAGAAAGTCCCGGTTGAATCCTCAACATCTCCAGGTAGAGTTGGGGGAGATCTTGGTCTGAAACTTGGAGACCTCTTCCAGTTGGTGTGTAGACAGTGCTGAGCTTGAAGGGTCAGTGGCCTGGCTGACTCCATAAAATGCAGCTCCCTATATTCCAATGGAAATAAACTTATGTATTGAAGTTCTGTACTGGCCCTCGGTGATCCAGCAGGGTTTCCAAGCGCCCAGCGTATTTAAAAGACTATGTTCGCTGGACAAACTGCACATGTAAAGCTGTATGGTGAATAGGGTCAATTAATATGCTTATGTGCCTTACTGAAACCATTAAGGGTATTACTGTATGTAATGGAACCACTATGATTGTAACTAATGCCTTATCTCGGTGGGGAGGGGTGTTATGTATTGAAGTTCTGTTCTGGCCTGTGAATAAACAAGAGCTGTTTGAAGAATCACTGTGTCGTCTGATATGTCACCCACAACTTAACATAAACTACCCTGGTTTCTGTGTGGTTTGCTTCTGAATAGGCATTCTTCCGTATGCAAGCAAGCCACTCTAATAAATGTGTGGATTGCACCAATAGTTGCTAAAAGATGACTCTTAACAATAGTGTATTGATTGAAGGTGTGCCCATTATAAGGCTCTGCCATCTACAAAATACAGAAATGTGGTCTATTTGGGTCAGTATTGTCAGCCCTGATTGGTTACATCTCTCCAGGATCTCATGCAGAATTCCTCCCAGACCATCTGGAAGGAGTAAGTGTTGAAAATGAGACTTCCAGGTGTTCCCCATCCCTCAGTTATAGCTTCTTCCTTTAAGTGTCTCAGAAGGTGTTTTGTTTTGCAGATTATCAACAGCTAAATAAACGACACACGTGGCTGGATTTTATTTCAGAAGGACCAGTCATGATAAATGTCAACCCACCCCCTGCCACACTTTCTACTGGCTTCTATCACGGTGGGAAGCAAATCAGTCCCTATGACAGTGTGTTGAGAAATGATGCTAAACTGGGGTTTATTGAGCAATCTGAATCATAGGGGGGGGGTGGCCGGGTGAGAGAGGAGTATAAACGCTGCTTCTAAGACACACCCTATATTTTCCAGTTCTTAATAAAGAGATTATTATGCGGATTTGATTATAAATGGCAGCATTTTATGGCTGCTATTTTGAAGAGCCTGTATCTATAAGTAGACACGCTTGGAAACATCACAAAGTTAAAGGTCTTGTTATTCATTATCTGACTTTGCCAGAGCTTGTGAAGTGCACTGACATTTATAACGATTCTTTGAATTTATGTGGCATCCTTTGTCCTTTTAAGGATCTTAATTAAGCTTCTCAACTCCCTGAGGAGCTGATAAGCCCAGTTCGAAGAGAGGTGCAGGAACTTAATACACCCAAAATCAAGGCCAGCCATATATTAAAATCAGGACATCTCAAATGGGACCTTGATAGCTGGCCTGGTTTGTAAAGGAACATGGCTTGCAACTTGCAGTTTTCCAATGTGAACTACGGCTGTTGAAATCAGGCCCAGTGTCAGCACACAGTGCCCTTAGGCATCTGTCAGGGCCCACCTTGGAAGCTGCCATTTTAATTTTCCACAATGCCCCACAACCCTAAGTTGAGGGCATTGTGAGAAATTAAACGAATGGTTCCCAAACCTGGTGCTGATCAGAGTGCCGTTGCTGCTGCTACCTCTGCCTCAAAAACCTGCCAGGGCCCGCCAGTGTCGGAAAGCCCCTTAAAACCTAGAGCTGGTCCTAGTCAAAATTATAATCCTGAAAGTAGTTGTATGCAGAATACTTCATGAAGTATTCCAGGGCAGAATCTTTTAGCATCATTGGGCAGAGTGTGAGTCTGAAGACCATTTCTCACTGATGTTTACCCT
This sequence comes from Podarcis vaucheri, assembly GCF_965113315.1. Lineage (NCBI taxonomy): Eukaryota > Metazoa > Chordata > Lepidosauria > Squamata > Lacertidae > Podarcis > Podarcis vaucheri. The sequence goes on from NC_138760.1 coordinate 38,982,056, forward strand.
CAAGCCAGACATTAGCCCAGCTGGGACGAGAACAAGAACAAATTGTGGGGCGGGGGGGGGGGGAGGCAGGGAGGGAAAGCTGTGAGGATGTTTAGTTAGCAATTCCCCATACTCCCGCATTATCATTATGTGTCAATGTCATTTGCTGTGCAATGTGAACTTCTGCCCTTAGCGCCTGAGAATTAGGACACGTAGCACAAACAGATTTACCATCGGGAACAACAAGAGATGTTGCCATACTCTTAGCTTGTATTCTTAGCATGTCTTGTTCGCTTGGGGGTTGCAGGTGTAATTTCCCCCCACCCCTTTGTTTTAATTGTTACGGTTTTAACAATACGTGCAGAGGATGAAATCCTTTCTTGAAAGCATTAGTCATGTTCCGTGGAGCAGCGTGATTCCTGAACGGTGGCTCCGGGCCCTCAAATGGATTCTGGGAAAGTCATGGGTGGATCAAGCAGTTTCCAGCAGGTAACAGCAGCAATTCAACACTGGTTAGAACAAAGGCAACAGTTCACCAGGTGATTCCCCTTAGTACAAAGGGGGGGGGGGAGATGCCAGTGAGAATTATTTTGTCACAAAACGTGAGTGGTTGGGTTTAATGTATTTACATGTTTCTGTAGAAAGATTCTCAAAGACGCAACATGCCCAACCCAGTTCCAACACTGAGGAGCTCCGGCATGCGCACACTGTGTGTATAAATAGAACGTATACATGCATGCAGCATATTATATAGGGAGATGTGCCAGAAAGCCAGGACAGGTCTTGCCATTCTCTTGTTTGTCCAGCTCTGACGAAATGGTCTCTGAGTCCTTGCTCAGGTGATATTCTGTATACTCCAACAGACACGTGCAGTCACAGATATTTATGTGTATCTCTGACTGCTCCTATGCACATTCTCGATCATGAACGCAGAAGAGCTCTGTTGGAAAAATTCTGGAGGAAGGCGGATTTGGATGCTAGAGGAACTTCTGGAAGCAGTGGTCTCACTTTGCCTAATGTTAGGGCCGGCTCCGAGTATGTAGAGCATCATCTTGGATTATGATCAAAACTGTACAAATTATCTATAGGATTGCCAGGCCTTTGCCCAAAGGTGGCACCTGTCTTCTCACCCATCCACTGTGAGTGGCCATTTCACTGGGTCGAGTAGTGTGGCTTCCTCAGGTGGCAAAGAAAAGAGGGAGATAATTCCATCTGGCAAGCAGAACTGCTTCCTCTCATGGAACAATCGCCATAGCACAACATTGAATTCCACCCAAGAATTCCTATAAACTGATATCCAGGAAACAATAATTAAAAGATCATAAAATACCCAACAGATGACCAACAACAAATCAATTCAATTATCTAAAAACACTTGGCAGGACCAAAAACATTGTCGGCAAGCAGTGATTGTGGGTGCCTTTCTGATTTCAATAAGAACCATGTTCTAAATAACTGATGCCGCTATACTAAAAAAACCCGGCTCGCTGAGAAACTAAACAAATATGAAAATATTAACTCATGTGGCACAGTTGATCATGCAGTCAGGGATCTTGTGAGAGAAAGGTGGTAATGTGAAAAAGTACAGGGTGAGATTACACCCACAGACTCCACTCTTGCTGTTTTTTCAGGACTTCTTTTGCTGACAGATGGTGCACCTGCAGCTCCTATTTACAGAGACGCCTCAATCTCAAAGATGATTAATATCCACAAATCTAGCTAATCGCCTTTGAAATCGAGGCTCCTTTGTAAACAGGATGTAATAGCTTAGCTCCTAGTTAAGGAACTGTACCCCCTCATGCAGTTTTTAGATATGACAATGTAATGCTTCTGTCCTACCCTTATATTTCTATAGGAGAAAACAGTCTTGTGCAGAGTGGGCTCCCGTGAAGCTATAAAGTGAGATGTTATCTCGATGAGCCACTTTTGCCATCTAGAGGTAAATATCAGCACTGCCATTTTGGGATGCTTTTTCGGTGTTTGTGTGTGAGAAGAGCTGGGAAAATGCACTGGGAGATGCATTGCTTTGATGCAACGCCATCTAGCCCCCATGCAAACACAGCAGAAGAAATGCTCAATAAATAGCCTACATTGTCTAATCTCCATGCAAATAAATCAGGATGAATGACCAATAGATAGCCTGTCTGGAAGTGGGTGGCCTCTGTCTGTTTCTGAACTATGGTAAAAGGTAAAGGGTAAAGGGACCCCTGACCATTAGGTTCAGTCGTGAGCGACTCTGGGGTTGCGGCGCTCATCTCGCTTTATTGGCCAAGGAAGCTGGCGTACAGCTTCCGGGTCATGTGGCCAGCATGACTAAGCCGCTTCTGGCGAACCAGAGCAGCGCACGGAAACGCCGTTTACCTTCCCACCGGAGCGGTACATATTTATCTACTTGCACTTTGACGTGCTTTCGAACTGCTAGGTTGGCAGGAGCTGGGACCGGGCAACGGGAGCTCACCCTGTCACGGGGATTCGAACTGCCAACCTTCTGATCAGCAAGTCCTAGGCTCTGTGGTTGAACCCACAGCGCCCCCGCGTCCCTTCTTAACTATGGTACCTTCCCTCAAATATGCCCAACAGTAGTTTGGGCTACCTTAGTAACTGCTGTTGTCCTCCATTGCCTTATCTGCGGTCATTTGGGGACCTGTGAGTCCCTTATTTTGCCCTGCAATCCCATTATTTTACTTGTTTAGATTTCTATCCCAATTGAAAATGGTTTTTTTTTTAAAAAAAATAATCCCATCTGCCTAAGCACTCTCTGCTCTCCACTCTCTTGCATGGTATCTCTGATCTCTGTTTTATATAGAGAACTGTGTTGCTCACTGTGTGCAGCTTGCCTGAGTTAACCTCCGTCTTCCCACCCAAGGATAGGGTTGCTAACTTTTCTCCTACTAGCTTTTCTCCAATGCCTTTCAAAGTGCTGCCTGGCACACGAAAACAAGAGTTTTCTTGCAATGTTATCTTCCATGCCAGGAAAAGATATATATTCTGTAAAAGGCAGTAGCAATAGTAGGATTTATTCTGTGACCAGTGGTGGTAACAACATAAATTTGAAGCTACTGTCTAAACCAAAATGACAGAACATATCAGACCTATCCTTAACTTGAACTTGAGTTTGCTAGTTTCCTCTCCCCTCCCAGACCAGTTTTCTTTTCATGCTGTCATAGGCCTGAGTGCAGGGAATTCTTTGTGATTTATAAGCCACTCTGGGAGGCTTTTGGGGCTGAAGAGCAGGATTTTAAAAATTGCTTCATTTACAAGAGCCAGTACAAAAGGAAGAAGGAAAGTTGGTAACCATGCCCGTGATATGTTGCCAAAATTATGACATGGTTCCTTCTACTCTCCTGTTCCCTCAGCCCCTGTAATGAATGCTGCTGTGACACAGGAAGACATATCCTGCACCCTAGAAAGGGACAAGGAAGTATATTTCCACTGAAATAAAACACGCTTCCTTATGACTATAACCAGAAGCACCACTCAGCAAATTGACAGATTAAGGAAGCTGGCTATAAACGCTGATCCTTTTCCCAGCCCTGCTCTGCAAACTTCTCGGTTTAAGATAACACAAGAGGACTGCTTATACCATGGAAATGAATGAAAGCAAGGAGCAAGGCTGCAGAGATAAGAGGGAGAGAGAGGGATTCAGCCAGAGAGTGATCTAGCTTCACTGACCTTAATGAAGAAACCAGAATTCACATGTGTGTTTGTTGCACGTGTATAATTACAAACCAACATTTTATACTACAAACCTCAGTGAGCAGACAGTATATGCAGAGAACCTTTCTTTCTTGTGTTATTTCATTCTTTCATTCCTACTGTCCTTCATCTGAAGATCAGGATGGTTTGCAATATTAAAACACAAAGCACATACCATAATAACAAACCAAAACAATATTTCTCCACAGAAAACATTAAAATAGAAATAATTTATGCTGGCTCTAGGCATATAATTCTAGCAAGCAGATTTCTAAAATTGCCAAATTTCCACACACATCCAATATTCCCTATGACAGGAACCCATTTAGGAAACTGGTTGTATCCATTTCAAAACACCTGTTTAAAATTTCTAAATGTAGCAAAACAAGCTGTCCCTCTAAAAGTCATAAAATGGCATCTACATAAAGTTTGGGAAAACTAAAAGCCACTGATCTTATTCAGAGGAGGAACGGAAGACAATCCTTAAGCATGGGTTTTCTATAGGTTTTCCAAATTGCTATGTCCCTAAACACCAGAATATGTCTTAGTAAAGAACTATGTATCCTTGCATTGTCTGGAAACTACAGCGGGGCTGGCTTCCACCCAAACAAGGGGGCTCAATACCATATCAACATCATCTATACTGAATGAACTTGGAAAAGTTATCCCCAGTTTGTTGCCATCTTGCCCACAGAGTAAAAACATTTCCCAAAAGTACTTTATTTTATGACAACACAATTGTACATTTGTAAAACCTCCCAAAACCCAAAGCAAACATGCTCATTTTTAGGGCGGGCAAAAAGAGAGCAGGGACTCTTGCGGGCTTCAAAATTTCTCTGAAATTCAGTCTTCTATACTACTGTCCTCTTTTGCATCCAACCACCTTTCTCATCTGCCACATAGAAGGGGCTAATCCATATAAATCAGTGAAAAGGTAAAGGGGCCCCTGACCATTAGGTCCAGTCGTGGCCGACTCTGGGGTTGTGGCGCGCATCTCACTTTATTGGCCGAGGGAGCCGGCATACAGCTTCCGGGTCATGTGGCCAGTATGACTAAGACACTTCTGGCGAACCAGAGCAGTGCACGGAAATGCTGTTTACGTTCCCACCGGAGAGGTACTTATTTATCTACTTGCACTTTGACGTGCTTTCAAACTGCTAGGTTGGCAGAGCAGGGCCCGAGCAACGGGAGCTCACCCCGTTGCGGGGATTTGAACTGCTGACCTTCTGATCAGCAAGTCCTAGGCTCTGTGGTTTAACCCACAGCACCACCCGTGTCCCAATCAGTAGGTGGAACTTTAAATAGCATTGAGTTAAATATGATCACCTGCTAATTGCTTCAGATCAAACTGCAGTTGCAGGGAAAGGGGTGACTCAAAAGTTGGCAACCCCACTACGGACTAGCAGCTGTTTGATGTTGCTGTATTGGAAAGTTGATTCCATTCCCACCAGAATGTCACAAGGGTTCACTTCCAAATAATCCTATTTTTTAAAAAATCTACTGGGTTTCTAGCTCTGTTGTGAACATAAGTGTAAAAAAGTGCAGGAAATGTCTGGGGAAAGCCAATGAGGGTTTGTGTGTGTAAAGTTGGCAACTCTTCTTTGCAACAGGTCTGTTTATTTTTCTGTAACCAAAAAACGTTATCTGAATATTACATCATGAGAAAGGTAATACAGAACAGGAAGGCCTTAAACAAAAGCCAGGTTGGCAACTTTTGAAGCAGCCCCTTTCAACAGCCGTTCGTTGATCTGCAGCAATTAGCAGCTGAAAATGTTTAGCTCCTTGCTATGAAAAGCTTCAGGTGCTGATTTCTAAATTTCAAAACTATGTTAACAGGTGTAGGTCAGTCCAACTTTATTCCCCCTAAGCCTGTCGGCAAACCAAGGGGGAAAGTGGGAAGGGTTTCCACTCCCTGTATATCTCTTTGCTAGTAGCCTATATATTTATAAAAGGTAAAGGATGGTTAAGTCCAGTCAAAGGCGACTATGGGGTGCAGCGCTCATCTCACTTTCAGGCCGAGGGAGCTGGCGCTTGTCCACAGACAGCTTTCTGGGTCATGTGGTCAGCATGACTAAACCGCTTTTGGTGCAACGGAACAAAGTGAAGGAAGCGAGAGCGCACGGAAACGCCGTTGACCTTCCTGCTGGAGTGGTACCTACCGGTATTTATCTACTTGCACTTTGACGTGCTTTTGAACTGCTAGGTTGGCAGGAACTGAGACAGAGCAACAGGAGCTCACCCCGCCATGGGGATTCGAACCACTGACCTTCTGATCGGCAAGCCCAAGAGGCTCAGTGCTTTAGACCACAGCACCATCCACGTCCCTCGTAGCCTGTCTTCTTAGAACACAGAACTTCAGAGTGCTCAAAGCACTTCACATAAATGACCTTGTAATCCTTACAACAGCCTTATATGGTAAGAGGAGACTGCCCCCCTACTGGAAACAGCAGAGGCTGAGAAACTGTTGGTGGCCTATGGCCAGCTAGTGAGCTCATGGTCGAGGTGCGATTCAAACTGGGGACTTCCCTGATTCATAGGTCAGTCTCTTTGCCATTATGCTCCACCAGCACCCCATAGTCGCCTTGAGTGGACTTAACTCCAGGGGTCTCTTACCTTTTTCCTTTTTACACCAGCTCTGTATTGGATAATATAAGACAAATATGTACTTCTGTGCAGCTTTGCATAGCTTACACAGCTCCACAGATTTTAACACAGACTTTAGGTCCAGCAGGTTATATTTTATTCCGATGACTCAGAATAAACTAAAAGGCAATAAACAAAACAAAACCCACTTGCTGTGTAATTTTATGCATGTTTGCTCAGAAGGAAGTCTCACAGCATTGAGTGGGGCTTATGTCCAGAGAATATTGACATTTGAACACTACAGGGCACAATCGAGCACAGCTAAACCCATAAAAATGATTGTGCTTTTGCACAGCTTCTGCTCGTTTCAACCAGGCTTCAGCTGGAGAATTTCCCCTTGGGTTGTGATCCATGCTTTTGCGAAAGTAGATAGAAATCTCATATGTCACATTCAGAAATGGGTGAGCGTTACAGGGGACAAGAAGGACCCAGGAAGCTGCCTTGTACCCAGTCCCACCAATGGTCCATCTGCCTCAATGTTGTCTACACTGACTGTCAGGATTTCAGACAGGGAGTTTCTCCCAGCCCTACTTTGTGATGCTGGGCATTGAACTTTGGACCTTCTACACACAAAGGAAATACTCTACCCACCGAGCCATGGCCCTTTCCAACAAGCCGTTTATGCTTCCAAAGACAGTCATTCCACCCCTGCTTCTGCATGACATTTCCACGCATCTTCTAATGGGCATGTGTAGCCACTTGTAAAGAGCCACAAGGAATGCAAAACAGACAAAGTGATACCCTATGTCAGGTTAATTTTGGTAGTATCAGAACAGACACTTGGAGCACAATTTAGAAAGATGAAAAACCTGGTGACGAGGCAAGGATTCGAGCCACAGAGAACATTTTCTCTGGAATAACTGTGTTGTGTATTCTCTTATTAATAATAATATAAAAGAAATCCCACCCCGATTGTAATCTTTTGTGTGTGTGTGTGTTTTTTTAAAAAAACAATTGCTCTGGAAGCTAAGAAGCTCCGTTCCAGATATGCTAAGGCTTTCTAATTTTAAAACCTCATGCTGTATTTTTTTATGTTTTAACTTTTATAGGTCATGTTGTGTGATTTCAGCCTTGTTCTTATCCCCTGCTGTAAATTGTAAAGGCCTTTAGCTATACACAATAAATTGATTGAATATGTGTGTGTGTGTGTGTGTGTGCGCGCGCGCGTGCATGTGTGTGCATGTATATATCTTTAGCAGATCATAGGTAAAGGTAAAGGGACCCCTGACCATTAGGTCCAGTCGTGACTGACTCTGGGGTTGCTGCACTCATCTCGCTTTATTGGCTGAGGGAGCCGGCGTACAGCTTCCGGGTCATGTGGCCAGCATGACTAAGCCGCTTCTGTCGAACCAGAGCAGCACACGGAAACGCCGCTTACCTTCCCTCTGGAGCGGTACCTATTTATCTACTTGAACTTTGATGTGCTTTCAAACTGCTAGGTTAGCAAGAGCAGGGACCGAGCAACAGGAGCTCACCCCGTCACGGGGATTCGAACTGCCGACCTTCTGATCGGCAAGTCCTAGGTTCTGTGGTTTAACCCACAGCACCACCTGTGTCCCTTAGCAGATCATACTTCTGCATAATTTGCATGGGTAACTTATCTGCTATCTAGATGCTGAGTGTTGAGATAGCTGATTCTATACACAAGAGACATCAGCTCAATTAGCCACCCCCAACTTGGCACCTTTCTGATGTTTTGAACTCTAGCTCCCATCAGCCCCTGTCAGGTTGTGGAAGGCTGAGCTAGATCCATAGAGAATGGACAGCAACTTCCCCCCTTGGGTTCTGGTGGCAACTTTGCTTGAATCCAGGTATGCAGATGTGCATGTCACAACAGGCCTGTAGAAGGCAGGAAACAGCTGCTTCCTTTCACACTTACTTACTCAGATTAACCAAATGGAATGGTAGCAATAACTCCATGGAGCATGATGAAGCTACTCCTGGAAAAGAAAAAACCAGCTTTATAAATTGCTTCCACTGACTTATCACATCACAAAAGAGGATTTCCATCCATCTTTGTGGGATTTGGCTCCTCTGGCTGTCCTGACACCTGGTAAAGAACAGACAGCTTGCAAAAAGCATTGTCATAAATCTACCAATTTGTCTGTAATAATTTGGATTAAAAAACAACAACAGAGTTTAAATCGCTATTAGGGGTTGCAGGGACAAGACTGGTAGAGGGGGTAGAAAAATGAGAGCATTGTGGATATACAGAGGGAGAAAAGAGCCTGGAAGTCTGAGGGAAAGATACAGACAGAGGTCTTCCCTCCCTGACTCAAACCCCTTCTAAACCAGTGGTCTAAACCACTGAGCCTCTTGGACTTGCCAATCAGAAGGTCAGTGGTTCAAATCCCTGTGATGGGGTGAGCTCCCGTTGCTCTGTCCTAGCTTCTGCCAACCTAGCAGTTCAAAAGCACACCAGTGCAAGTAGATAAATAGGTACAGCTGCGGCAGGAAGGTAAATGGTGTTTCCGTGTGCTCTGGCTTCCCTCATGGTGTTCTCTTGAGCCAGAAGTGGTTTAGTCTTGCTGGCCACATGACCCATTTGTCTGTGGACAAACACCAGCTCCCTTGGTCTGAAAGCCAGATGAGCGCCACAACCCCATAGTCGCCTTTGACTGGACTTAACCGTCCAGGTCCTTGCTGCTTGGTAGTTCTTACATCCACTAATGTGAGGGCTAGACACATGGTTGTGTTAAAAAAGAAAATAATTACTAGGATCATACTTATGTTGCCACCTCCTGTTACATAACCAGGTTTGGTGCTGTGCAATTTGATAGCATCTGTGCAGACTGCTGCACGCTGCATTCTAATATTTGTTTTTCCAATACAGATGTGGTGGCCAGCCAGGCAAAGAGGAATCCCGCTGAATGAGTGAAAAGCTATCCACTGCTGAAAGTACCCATGCTGGGAGCCAGATGTCTCTAATTCTCGGAGCATGCCGCATATTCCAGAACATCACTGCTCCATAAAACATTATTAGATTCCATTTGTGTGTCTCTGAACTTCAAAGTTATTGCACTGAATAGAAGAGACTCTGTATGTCCCCAAAGGATTTGGTTTCTTATGGATTTATCTAGCTACCTGATGAGTGCCATTGTCTAGCTCATTTACTGTTTATCATCCTCACCGCTCAGCTATCACAGACTAAAGAAAACAGGCAGAAATTTGCAGGGGCCAGGGGGAAACCTGCTAAGAATTGCTAAGTTATTCAGGAATTCACGAAGCTGGTTGTTTCTTCAATTCGTTTCCCTTCCATAGTCGCCCACCAAAGCCTTACAACAACCCTGTGAGGTAAGTTGGACATGCTATCCATGCATCTGTTCTGTAAGCACTTGCACTTGCTGAGTGTTTTTAAAAAGTGTTTTAAAGCCATCAAACAATATGACGTTGGGCATCTGAGACATTTAAGCCGCAGAGGAACAGGCAGTGGCTGTGCTACGTTGCAGCCTCTGTTCCGGTTCTGCCATTAGACTGAGCAGTCCCACCTCAAGTAATAGATCTGGGGTCACCATCAAGAGGAAGCAGCTCCCAATTAGTACAGTAGATAGTGCAGGAGCCTTTAAGAAGCTGCAAGAAGAAGACATGCAAAAGTGGATCCTACCCTAGTGGCCCCTTCACCCAACCTCCTCCTCTCCCTGCCTGCTGCAAGATGCTCTGCGAGTGCAGTAAACTTGCTGCTGCAAGCAGGAACTGTGCAGAAAAGCTGAAGGTCTGTGTGATCACTGAGCTGGTCAGCTCCAATGGCTACGCACACCCTGCGCTACTCTGTGATGCAACTCCAGCCTTTGATTTTCGACTGCTAATGAGAAAGCCTCACTGTTTAGCACCCTGCTTCTTGGTCAACTTAATTCTTGTCTCTGTGAGGCAGGTGTGGAGAACCTTAGGCTCTCCAGATGTTGTGAAGCTACAGCCCTCCATCATCCCTGGTCATTGGCTGTGCTTGCTGGGGTTGATGTAAGAGTCAGCGGAGATCCCGAGCAGCAGAAACTACAGTGGTGGTACCTCAGGTTACAGACTCCACTAACCCAGAAATAGTACCTCGGATTAAAAACTTTGCTTCAGGATGAGAACAGAAATCGCAGCACGACGGCAGTGGGAGGCCCCATTAGCTAAAGTGGTACCTCAGGTTAAGAACAGTATCAGGTTAAGAACGGACCTCCAGAATGAATTAGGTTCTTAACCCAAGGTGCCAATGTACAGAGCAGTCATTCCCAAACTGTTCTGGGTCACCACCTCATAAATTCATCCCTGGTGCCCCTTACCCTATAAAAAGCATTGTTCGGAATACAGTTAAAGAATCTGAGGTTTCAGAGTTGGGAAATGCTCTTCTCTGCCAGTGAGCTTGGAGAGGTGTGGATTGTCAGGGAAGGCTGTACTCTGCTAGAAGACAGAATTAGACGTTAACTGGATCCCACCCCCTTCCACAAAGTCATTGGGGACTTTGTTACGCAACCGACTAAGGAAGAGAACAGCACACAAAGAATTCAAAACAGTAACAATTAATTGCATGCTTGTTCAAAATCCAATTAAAACCGTTTAGTTTAATTATTCTAACAAAATTGATGAACCTGATCCAGCTTTTCAAGGTCTGATAGCCATTTACACCTCCCGTGTCCTCCTGCCACCCCCTTGCTTCCTAGTGCCCCCTAGGTAACCCCCCACCCACCCAGTGGGCAGTACCACCCACTTTGGGAGCCACTGCTATAGGGGAAAGACAAGATTCCAAACTCCTTCCCTTGCTTTAATGACAGAGCAGAAAACTTCATTTGGGAAATGTCTATGGAATATTTATTTATTTATTTATTTATTTATTTATTTATTTCTACCCTGCCCACTCTGGGCGGCTTCCAACAAAATTCTAAAATACAGTAATCCATCAAACATTAAAGGCTTCCCTAAGCAGGGATGCCTTCAGATGTCTTCTAAAAGTCTGGTAGTTGCTGTTCTCTTTGACATCTGGTGGGAGGGCGTTCCACAGGGTGGGTGCCACTACTGATAAGGCCCTCTGCCTGGTTCCCTGTAACTTGGCTTCTCGCAATGAGGGAAATGCCAGAAGGCCCTCGGCGCTGGACCTCAGTGTCCGGGTAGAATGATGGGGGTGGAGACGCTCCTTCAGGTATACCGGACCGAGGCCGTTTAGGGCTTTAAAGGTCAGCACCAACACTTTGAATTGTGCTCGGAAACGTACTGGGAGCCAGTGTAGGTCTTTCAAGACGCTATGGAAGGCCTCTTACACCAGTGGCGTTTCCCTCACTTCCCCCCCCCCCCGACAGCAAGATCCTCTTTGTAACTTTCCAACATACAGTTGTCCTAGCACCAAAGAACTCGCCTGCGGAAGGAACCCTGAACCTTTTCCCACAGTTGCCTGAAATGTTTGTGGAAGATTTCCATCTGCAAAGTTTGATCAGGGAAAATGATGGTACAGAAAGCCAATATGGTGCTGTTGAGAGTCCCAGCTCCCATGTTCCCTGACCATTGGCTGTGCTGGCTCATGGGGACTTGGGTGTCCTAGAACTTCTGGATGGTGACACGTTTCCCACCCCTGCTCTAAGAAGTGGGTCTCCCCCCTCCCCAAAGGCAACTGCTTGGTGGGAAGCTATATTCAGGGACCACCATCACTACCTGTCTCTATTCCATCAGCAATAAGTGAAGAAAGCCAGTGGGCAGCTCAAACAGGTCCTAGTGCTGGGTCATTCAGCTTGCAACGCCCTCACTCACCTCTCCATCAGCTGTGGCCCTCTGTCTCCTTTGTTTTCCTCCCTTCACCTTTCTCCCTCTACTATTCAGGTGTCCGCAGGTCTGTGCTGAAAGGCATTTCCTTCTTCCTGTAAGTATCTCTCTCTCTCTCTCTGCCTCCCTTGCTCACTCAGGAAATTAAAGATAACCCCCCTTTTTTTCGCTGCTGGTGGATTCCCTATTTAACATTCTCTGTATGCACCAGCCCTGATTCAAAACAGGATTAGACATTCTGTTGCTTTGATGTCAGTGGGGCTTTGCACTTGAGGCAAAGGGGTGGAGGGAAGGGGGGGGCACTCTGTTAATGAGCCTTGCAAATTCCACACATCCACTTCCATCGGTTGACAAAACAAAGGTCAGAAGCATTTATCAGAAACCCAGATAATAACTTTGGCCAATTTTTATTCCAGGTGGATTACCTGCTGGACAGGGCAGGGGGAGGGCACAGAGACTGGAGACAGCCCAACTTGACCTCTTGTTATGGTGCTTGGTATTACCCCAAAAATGGGAAGCTTCTGGCAAGCAAAAATAAGGTACAATTTCTCTCCGCCCGCCCCCAAACCACAAGCCACTTTGAAAGGTTATCGGTCCGCATCTGTAAAGGGAGACAAGAAGCAATTAATCAAGTATCTAAAAGCAAGACTTGTTTGACAACCAGCAGATTTGAAACATACAAGCCGCCACACAGCAGGGAGTAAACACACACACACACACACACACACACACACACACACGTGTCAAGTTCAATAGGCAAGGCTGAACTTCCAGATTCCTGTGGGGAACAAAGCACCAGAGGCTACTTGGCTGGGCTGATGGCTCAGAGCAACATATGATGGAGATATATTTTATGTATCGCCCACTGGGTGAAGCTGAGCTCACAGAAGACAGCAAAGAGGGGTTATAAATACACCAGGAAGCAGAGGAGGCTGGTCTGTTAGGGCAAATGAGTCATGGCCCCACCAAGCTGAGCCTGCCATCAGCCAGTCCCCACCTGCCTCCTTTCTTACAACCAGGCCACTGGAGGCACTGCCTTTCTGCGCTTAGCCTCAGTGCTGCCCTTATAGTAGAGAGGAGGATGCTATAGGTCAGGGGTCAGCAAACCTTTTCAGCAGGGGGCCGGTCCACTGTCCCTCAGACTTTATGGGGGGCCACATTATATTTGGGGGGGATGAACAAATTCCTATGCCCCACAAATAACCCAGAGATGCATTTTAAATAAAAGCACACATTCTACTACAGTGGCACCTCGGGTTAAGAACTTAATTCTTTCTGGAGGTCTGTTCTTAACCTGAAACTGTTCTTAACCTGAAGCACCACTTTAGCTAATGGGGCCTCCTGCTGCCGCTGCTGCACGATTTCTGTTCTCATGCTGAAGCAAAGTTCTTAACCTGAAGTAATATTTCTGGGTTAGCGGAGTCTGTAACCTGAAGTGTATGTAACCCAAGGTACCACTGTAATGTAAAAACACCAGGCAGGCCCCATAGATAACCCAGAGATGCATTTTAAATAAAAGGACACATTCTACTCATGCAAAAACACACTGATTCCCGGACTGTCTGCGGGCTGGATTTAGAAGGCAATTGGGCCGCATTCGGCCCCCGGGCTTTAGTTTGCCTACCCATGCTATAGGTTATAGGAAAATACATCAGAAGCTGGGCCAATCTAAGTAGGTATTGTCTACACTGACTGGCAGTAGCTCTCCAGGTTTTTAGGCAGGGAGTCTGAACGATTGTACAGTATGGCCAATGGTCAGGGATGATTAGTCCAGAAACATCTGGAAGGTCGCAGGTTGTCCAACCCTGGCGTAAGCTTTCCCCTCATGTCTGTCCTCAGCATCTGAGGACACCACTGAACATACAGTGGTACCTCGGGTTAAGTACTTAATTCGTTCTGGAGGTCCATTCTTAACCTGAAGCACCACTTTAGCTAATGGGGCCTCCCGCTGCTGCCGTGCCACCAGAGCACAATTTCTGTTCTCATCCTGAAGCAAAGTTCTTAACCTGAAGCACTATTTCTGGGTTAGCGGAGTCTGTAACCTGAAGCATATGTAACCTGAAGCGTATGTAACCTGAGGTACCACTGTAAAGTGCTCCATTTAGTTCAGATGGCCAAGGCTGGACTGGTCTTCTCTGAATCTGAAGCAGCTGACCACGGGTTCCAGCAGTGGATTTGATAAGAGAAGTTCTTTATGATGAACGGGGGTGCCGAACCCTATTGGGGCGTTCCTATATTTGGGGAGTAGGGGCTGGGCACCCCAATGTTTAAAAAGTGTGGAGGCTGTGGAGGGGAAGGAGGGCCAAAGCAGCCACCTGCCAGTGGCGGAGCCAAGAGGAGACTAGGGAGGAGCCGGCGGCTATTAAAGCCGCACGGTCACAATGCTTGGCTCCGCCCCCAGCTCCTCCCAACATCCTGGCATCACACACACAACATTGCCCCCCCCCCATCACCCTCACAAACTGGCAGCTCTTTGGACAGTGCAAGTTTTAGAATTATATGAGAGAGAAAGAGAGAGAGGGAGAGCGATTGGCTGTGTACACACACTGTACATTTAAAGCACAAGACTTCCCACAATGAATCCTGGGAATTGTAGTTTGTTAAGCATGCTGGGAATTGTAGTTCTGTGAGAGGGAAGCTACTGTATGGAATGGTAAATGTATGGTATTTACACAGCCAGAGAATTCTATATAGTTCAGATATTATCACACACTGGGAAAGGGATGTACCTTGAAATGCTGCCTTCTTTAAATGTGTTGCTCCAGACAGCCACCTAGGGTCATTCAGCAGTAAGGTCATCCTTTGTAGACTATATGCATTTAATAAGAACCGCATTGCTGCAGCTCTTCATTTTCCAAAAGTATCCTGCAGCCGCACAGCTCAAATCTTAGATGTTACAGGTAGGGAGGGATTTTATCAGAGTTTATTACAAAGTTTATTTGGGGCCCCTTCCCTTCTCCATCAATCATTCTGTTTTTATCCAGTATAGTTTTATACCATGTAAGGTCAAGAGAGGGGTGGAGTGGAGCGGAGCGCTTTGTTAATTGTCTGCATTTAAGGCCTTATGCTTTTATACTCCCTCAATGATAAATATAAATAAAATAAAAGAGGATCAGAGATAAAAAAGCAAATTTGATTACAACATTTCTGTTTATGCTTGACTTAAAAAAATGTTCTCCAGGCTTCACCATTCTTTCTGCCAGTTTCAGCTTTATTTGTAAGCAATATTATAAATAAAAGTAAAAATTGCATCATCTAGTTGTGCTTGCTTGATCAAAACAACAATGCAGCAAGAGCTCCCCTGTAAACTTTGCAGCTGGTTTGTTGCAAGTTGGCCAACATAAGCTGAGTTGTAAAGGTAAAGGGACCCCTGACCATTAGGTCCAGTCACGGATGACTCTAGGGTTGCTCACTCATCTCACTCTACAGGCCGAGGGAGCCAGCATTTGTCCACAGACAGCTTCCGGGTCATATGGCCAGCATGACTAAGCCGCTTCTGGCGAATCAGAGCAGTGCACGGAACGCCGTTTACCTTCCCGCCGGAGCAGTACCTATCTATCTACTTGCACTTTGACGTGCTTTGGAACTGCTAGGTGGGCAAGAGCAGGGACCGAGCAACGGCAGCTCACCCCATCGCGGGGATTCGAACCACCGACCTTCTGATTGGCAAGCCCTAGGCTCTGTGGTTTAACCCACAGCACCACCCGCATCCTTAAGCTGAGCTGTGCTCAGCTGTAAAATGACTTTACAATTCCCTGTTCGTTATATCTGAGTGACATTGTTTTCTCGAGTTAACCACTAATTCCAAATTAACAACCGCTCTTGTGAGAAAAAGCCCAAATTAAAATACACAGAGATGAACTCACCCAGTCTTCTCTTCATAGCATTAATAAAGCAGAGCACCGTGAAATATATTGGGTTGGCTGAGTGGGTTTTTTGTGATGTTCATGGTAGCAATGGTGGCAATGAGCTGCTTTGGCCTCCTCTGCTTGGAGGAGGGCTGCTGTCAGAGCTGAAACCCGCTGTCCTTCACTGGCAGATGGCAGAGGGGCAAACCCATTTATTTTTACACAGCAGATCTGCAAACTCAGGTGTACACCACAGCAAGCACTCTGTATCACGAAAAGTGGGAATTCCCTTGAGTTGTGTGGTTGACCTGAGCAGAAGGAGAACCCAAGGAGACCCAGAGGCATCTGGGTACCAACCCTCGGAAGAGTATTGGCCCAGGCAAGTCTCACCTCTGGTCTAAAAAAACACATGCCCACAGTCATTATCTAAAGTAATGGCTTCCTCATTTGACCATCAGTTCTGATTAAGGGAGCTGGCTCTTCTTTGCAATGTGAACTGTCACAGACACTTTGCGATGGTGTCAGACCAAGTCAGTGGCAGGCAGCTATTGAGAAACAAAATTACTTTCCCCAACAACTCCTGGGAGGCGGGGCAGTGGGGTGTGTGTCTCTGCAGGCTGTGTTATTAACTCACCATGTGCAGAGTCTGGTAATGTCTGAAATTATACAAACCTGCTTGTTTTTGCAGACGAGGGATTCTCCGTGTTCATGTTTCTCCAGCGACTGCTTGGAAGCTGTTTCAGGAAGGGAAGCAGTCACAGTGCTACATACGAATTGGCCAACCTGGTGTCCTCTAGAACAGAGCTTTCCAAACATTAGTAGTGTGTCGGCTGCAGAGTGTGTCTTGCAAACGCTCCCCGTGCTCCTCCCAGAGCTGGAAAGGGAGGAAGGGAGCGGGCAGACTGCCGGTTTGCTAGTAAAACTGAATGCCTGTGTCGCGATACGCAGTGGCGGAGGAAAGGGGTGGGGGTGGTCTGCCCCAGGTGCCATTTCTGAGGGGGTGACAAGAAGGCACCCCACGGGAGGCTTGCCCCACCAACCCAGGCGCAGTGGCGCAAGCTACCGCCATTGCGTAGCGGCGTATGGAGGATCCCTCTGCCGCCACTGCAGTCATGAGCAGAAGATCCCACTGCTGCCCAGCGGCACATGCACAGAACCACTACATATGTTGCATGTGCATGTGATGTATGTACGGCGCGCACACATGCACTGCTGGGCGGTTTGCCCCGCCATCCAACATCCCGCACTGGGTGCCGGTTAGCCTTCCTTCGCCCCTGGCGATACGATGTATGTCTAAAAAGTGTGTCACCAACATGGAAAGTTTGGAAAGTTCTGCTCTAGAGGTTTTGCACTGCAACTCCCATCAGTAACGGTGGTGCTAGCTAGGGCAGATGGGAGTTATAGTATATTATCTGGAGGGCACCGAATTGGTAATAATGCATGTATGCTGGGTATGGGATAGAACCATGATGGATTCCAGAGTTAACCATATGTCTGTGATTTACAGAAATCTAGTTAAGGTTGCAAACCTATGCACAGTTGCTAAGAAATGTATCCCACTGAATTCAATGGGACTTTCTGAATAAACATGTGAAAGATCACATTCCATGCATCACTTACGAAAACAGACCCAGAATGGTAAAAAGATGGGGATGCAGTAAAGACTGGGATGCAATAACATCTGAAGCCATAGCTGGAAGGAAAACTTCGGACTTTTCCGGGCTGGTGGAGACCCCACCCCATGAGAAGCTTTCCCCTGTAAAGGAACCAGGATAGTGTAGTCATCAGAGTGTCAGACTTGAACCTGAGAGACCAGGGTTCAAATGCCCACTTGGCCTTGGAGCTCACTGTGTGGCCTTGAGGGCCAGTCACTGCCTCTCAGCCTAACCAACCTTATGGGGCTGTGGTGGGCATTAAATGAGGAGTGGGAGAGAACCATGTTTGCCACCTTGAGCTCTCACTGGAGATGAAAAGGTGGATAATAAATATAAATTATGGATGTAAAAATAAAATATATATTTTTAAAATCAAGTAATTCCCCCGCCTTGCTCTGGTAACTCTGCTGCTGGAATAAATCCATTTCCTTGAGAGAGTATATGCAGACTTGATTAGGTCCTGAAATGAGCAGTATCCATCTTCCTGAGGGAAAGCAGATTGCCTCCTACGCCTCAGACACATGTGAATCCAATTTCGAGGACTTTTGATTAGCTGAGCAGTCTTCTTTATCCGCCAGTCAGGACCTGAATTATAGGCAAGTGTTAATTAAGCAGGGGTTATCTTATTTTCCTTGGCTCTTTTATTCTTGGTTTGAGACAAATAGAAATGGGTCAGAGACCAACGTGCTCCTGAAAAACACATACACCACTGCAAGTCAGGCCTGTCAGAGCTGTATGTGCTGGATAGACTCCTCCTAGGGCCTGTCCCAGGAGACTGTTCATGCAGCAAGAAATGGACCTTTGCTTTTTATTTGTTACACACAGGCTTGGCTCGAGGTGGTGCTGTAGTTGTGGAGGTACAGTGGTACCTCTGGTTAAGAACTTAATTTGTTCTGGAGGTCCGTTCTTAACCTGAAACCATTCTTAACCTGAGGTACCACTTTAGCTAATGGGGCCTCCCACTGCTGCCACGCCACCACTGCACAATTTCTGTTCTCATCCTGAGGTAAAGTTCTTAACCCAAGGTACTACTTCCGGGTTAGCGGAGTCTGTAACCTGAAATGTTTGTAACCCGAAGCATTTGTAACCGGAGGTACCACTGTAATTGCATTTTCCCAGCACTCCTGATCTACTGATGACACCTTGCTTCAAAACTCCCAATAATGCCAGCATCAGGACTCCTGATAGGGCGCTCTGATTCAGAGCCGTGCCCCAGAAGGCAAAGAGTCATTGGCTGTGTACTTGGGGGAGGGCATGTATGCAAGCAATATGGGGGTGTTAGTACTGCTTGGTGATTGGTGCTTTCTCTGTGTCTCTTTTTGAGCAGTTGCATGGTGATTGCAGTTAGTGGGGGAATTGAATCACGCATGTGGGAATTCTGCTTGTACAGAAAGCAGATGGAAGTGGTTTTTCTCTGTTCCCTGCTAGAGCAGCTATCCTGTTCAAATGGAAATTGTTTCATTAAAGGAACAGGAGATTCTCTTCTTATCTACCCCAAGGAGCAAGAGGCTTCATTAAAGGGAAGGTTGTAATCTTATATACCCCCTTACCTGGGAATATGTCTTACTGACTTGCGTTAGCTCACAGTGAAATCTCTTCTCTTCAGCCACCCTGAGTGTAGAGTTTGCAGCAATTGATACTGTGTAAAAGCATCTCTTCTTCTTCTCCTTCTCCTCCTCCTCCTCCTCCTCCTTCTCCTCCTCCTCCTCCTCCTTCTTCTTCTTCTTATCAAAATACTTGTACAGCAAACTGATAGAGAGGCATCACAGGGAATGAAAGAAGTTAAACAGAATTACGAACAGGAATAGTTCTTGCAGCAAAGTTCCAAGGTTTCTTTTCCCAGAAGTCAGATTTAATTACCTGTTTGTCTGTTAAATTGTAAAAAATGCTGTCTGTGATGATGCATCAAGATCTTAACTCACATGGCTAGATTTGTTTGCCCTGCTAATCCACCTGTGTGACATCATGTACACTAGAGTTCCGTAGGTGTCCCTGTAGATGATGAAAATAGCTTTCATAGAGCTGCTAGATTTCCTTCCCATTGGTTCAAGGAGCCAAGGCATGAGTTCTCCTTGACTTATTCCTGGGTAGATTACACAGTGAGGGGTCTTGCCCACCCACTCCCATTTTCAGGGGCATTATTGCTTTCACCACTTTGACAGTACATCAGTACTACTGTGTGGCCCCATTGAAATTCAAGCTTCTTCCATCCCTCCCTACCTGCCATGCTTTAAGACACATTGCCTATATATACACCTGTATTGCTATTAAAAAACAAAATGTAAACTTATTTGTTGTTCAGCATTATCTACTGGTGTGATGTTCGTGCCTTTTCTGTTCGCATAGTGAAAGGAGAACCCCCCCCCAAATTGAGCCACTTTTCAGGTACTCACACTTGGACACATTTGCAAATCTTTGCATGGGGCCAACACCTAGGTTGCTAAGTCTTCTTAATGAGCTCCTAAGGATGCATTAGCTTAGCTTATCTCAACTCAACTCACAAATAAGATGTAACAGGGCTACCCATGCAAAGATATCCTTTTACACTGAGACAATCTAGAAAATTAATCCCCTCCAAGTTCTCATTATCAGAGCCAAACGTCTGGTTAATTAACTCTAATAGCGCATTCAAACCGGACTCAGATAATTACCTCTTGTCTCTTGACAGCCATCATTCCAACAGCATAAGCCTGGCGTGGAGAATGATGAAAGCTGACTTGGCACCTCTTGGCTAATTTGTCTCCAGTTGATCATTTGAGGCTTTCCCCTTTATCCTTCTCATCCCCCACAGTTCATTACAGCAAGCCAAAGGCCAAGAGAATTGCCTCCCATGTCTTTGTTTTCCCATGCTCAGAGCAAACAAAACAATAAGGAACCAGGGAAGTAGCCGTCTTAATTACAAGGTCATGGGGAGATGGGGTGGTTCTAATGAATTGGTTGCTGTTGTCGTATCTTCTTTTTAATACGAAACACACACAATTCATATACATTGCACACTAATCTAATATATATATAGGCATCAAAACCCGTAGTTAACAATCATACTTTGAATACGTGACAGTCTTGAAATATGAAATATGTGCTGCAGGGATATCTCTACTGTCAGGGGTTCAGGAGCAGAGGCGAGGGCAAGGGAGGAAACAGAGAGCGAGGGGGAGGAGGCAGAAGAAAGGATGAGTGATGACGACGACCCGAGATCTCCGAGTCTTTCCAGTGAATCAGAAGATTCACAAAAAGGAGCACCAGTGGCCAGGGCAAGGGGGGAGACTAGGGGGACACCCCAGGAAGAAAGAGCCAGAGGGGACTCAGAGGGGAGCAGTTGGAGATCGGGACCAACGTCACCGCCAGAGAGTAGGAAAGAGGAAGAGCGCCAGGGAGCAAGCGCTGGCAGCTCGCAACAGGAGGGAGGGCACGAGTCAGGAGTGGCCACACCTTCATCGGGGAGCGAAGTGACGGTTAGACGGAAAGTGGAAGGTTGGGCGCGCACGCCAAGTTCAAATGCACAGGAAGGTGGCGCAGTAGGCAGCCCGGAAAGGGAGCCAGGTCCTAAAGCCCGGCGCAAGGAGACAGGAGAGTCAGGGGGGTCAGCGTCAGAAGAATCCCGGAAGGAAGAGACCCAGGGGGGCAGAGGGACCCAGAGGAGAACTGTCAGGCGGAAAAGGTGGAGCAGGGCGAGGATATTAAGTTGGTGCGCAAGGGGCGGAGACTCAGACGGAGCTTCGCCGATCTAAGCATAAGACGTAGGGTTGCACGCAGCAGCTCGAGAATGGAGACTGTAACTCAATAAAGACTTTTATTTAACGATCGCTGGCTAGCGTGATCCTCTGTGAGCTAGGATCTGGAAGTAACCCTGACAGTAAGCTCCGTCTCATCAAATTGTGGGCATCCACGGCCTCGCGGAGAGGAGGGAAAGCGGGTGCCTACAAGAGAGCTCACGAACGGCAGACAATATGACGGCCGAACAGCAAATAACGGAACTCAGAGAAGCAGTTTCACGACTGAATGCCGAGGCGCTGGCGTCCAGGAAGAGAGAGGAGGAAGCAGCTGCCGCCTACAGGGATCTCCAGGTCAGGTTGGACGTGCTTACGAAGCAAGGGCAACAGACACCCAAATCAGAGGGGATTGGGTTGGGGAGACGCACAGGCGGTCTGGTCTCGCACTTCGATGGGAATTTGCAACAGTACCCCAACTTTAGAGCAGACGTAATGTGTGCACTGCAACTACTGCACAAAGACTTTAGAGATGAACAAGAGAAAGTGGGGTTCATCATGTCCCATTTGCATGGAGACGCAAAAGCATGGCTGCGCAATTTGTGGAGAGATAAGGATCCTGCGCTCCAAAATGCGGACGCCTTTATTAAAGCGATGGATGGCTGTTTTTTATCAAGCATTGACGTGGATCTTGCCCGAAAGGAGGTGCATGGACTAAGGCAAGGGAGGGCCAGCGTAAGGCAGTATCATGCCCGCTTTTTCGCTTTGGTCAGTGCCCTGGAATGGGACAGAGATTCGGCTCCTGTCAGAGACCTTTTTTGGGAGGGCTTGCACAACTCGGTTAAAGATGAGATTGCGAGGGGGGAGAGACCCCGGACCACGCAGGAGATCGTTCAGAGGGCGCTGGCGGTGGGGGTGCGGCTGGAAGAACGTCCGTGGAGCAGGGACGAAGGGCGCAGCGGGCGCAAACCAGCCAGGGGCTCCTCCTTCCTTCCCAGAGAAGCAGCGCGTGCGCAATCCACGCCTCCAACAGGGGGAGGGGTGGAACCGATGGAGGTTGGGAGTGCAAGGGCTCAGTCAGCAGCCAGAGCCCTAGCACCGGCAGCAGTGAAAGCGAAGCCTCCTAGAGGGAACAGGAAGTGTTATATCTGCGAGGATCCAGGGCATATGGCGAAAGAGTGTCCCCGGAGGCTCCACAAGCACACTGCAGCCTCAGCAATGGTGACTGCAGCAACGCAGCACGGAGAACCACAGCAGGGAAACGACGATGTCTGGCTGGAGGAAGAGGCACTGGGGCCCAGCCAGACGTGTCAGTGAAGCAGTCCCCAGAGATTTTACCGCCCATGGACCCCCTCCCGCCCAAGCCAGTAGTGAGGCTCACCGCTTCGCTCCAGCTACCCAATGGAATCACCATGGACGTGCCAATCACCGTCGACTCGGGAAGCAATGCAGACTTCATAGGGCAGGACTTTGTCGACCGGCACGCTATACAGTTGCTGCCTGCCACGCTGCCCCTGCAGGTTGTCACGGTGGATGGCAGGGAGCTGTTAGGGGGGCAAGTGGTGAAGCAGACGCCACCTATGGTGCTGCGGCTTGGAAATCACAGGGAAATCATCAGCTTCAACGTCACTCAACTCTCGGACACGCCTATTGTATTGGGCATGAGTTGGCTGGACAAGCACAGCCCGACGCTGGCTTGGTACCAGAGGCAGCTGACCTTCGGCTCTTCCTTTTGTGCTGAACACTGCATCATGCCCCAGCAGGAAGGGGAGCAAGAGGAGTCACAGCTGCTGCTAGGCACGCTGCAAGCGATTCCCCACAAGTACGCAGAATTTTTGGAGGTTTTCTGCGAGAAGGAGGCAGACAAGCTACCCCCCCACAGACCATATGACTGCAAAATTGACCTGCTGCCGGGGGCGGCGCTGCCCAAAGGGAAGCTGTATTCCATGTCTGAAGACGAACTGCAGGAACTCAAAGAGTTCATAGATCATAATTTGAAGCGCGGTTTCATCCGAGAGTCCCAGGCAGCGGGGGGCAGTCCTGTATTCTTTGTGAAGAAGCGAGACACGCCCCAAAAAAGACTCGTAGTGGACTACCGCATTTTGAACAGTGTCACCAAGCCATCGGACTTCCCCATGCCCCGAATCGACGACCTCCTCGCAAAAGTACGCAAGGGCAGCGTGTTCACCAAGTTGGACCTGCGAGGGGCGTACAACCTCATTCGCATGCGGGAAGGAGATGAGTGGAAGACAGCCATGTTCACGCCCCTGGGCACCTACGAATATAGAGTTATGCCTTTTGGATTGCAAAATGGCTCCCACGTTTTTCAAGCTTTCATGCATCACGTGTTGGCGGGGCTCCTCTACAAGACGTGCGTCTGTTTCTTGGATGACATCCTGATCTTTTCGGAATCGCAGCAGGAGCATGACAGACACGTCAGGGAAGTGCTGAGCAGGCTACAGCAACATAGGCTTTACGCCAAGCTGGAGAAGTGCCAGTTCGACGTGACGGAGGTGGATTTCCTGGGCTACAAGTTGTCTGACAAGGGGCTCGCCATGGACAGCGCCAAGGTTCGAGCGGTGTTGGATTGGAAAAGCCCACGCAACCGGAAGGAGGTCCAACGGTTTGTCGGCTTCGCGAACTTCTATCGCAAGTTCATCAAAGGCTTCGCTATGCAGACAGCGGCCATCACGGACACGCTCAGTTCCAAGAAAAAGAAGTTCATCTGGACAGCGCAGGCGGAGCAGTCCTTTCAGGCACTCAAACGTCTTTTCGCGTCGGAGGAACAGCTGCTTCATGTCGACCCCAGCAGGCCGATGAGAGTTGAAACAGACGCCTCGGACAGGGCCGTCGGAGCAGTCCTGCTGCAGAAGGACCCGCAGGGGGTTTGGAGGCCCGGAGCGTTTTACTCCAGGAAGCTCAGCAAGTCCGAACAGAACTACACCATCTGGGACAGGGAGTTGCTGGCTATTCATGCAGCGTTCAAAGCATGGAGGCACTTCCTGATTGGAGCCAAGCACACGGTGCAGGTCTGCACGGACCACAAGAATCTGGAGCACTGGCGCACGGCACAGTTCCTGAACCAGAGGCAGATACGTTGGGCTGAGTTCTTTGCGAACTTCGACTTCCGAATAGAGTATGTCCCGGGGGACACCAACATCATGGCGGACGCGCTCTCCCGTAAGCCACAGTATCTGGAGGACGCCACGCCAGCGGCCGCCATGCACATCTTCGCACCAACAGTGTGGGCGTGCGCTGCGGCGACAGTGGACCTGGAGGCGGTGCGACGAGCGTTGCAGAATGACTCCTTCGCGCAAGCAAAGATGGCAGAGATGCAAAGGGGCACGGCAGCGACCGACGGGTTCCAGCTGAGAGATGGATTGCTCATCCGCAAAGGGGCCATCTACGTGCCGGGAGACGAACTTCGCGCCAAGGTACTGCATCAGCTGCACGACGCGCCCACTGCCGGGCACTTTGGCAAGGAGAAGACGGTGGAATTAGTCGCCACGGATTTCTGGTGGCCCGGAATGAGAGGGGAGGTCGCGGACTACGTGGCGAGGTGCGACACCTGCCAGAGGGCCAAACCAGTGCACAGACCGCCGGCCGGACTGTTGGAACCGCTGCAAACTCCGGTCGAGCCATGGGAGAGAGTCGCCCTGGACTTCGTCACGGATCTGCCCAGCTCGAGGGGCAAGACGGCCGTGCTGGTGGTGGTGGACTTGTTCTCCAAGATGGCACATTTCATCCCGTGTGCGAAGGTGGCCACGGCGGAACAAACCGCCAAACTGTTCATAGACCACGTGTTCAAGGTTCACGGTCTGCCACGGTCTATTCTGTCCGACCGCGGGCGGCAGTTCATCTCGAATTTCTGGCAGAAGCTGATGGGCTTCCTAAACGTCAAGATCAACCTGGCGTCGGCGAGACACCCGCAGACCAACGGGCAAGCGGAGCGGGTCAATGCCATCATGCAGCAGTACCTGAGATGCTATGCGAATCAACAGCCTGCGACGTGGGTGGATTACCTGCCGCTCGCCGAGTTCGCCTACAACAACACGAAGCACGTGTCCACGGGGGTCACGCCGTTCTTCGCCAACAACGGGAGGCACCCCAGAACCTTCCCGGGACTGGAAAGACTGGTGGAGGGGGAGCCGCAGACAGCAGATGCGTTCGCGTCGGAGTTGCAGGAGGTCCACGATCAGCTGCGGCGGCACCTGGAGTTGGCCAAACACGCATACAAGGTGCAGGCAGACAAACACAGAAGGGTTGGCGAAGAGATCCATGTGGGAGACTGGGTCTGGTTAGCAGCCCACGCAGTGCCGGCCAGGTCGTTGGCCAAGAAGAAACTAGGGCATAAGCAACTGGGGCCCTACCAAGTCGAAGAGCAGGTCAACCCGGTGGCCTTCAGGCTGGCGCTTCCGGAGGGTTCCAGAATGCATCCGGTGTTCCACAGATCGGTGCTCACTCCCTACAAGGCACCGCACAGGTTTCAGGAACCCGGAACGGTGCCGAGTCCGATCCGAGAGGGAACCAGGCAACGGGGAGTGGCACGGGAGGTGCGCCTCAACGAAGTCACGGAGATTTTGGACTCCAGATGGGGGGAAGAGGGGGTAGAATACCTTCTCGCTAAGGAGGGCACCCCGGCCAGTGCCAACAGCTGGGTGCCGGGCTACGCTTTAGATGAACCTCTGCTCAAGGAAGAGTTTCATGCCCTCTTCCCCCATAGGCCAATGCCAGCGGACTTTTTCGACGACTGGCTTTTCACGCCCACGCTTTCAGCCAGCACGTTCCGGGGGTTCGACTCGGATGAGGAACCGACACGAGACGCCCGTTCCCCGGAGGGGTCGCCCTCGGGATCTGCTTCAGAACCCTCGTATTGGTGGGATGATCGACCAGAGGAGCAGTGGCGCAGGAAGTGGCTGGAGGGTCCAGGACGAGCAACGCCTCCAGAAGGAAGCGAGGGAGAGACGGACATGGACGTTTTCGGGGACGACCAGGGTCTCGAGCACGGCGGCACAGAGATGGAAGCAGAGGTGACCGTCGTCGACGAGAGCAGGGAGGAAGAACCGGAAGACTTCGGATGGAGGCCCGCCACGGGAAGCGAACTGTACCCGACATTCGTCCCCTTGACACTGCAGCACCCAGTTCCCGCACCGGAAGGAGGGGAGGGGGGAAGAGGGGGCTTCGAGGGGGGGATGGATGTCAGGGGTTCAGGAGCAGAGGCGAGGGCAAGGGAGGAAACAGAGAGCGAGGGGGAGGAGGCAGAAGAAAGGATGAGTGATGACGACGACCCGAGATCTCCGAGTCTTTCCAGTGAATCAGAAGATTCACAAAAAGGAGCACCAGTGGCCAGGGCAAGGGGGGAGACTAGGGGGACACCCCAGGAAGAAAGAGCCAGAGGGGACTCAGAGGGGAGCAGTTGGAGATCGGGACCAACGTCACCGCCAGAGAGTAGGAAAGAGGAAGAGCGCCAGGGAGCAAGCGCTGGCAGCTCGCAACAGGAGGGAGGGCACGAGTCAGGAGTGGCCACACCTTCATCGGGGAGCGAAGTGACGGTTAGACGGAAAGTGGAAGGTTGGGCGCGCACGCCAAGTTCAAATGCACAGGAAGGTGGCGCAGTAGGCAGCCCGGAAAGGGAGCCAGGTCCTAAAGCCCGGCGCAAGGAGACAGGAGAGTCAGGGGGGTCAGCGTCAGAAGAATCCCGGAAGGAAGAGACCCAGGGGGGCAGAGGGACCCAGAGGAGAACTGTCAGGCGGAAAAGGTGGAGCAGGGCGAGGATATTAAGTTGGTGCGCAAGGGGCGGAGACTCAGACGGAGCTTCGCCGATCTAAGCATAAGACGTAGGGTTGCACGCAGCAGCTCGAGAATGGAGACTGTAACTCAATAAAGACTTTTATTTAACGATCGCTGGCTAGCGTGATCCTCTGTGAGCTAGGATCTGGAAGTAACCCTGACATCTACGTTTTCTGTTTCAGTGTGTACAATAGTCTTCAGCCTTATATCCCAACAAATTCCATCCTCTGTCTTTTTCTCTGCTGAATGCCTCAGCTTTTCCAGTTCGGTGACCTGCCAAACTTTAAGCAACTTCAAATCCACGATAATAACTACCTTCTAATGCCTGGTTTGGCCTGTTTTTAGTTGCTACCAAAAAACTGATCAAACACACACTTCCGTTTGCAGTGACGCCTTGCCAAGTCCCTTCAGAATAACCTTTGCGTATGTTTTTTCTGCTTTGTTTTACAAATCCCTTTTGAATCACAGCAGCCTGATACCTTCAGGTGGTCTCACTCAAAATGGCAATAATCTGCATCTCTCCTGGCACACTTTAAGCGGTGAAAAGGTACCAGTGGGAGCCACAACACAATGCTGCAGAATGGAGAGCTCCTGTTCCTTGTGCCAGCCCAACCTTTTTTCAGAATACTCTCCCCCTTGTTTCCCAGTAACCCCATTTTGGCTGCATGACCATCATCAAGCTTCTGAGTTCACAGTTAGTATATAAGACCATGGGGTCAAAGTGATGAAGCTTTGGAACAGGCATCCCCAAACTGTTTTGGGACTACAGTTCCCATCATCCCTGACCACTGGTCCTGTTAGCTAGGATGATGGGAGTTGTAGTCCCAAAACAGCTGGAGGACCAAGTATGGGGATGCCTGCTTTGGAAGATGCATTATCCCTTAACATGTTACGTAAGTCAATACAGTACTTGAAGCATTCTCTTGAATGGTGCACCAGTCGTCACTGGTCAAATATGGGGAACCTGTAGCCTTCCCAATGTTGCTAGACTCCAACTCCCATCAATCCCCAGTCAGCATGGGCAATGGTTAAGGGTGATGGGAAGACCACAAGTTCCCCCACCCCTGTCCAATTTGATCGGTACCGAGTGAAAAACAGGCTTCTCTCCTCTGGAGTAGTACCTTCTGCCTGTTCATGTGGAAGACAGCCCTGACTCACATAGAATTGTAGAGATGGAAGGGACCCTGAGTATCACCTGGTCCAACCCCTTTGCAATGCAGGAATATGCAGCTCTCCCATATCGACAGAATTTGTTCCATACTTTCTCTGCAAATCTTTGCCTTTCTCTCCTTGCCTTTGAGGTCCTTCATTCTGCTTCCTTTCTCCGCCATGGATAAAGTCATCACACTGTCAAGGTGGTAGCACTTTGCTTGATGGCTAATTATTGCATTATTATTTTTTCAGTTGCAGGGAGTTTTCATCGCAGTTAACAATTCAATTCTCTTTTTATAATTAAGTGGCAGGATTAGTTTCCACCGGTTCCACCAGTTTCCTTAAGAGTGCTGCACTAGAAATGATTTCATTCCAGCACTTAAACTTTCATAAAAATGTAAAGGGACCCCTCACCATTAGGTCCAGTTGTGGCCGACTCTGGGGTTGCGGTGCTCATCTTGCTTTATTGGCCGAGGGAGTCGGCGTACAGCTTCTGGGTCATGTGGCCAGCATGGCTAAGCCACTTCTGGCGAACCAGAGCAGCACACGGAAATGCTGTTTACCTTCCCGCTGGAGTGGTACCTATTTATCTACTTGCACTTTGACGTGCTTTCAAACTGCTAGGTTGGCAGGAGCTGGGACCGAGCAATGGGAGCTCACCTCGTCGCGGGGATTCGAACCGCCGACCTTCTGATCGGCAAGTCCTAGGCTCTGTGGTTTAACCCACAGCATCACCCGCGTCCCAAAACTTTCATAAGACCGGACAAATTGAAGCTTATAGTCAAATGGGCATAATGGAAGACAATGGCTCCATCATCACATTAGGAAGGCAGCTGTTGAGCCAGAGTCCCTTGACTGTGCAAGGTCCAGGGCCAATCAATAAGCTCAGAGTGTCTGATTTGAGGAGGAACCACCTTTCCCAAAGGACAGCCACTGATTCCAGGGAGATTCCCTTATCCGCAATAGAAACGGAGCATCATTTGAGCTGGGGCTCCATGAAGAAGGACCGGGAACCTGCCTGAGATGCCTTTATTCCCACTCCTTCATAACTTTGCAGCTGCAGGATATAATGTCTGTCCTTTCAAAAAGAGAGTGCCTCTGAGCATATGCAGAGTATTATCTCATCAGTCTTGATTCCCCACAGTCAACCCCCATTTGCTTGGGACAAGAGGGTAGCTGAGAAAATGATTTCTCAGCACGGTGTCCAGTTTCCTTCCAAATTAAATGCTACAAATTATCCACATTTTGGGTGGTGGGTTCTATGGCTTATTCTGGCCCCAGTATGTGACTTGCAAAATTTCTGTTTTTCTTCCATGCTGCGGCTGCGTTGCACAGATGAATAACAACTTCAGGAATGTAAAGGCAAATGAGAGGTTTGGCTCAGCAATGAAGCTGAGCTGCAAAGGCCAATTTTATTTTTTATTTTTACCTCCTCGGAAAAGCTGGTGTCTGTTTCTAAAAATCATCCTTTTCCTCCTCCAGGGTAAAGTGAGTAAGACTTTGTAGCTCAGCCAAGACAACTGAAATGCTGTTTGAAAACCATAAGTTCTAGATTAACAAATGACACTTTTCCTTGGTTTGCTTTGGAATGATCTTTGTGTGAGCTGAGTGCCAGGTGGGCATGTATTGTATGCTGTCCTGGACTACATCTTTCTCTTGTATCAGCATCGCATCGGTTTCCCTGGCATAGCACTGGTAGATCTAGTAGACCAGTGTGATTAGACAGAGTGAGCCAACTTTAATTCTTTCACCACTGGAATCTTTGCCGTTGCCTTAGAAGGATAAGAATTATTTGCATATTTCTAGCTGTAGTATTTGTCTCGTCTTATCATGCACAGTTATCTAAAAACTGTGTTACTGTTGTTCGCATTTATAGCTTCCTTTGCGTTCAGGGAGCTCAAGGCAGTGGACATGGTTTCCATTTTTATCACCATT
This sequence comes from Podarcis vaucheri, assembly GCF_965113315.1. Lineage (NCBI taxonomy): Eukaryota > Metazoa > Chordata > Lepidosauria > Squamata > Lacertidae > Podarcis > Podarcis vaucheri. The sequence continues at coordinate 39,012,197 of NC_138760.1, forward strand.
ACAGCCCTGGATGAGAGATGTTGACTAGCCTGAAGTCACAGCTCAGTGGAGATTTGATCCTTGGGCCTCCCTAGTCCTAGTCTGGCACTCCGATGGTGACACCACACCGGCCCGGTCAATTTTAAACTAGTTTGGAGCACTGTGGTTCTGAGAAATGGCTCAGTAACTGGACTTTGATTTGGGAAACGGCTTTTCTTTTTTAAATGCTTTTTATTAGTTTTCTTACATTGTACAAATTGTTCCATTTCTTACTAACAAATAACAGACACACAAAAATTTAAAAATTGGAAAATAATAAAAAAGGAAGAACATACATACGTCCATAAATCCACAAGTTCTTAAAAGAAAACTTATGCCACCATATTTTTAATTTCCAATTACTTAGCTTTCCCGACAGACTTCCGTCTTCCTCAATGCAGGTCTGTCTTATCTTTTTGTTTCTTTGGTCATTTTTCAATTTTCTCTGTTATCTATATGCTATAATTGTAATCTGCCTTGTAATTTGCAAAATTTAATAAAGCCTATCCAGGTTTTGACTTGGGAACATTTTTTTTTAAAAAAAATTCTTTGTAAGTTTCCCACTCCTTTTTGAACTTTTGCTTTGGCTGTCTCCTAATTGTCTCTATCGTTTTTGCCAATTCTAGATATTCCAATAATTTATCCTGCCATTCCTCTTTTGTTGGCACTGATTCTCCTTTCCATTTTTTGGCAATCAGTATTCTCGCTGCTGTTTTAGCATACAATGGGAAATGGCTTTTCAACTGGTTGCTGAGGAAAATCTGAGAGGAGCTGGGAAGCATCTGGAGTGACATAAATCATCTCTCAAGGGTTGGGGGGGGGAAGTGCTTATGTTTGTTCAAATAGAGAAGGGGAAAAACTAGGCACTAGTGCAGTGGCACAGGATGGCAATTCAAATATGCCAAAGCCCCCTGGAGAAAAGTTCACATGCCAAGGACATTTGGAGAGAGAGAGAGAAACTGTGTATAGGTATTTATATGCAACTGCTAGAGGCTTCTGAGCCAAGCTGGGGCACTTAGTTTTAAAGGAGAGCATCAATGAAGTTGGCCCAATGGAAACTTGGTGGGATGGAGACAACCAGTGGGACACATTTATCTTTGGATGCAAACTCTGTAAGTAGGACAGAGGAGGACATGCTGTTGATTTGACATTGTAGTGTTGGACCTGGCTCAGAAAAGGGCAAACAAAATTATCAAGAGGCTGGGAGCAACTCTGCTGCGAGGGAAGCTCACAACATAGCTCCTTTTTAGTTTAGAGAAAAAGCGAATAAGAGGAAACATGACAGAGGTGTAAAAAACTATGCATGCTGTGTAAAAAATGGACCGAGAGATGTTTTTATCCTTTCCCTCTCATAATAGGAGAGTACAAGGTCATCCAATGAAGATGAATGGTGAAAGGTTCCAGACAGACAAGTACCTGTTGATTCATAACAATCTGCAGTTAACCTTGATTTCAGGCCCACCAGATAGCCTCCAACTTGATTAGCTTTAAAAGGTGTTTAGATAAATTCACGGAGGAAAAGGCTATCAGCGACTACTAGCCAGTTTTCTATATTCTACCATATTAGCCAAGATTCTATACTGTATTCTGGCTATATTCTGCCTTCCCTGTCAGAGGCTGTATGCTTCTGATTTACATGAGTGTAGCCAAGGGGTGCAGCTGCCCCCACCCCAATCAAGTAAGACAACAGAAATACTTAACTAACTGACCAATCACATTGGTTCTGCCGCTCCAACAAAAGTCCTGCCCCCCCTAACCAAGTCCTGCTCCCCCCCCAACAATATTCCTGGCTTTGCCCATGCTTCTGAATACCAGTTGCTGCAAATTGCGGACATGAGGAGTGCTGGTGTGCTCAGTTTTTGCATGTGGGCTTCCCATGGGTTGGCCACTGTGAAACAGGATGCTAAATTTGGTGGGTTTTTGGCCTACACTAGCATGACTCTTCTGATGCTCCTATAGACAGCCCCCTGCTCTCCTATGGATCACACTGTGTGGCTAAAGTACACATTATGCTAGACGGGAGTTGCTGCAAATTCTCCCCCTCTTTTTAAAATTTCAAATTGCCCTTCCCCTCCAGCCAGGACGGTTGTGCTTGGGGAGGGAAGCTTGATCCTTCCCCCTCTCATGCCCCACATGAAAATTGCTCCCATAAAGCTGTCTCCTATCTTACAGATGTCTCCTTTTGCCTGGGCAACATGGAAATTCTATGAGGGAGAGAGGGACATATATAAGACAAACCCTTGGACAGAAAAAATAAAAAGGGTCAGCTTTAAAGACCAACGCGTTTATTTATTTTAATTCATTCGTTTGTTTTCTTGCCTGCCCTTCCTCTCACAGGAGCCCAGGGCAGCAAGAAATAAAACAGGAAAGCAATTTATAAACAGGTAAAACTATGTCTTTATTTTAAAATGCATTCATTACTATGTGTTTGTGTTTGTACACGTGGGTATGGTGCTATGCAGGGAGGCAATGCTTTGCAAGATGGTGTCAAATGTGTAATGAAGCAGAGAGACCATATAGCAGCTGATCAGCTAATACAAACAAGATGTGACATCAGGGAGCTTACTTTGCATAACTCTGCATGTGAAATATATACACACAAAAAAAAAAATGCCCAGTAGCACCTTAGAGACCAACTAAGTTTGTTTTTGGTATAAGCTTTCATGTGCAGACTATTTTTTAATAAATTTTGACTGCGTCAGACCAACACGGCTACCTACCTGAATCTGCATGTGAGATCATTACTGTTTGCTCTGTATTGTTAACCAAGCTAAGGCACAATTAAGGCTCAATGAAATTGTGTCAGATCTCTGGTTCAGCAGCCTGACAAAACAATTGTAGTGCAGATTCTGGTCTGTAGTTCAGAAGGTCCTCAGCGACAAGGTTGTGTGCTGTATCATATAATCTCAGCTCTTCCTATGAAACAATTCCCGTTGTTACCTGCTCTGTCTCAGACACTGTGTGGCTGCTGTAGCAGGTGATGTCTTCCTTTCGTTCAGGTAGTAAGGAGCTGCGTCAGACAGGTGGCGTCACCTTATAACGTCAAGAACAGATGCTGCGCTGTTGGCAACAAGAATCGTCTTGGGATTGGACAGCCAGAGTATGAGTCAGAGGCTGAAGGTAAATGTGCAGAGAAAGCCAGCACATCTGTAATTCCCAATGAGTGATTTATCCGCTGTCCTGACACCAGCAGGCGTGTTCTTTCTTACCTGATTGATGCACTTAGGGCCACGTCTGTTTTTGAATGTGCGTGTAGCAGGAGAAAAAGATCCACTGCAACCCAGAAAATTAAATGATTGATTTGACCAGTATTTTCCTCAGTCCTCTCTTGTTAAACAATAAGAAAGTGATTAATTGAGACATTAAATGAAACATGGCCTCTCCCTGCAAGGAGCTCTTATCATCGAAACCTTGCCAGCAAGTGAATTTAGCAAACCAAACACATCCTTTGCAACTGTCCTCTCTGCAGAAGGTGTTGCAGAGGTATTCCTACAGGAATACTTTTATTCAGATGAGGATGATAAAATATATAGTGACACCTAGGCACACCAGCAATGGAGAACCTGTGGCTCTTCATATGTCGTTGGACTCCCAACTGTCAATTGTCAATAGAGATGATGGGAGTTGTAGTCAACAATATCTAGAAAGTTGCAGATTCTTCTGCAAAACACCACAATAATGAGAATACAGTGGTACCTCGGGTTAAGAACTTAATTCGTTCTGGAGGTCTGTTCTTAACCTGATACTGTTCTTAACCTGAGGTACCACTTTAACTAATGGGGCCTCCTGCTGCCGCTGCACGATTTCTGTTCTCATCCTGAAGCAAAGTTCTTAACCCGAGGTACTATTTCTGGGTTAGCGGAGTCTGTAACCTGAAGCGTATGTAACTCAAGGTACCACTGTATAAACTATTCCACCTCCCCCACACAAGGTGCTTAAGAACATCAACAATAAGGCCCTAATAAAAACAACCAAATCCTTGATTTATTTATTACATTTATATATTATGTTTATCTTCCAAGGAGCTCAAGGTGGTGTGCATGGTTCTTCTCCCCATTTTATCCTCACAACAACCCTGTTAGGCTCAGAGATGGTGACAGGCCCAAGTGAGCTTCCTGGCTGAGTGAGGGTTCAAACCCTGCTTTCCCAGGTCCAACCCTCTAACCATTACACCACACTGCTTAACAATATCACTAAATCAATGAACCCGAGGTACCACCGTATACACAGAACCTTCCAGAGTAACAGAAGAAGAAGATTAAGTTTTTGCTGTGAGGGGTTTATAATCTAAAACTCTTAAGTGAAAGAGGCAGTAAAAGGGTGAGAAGAGAAAGGCAAGGTATAAAAGGGGAGGATGTGAGAAGCTGCATTATGCAGTTGAGGGCCTTGTACTTGATTTATGTTGGGTGAGTGAAGTGAGAGGGGTCTAACAAACAAAGGCTGCTGTGGGGAACCTCTGCCCCTCCAGACATTGCTGAACAATAACTCCCATCAGCCCCAGCAAGCATGACCAATGGCAAAGGATGATGGGATTGGTAGTTCAGCAACATCTGGCAAAGGTTCCCCACACCTAATCTAAAGGCTTCACAGAAAAAGTGGGTTTTGAGGAAGAAATGGAAGAGATGAGAGGCATTGCATAGGCTACTTTAAAAAAAATGTGGTTGTCTTTATTAATTTTCATACATATTATGACATTATAATGTCATACTGAGCCAATGTCAATGCCCCTTGGCTCTAGGTGGATGTGCCAAGTATCAGAGAATGTGGTCAGGGAGCCAGTTAAGGGAGCAAGAAAACCCTGAGCACCTGAGAACTGGAGAGCTCCAAGAGGAAGATGGCAAGCACAGTTATAAATCAGAAGATCTGCATCCAGTGAGGTGGCAAAGGAAGAGGCAGTGGCCTTAGAGCAGTATGATAAATTATGCAGGATGACATCCCTGTGAAATGAGATGCACTTATTTACCTCTATGCCAGATGACTGCAAACTGCCCAGTGTAAACCATTCTAGAAAATGGAGGAAATTCATGGGGCTGCCAGTCCTTGTCCCAGGCTGCATCATGAAGGAAAGGATTCTAAAATAGGTGGACAAAATTTGCCATGCTGAAAAGCAGACAGTTCAGCAACAGCAGATGGAATAGATTCCTCACCAGCCTGTCAAAATTCACGAAAGCATCAACCAACAGGGTGTATCTGGTGTTTTTGCATTTTGACAAAAGCTTTTCTCAAAGCTTTTTGAGAAAAATGTGCAAAATGTGTGGGGTTTGTGTTTTTTTAAGGGAAGCATTTGCCTGAGCCAGAGAACCATGGACGCTACTCCTAGAATCTAGAAAGGGTTTGCATAAAACCCTGCCTTACTGAGCAGGATCTAACCCCCATTTAGCAGCTGATGAATGGGGGTTAAATCCTGCTGCCTTGGCTGCACATGAACAGGTGTGCGCAGCCCATGTTGGAAATAATCCTTCTCCTCTCACCCATCAGCAGACACCATGAGTGACATCAGTTGATGAGCAGGGGGCTGTGGTTTGGGGGAAATGGCCTCATGGGCCAAAAGGGTCCCCCTATTGGGGAATGATTGAACCGTGGACCCAAACTTCCCCATCTTTGGCCTATATAATGGCCACAATGCACCATGTCTGTGCATGCCTACCACTGAGTTCCATTGTGTTTACCCCCAGGTACTCAAGCCCATTGTACAGTGGGAAACAGCCTATGCATTTGAAGCCTTGTGGCAGAGAAAAAGGAGGCCATTCATGCTTTTAAAAAATATTCAGCACACTCGAAATATTCCCAACACTTCATCCTCATCGTTTCAGTAGCAGCACCCCTGTAAGGTACGCCCACCTCATTCTCCCATATTGCAGATGAGGGTGTTGGGGCTGAACTAGAATAGCCACTTGCCCAAAGCCACCCCAAATTGTTTGGTGACCAGGTGAGATTTGAAGGCGACACTCCCGCTCAGGCCTTAGGCTGCCTGCTCACCCATACTCATCGCCATGAGGGACGATGGTTGGCATTTGTCTATCTCCAGAGACAACAGGAGAGTTAGGGGTAAAGTCAAATGGGTGGAGAGTTACAGCGCCTGCTGCGGCTGTAGAAACCCATAGGGGAGAGAGATGTTTTATTGCAGCTGAGGCAGATGAAGGCGTCCGGCTTAGCTGTTACAGAAACACCATGGGCAGCTGATCTGCCAGAAGCGTCTTGGAAAGGTGGACCCTGCTATAGGTGAGCGCTGATGATTGGATCCTTAAGAGAAGCTCTGTGGGAAAGCAAGCCTATGGAGACGCAACCGGAAGGGGAGCACTTTTTGACATCTACGGGGGAGGTAACCTGGAAGATCCACTTGGACCTCCCCGAGTCCAGCTTCTGCCTTTTCCATTACTATTCCAGCTCCATCTGGTACGCAGGCTGTGACCCTATCTGCCTGCGAACTGCCTCACCAGAGTGGTGCATGCTCTGGTTATCTCCCGCTTGGACTACTGCAATGCACTCCACGTGGGGCTACCTTTGAAGGTGACCTGGAAACTACAATTAATCCATAATGCGGCAGCTAGACTGGTGACTGGAAGCAGCCGCCAAGACCACATAACACCGGTCTTGAAAGACCTACATTGGCTCCCAGTATGTTTCTGAGCACAATTCAAAATGTTGGTGCTGACCTTTAAAGCCCTAAACGGCCTTGGCCCAGTATACCTGAAGGAGAGTCTCCACCCCCATCGTTCTGCCCGGACACTGAGGTCCAGCACTGAGGGCCTTCTGGCAGTTCCCTCACTGCAAGAAGCCAAATTACAAGGAACTAGGCAGAGGGCCTTCTCGGTAGTGGTGCCCTCCCTGTGGAATCCCCTCACACCAGATGTCAAAAAGAACAACAACTACCAGACTTTTAGAAGACATCTGAAGGCAGCCCTGTTTAGGGAAGTTTTTAATGTTTGATGTATTACAGTATTTTAATATTTTTTGGGAAGCCGCCCAGAGTGGCTGGGGAAGCCCAGCCAGATGGGCGGGGTATAAATAAATTGTTGTTGTTGTTGTTCTTCTTCTTCTTCAGGACACAATCTCCTGCCAGCTGAGCCCCCACCCCCTTTGCGTCCACCCGCTGCCTTCCCCCCAGCCCCATTGGCGCATCGGATGCAGTCAGCTGTCAGTTGATGTCAGTCATCAGATGGAGGGAGGCAGCATCGCTAGACCGGGTACCTTGGAAAGCGCTTAAGGATCCTGTGTGTGTGTGTGTGTGTGTGTGTGTGTGTGTGTGTGTGTGTGTGCGCGCGCGCGCGCGCGCACCAATCTGGCTTCTTCCCTGCCGGCTGCAGCCTGCGATTCAGCCTCTGCGGAGGCAGCTAGATGCCGCCCCAACATACACGCGCGCACACGTGCGCCCGCCTCCTTAAACGCAGGCTCCGGCTTGACTTCTTAAAACGCAGGCTCCGCTCCGATCGCCAGGCGCGCAGACCGTCTCCGGCTCTGCAAGCATCCAGACAAGTCGCCCGCAGATTCCTCTGCGATCGGAAGATCGGCTCGTCTATTTCCACACCCCCCCAACTTCTCCCAAGTTACTTCGCCCCCCAAAAGCGAGCTCGCTCTGCAGAAGGAAGTGGCCAGGCGTCCAGGTGGCTCCGCTGAGCCGTGGCTCAAAGTGGTCAGAGGGCGATGTTGGAGGCTTGAAAAAACACCAGCAGACACCAGCAAAGCCCATCAAGGAAGCGGGCAGGTGTTGGGTTGTCCTCTTGGGGGAAGAAATGGCCGTAGAGAACTGCTCCGGAGCCTCCTTCCCAATGAATTCTTCTGACTTCCCCGCCAGGAACAGATCAAGTAAGTCAAGGATGGTGGAGGTTTCAAGCTGGATAACTTTTCTTGAGAAAGGTTTCCCCCCCTTCTTGTTGCAGGGACAGGTAGCAAAAACCAAATTGGTTCTCTTGCCTGTTCAAAACCTGTCCAAATCCAGCATCTCGCTGCTCTCCGGTTCTTTCCCATTTAGTGGCTTTGGTAATGATGGCTGTGCGCTTTTTTTTAAGGCAAAACAGATAAATAAAAATGGAAGCGAGTCACTATCAAAGCTTGTCTTACAGAATGGATCGTGGGGTTTAGAGCCTCACTTTTAGGAATGATGTCTGCGCTGCCTGAGCCGCCCACTCCTTGCCTCGCTTCACCCCTACAGTACTTTAGAAAGTGCAACAGGTTGGGGAAATGGCTTCGCTTCAGCACCAGAGGCGGCGGACAACTCCCCCGGTGTGCTTCTTGGTCTTTTTGTTCCCGAGGGCGCAGTATTTGCCCCTGCAGAAGTGCCTCAACGGGGGGGGGGGGGTGGAGATCATCCAGATGTGGTTGGACCACAACTCCCATCACTATTGGCCATGCTGGGGAGAGTTGTACTTTAGCAACATATGGGGGGTGGCAGAGGTTAGCTGCCCCTGATGTTGGCAACATTCCCTTCTCTAAGTTAATGGGATATGGCTGAGCAGCATAGGCTGGGGCCGAAGGGATGTTTAATCCAGCAACATGTGGAGGGCACCACATAGGCTACCCCTGGTGTGAATGGAATAACGTGGGGGGGGGGAGCATGGAGTGCCACCTCTTTTTACGGCTTCGGAGGGTTTGTGTCTCCGCTGAACACATGGAGAGCAATAATAGCTCCTTGCAGACTAACAGGAAACAGTCTTAATGAAAAGCATTCATGTCCTGGATTACTCCCTTCAAACAACCCCCAAACCTTTCCGCTGTAGACGCCATCCTCTATGTTTCATATTAAGAAAAAATTAGCAAGGTTTTCAGCATAATAATAAAGGCTCCTAATCCATTTACCGGCTTGCTTTCAATAGGTTCTTTTAAGATGCAGCAGGTAATGCTTCTGAGGTCATTCAACTGAAAGTAATTTGTTTTGACTGTACAACACAGACCATTCATTTATTGCTCACAAAAGAAATCTCAAGCATACTGACTGATCCAGATATGCGCATAAACTACCTGCAACAAAACAGCAAACCCATAAGCCCTTTCACTTTGTGGAGGAGCTCACATTAAAATGAATTTTTAAAATGTTTTATTAAAAATGAGTGGTTTAGGAATTGAATGACTCACACATATTAATCTCAATAATGCTTTAAGATGTTTGTGATGTTTTAAAAACCCATGCAGTTTTCTACTCCTGCTGCTGCTAACTCTGCTGCTGACAACAAACACTCAAGGCACCAGTGACTTATCTTATCTGTAGTGGGGATTGAATATTGTGTCTGATTTAAAGATAGGTAAGCTGAGTGCAAAAGGTTGCAATCTGACATATATTTACTAGGGGGTAAGGTTGTGTTCACCAGGAAACAAGTCCCATTGAAACCACCATACTAACTTCTGAGCTTGCTTAAGATTGGATGTTAAGTCCTACTTTCACTTGACTTCTGAGTAAACATCCTTAGCTTCATGCTACAGATTATGTATGGTACTTGATAGCAATAACAGGGTAAAATGTTGTGTGTGGATTTGGTAGGAGAAGAGATTAGCAGTGGTGTGCACACCTTAGACCAGGGCACCACTTGGACTGCCTAAGCAAGCCTGCTGGTATTCAGATACTGAAGATGATACTGTCTTGTTGCCATAGTTGAAGTAAAATTCAATGGCCAATTGGCTTGACTTGTGGTAGAGTGTTGGCAAAAGTGGGAATCTTTCCTTCACGGGCAGCAAAATGCCTTAGGCTAGCCTTGGAGCTGGAAGAGAAACCATGTATGCCATGTTGAATTCAATTAAATATTAGGGCTGGCACTTGAGGAAAAAGAAAGAAATCTTAGGCTATGTTCACACTCCTGGTTGCTGTGCACTCATTGCATTTCCAGCACTGGGTTTCTAATTCATGTTCAGACTACATTATCCAAAACGCACATGTAACCTGGACTTCGTTATAAGATGCTAGTCTGATGCCCGGTTTCGCAAAGCAGCTTCTCACTGATTGGAGTAAAGACATTCCTACCCCATCAATGGAAGTGACTGAGTGTGGCAGAAGAATGGCCGTACTCAGGGGCGTAGTGCTGTCGGACCTCTGACCCCCAAGTGTGCCTCATCCCATGCATGGGGTGGTGGGTGGGAGTGGGGTGCAGAGTGTAAAGAACACCCTCTGTGCTCACACAGGGGACTCGTGCACCGGGTGCATGCCCCCCAAGATTCTGCGTCCAGGACCACACACACACACCCTGGCCACCCAAGCTATGGTACTGGTCAAGCTTCATATACAGACACGCCAGTGGAGGAAGGTGGTCCTCAGGACTGGTGGGGCAGAAGGAAGGGAGGTCAACAGGAGATGGAGTCAAAACCAGTGATAGGCAGAGCCAAAGGATTCCACTGTTGTCCATATTCATCTCCCCCTTGGGTCGTACCAAGGCAATACTGAGACTAAGAACGACAAGGCGGAAAGCTGGGGCTGCTCCCTAGCCTGGTTGTCCTGAGGCAGGCAGGTGGGGGCTGGCTGAAGACACACTGATCTTGGTGGGGCAGTGCCCCCCTTGTCCTAATGCCTCCACTGCTACTTGGGAGAAGCCCCCTAACCACAACATTTCTTTTCAAATGCTATATATTTTAATTCATGCTTAAACTGTGTTACACACGTTAAGGAAAACCTCCCCAAAATACGATCTCTACAAAAACAGATTTATACCCAAACAAATAACAATGCACTGTTCCTTCCAAGACCTGGTAAACAGCGGGAACGTTATCCATGAAACTGATGCCAGAGGTCCGTTTCTCCTTTGTATGGTTTCTATATTTTCTTACACCATGTGGCTGCTGTTTCCTCTGCTGTCTCTTGACTCTGTGCCCAGCTCCACCAGCCTTGAGCTAAACACTCTCTCTGCACACCAGATGGCACTGTGGGAAGATGAGGTGACTAGCTACAGTGACTATGTACCTTGCCTTGTGTCATCTGATGAGAGTCATGGGTGCAAAACCTAAGACCCTCTCTGTGTCTTTTGCATCAAGCTGTCACACATGAGCAGTGCAGAAGTTTGGTAGCTTGTTCCCTGGAAGGGCTTCTGCGCCTTCAAGAAGTGCTTCACATTCAGAAAGTTAGCAGTTGTTGAAACCAGAGGCCTCTGGAAAACCACAAGACGACATGAGGGCAACAGCCCTCTTCTACTGTTCCCTACAAACCAGGATTCAGAGGTATAATGTCTCTGATTCATCTTAAAACAGATTTCTCACATCCAAAGCTCTGTAATGTAGAAGAGTGAATTTCAGTTGATCCAGGTTTTCTCAAGAGAAGTAGCACATGTGTGATTCTACGAACTGCATCTCACATTTGTGGGTTTCTTTTCCTTTATTGAACTGGAAGCAAGATAAGGCTACCTTACAGAAGCGCCTGTCCCAATGAGCAGGTCAAGGAGGTTTAAAGCGTTCTTGGAGCATGAATTCCTATTGTGTAATTTTAAATAGGTGGCCCCCAGACAGTCGTCTTCTTTTTTGGCGAGGATGGGTATAAGAATGTCTATTTCACAAAGCTCGCGCAATGCTTAGAAAAGAAAACCTCAAGATCTCGGAATAACTTGTCTGGCCTTGAGCATTGAGTGCCTTGAATTGGGGAAGGAGGAAAGTATTTGCTGCTCAGTGTCTGCAAAATATCTCCAGCTAGACCTGCTTTGCAAATCCAGGCTCTTCAGGCAGAAAGATCTTAAATGAACGGCTGAGGTTTGAACATCTCTCTGCTTCCTTAGTCTCCATTTCGAGGGCTTCCAGACTGGGACCAAATATTGCACAGTTTGTGCTGTGTTCCTGAAGTTGTTCAGGTTTCCAGCTGATGAACTGTTCCCAATAATCTCTGGTATTCATGGAAAACAAGGTAGGGGAGCCACAGAACTATGCTGTCACCCAGTAGGTGAGAAGGTGATTGAATATGGGTGGGCCGAGCACAAAAAGGTGGCTGTGAATTAATCCCTCCTGACTTCAGGCAATAAGAAAGCTAGGAAACAGTGTTGGGTATGACTGGAGAGTTAATCATACCATCAAACTGCAGTAATGAGCCCTGGGGCACTTCCCCTGGATTAATAACTAGCTGGGAAAGAGTGACTGCAGTTCACGCACAACTGAAACGAGGCCCCATTAAGTCTGAGAAGGCAATTAAGCCTCCTAGAAATGAACTGTGCCAATGTTTGTCTTTTGTTTATGCCTTGAATTTGACAAGGGAGGGAAATGCCTACAAGGGGAAGTGGGGGTGTACTGTTTCATTTTGGATGGATGACTCATCATATAAACATCTGGATAGCTTGAAATATCCATTCAAAAATTAATACCTGTCCATCACTCAGATACACTCTGTCTGGTCCCCTTCATCTTAAAACTAAGAAGTGATAAAACACAGAGCTCTCCTCCCCCCTTTTTTTCCTTTTGCAGAGTGTCTTAATCTTTAGCAAACGCTCAGGTTTTCCTGCTTTGACACAAGGCAGGTGGGCAACAGGCTATTAGAATTGCCAACTTCCTCTCTCTCTCCGACTGGAAGAAATTCAGCAAGGCAATGCTTTCCCCATCGCTGCATCTCCATGCTGGGGAAAGCTTAACCTAATCAAATTTCTGTTTATCATGAAACTGTTAAAAACACAGGAGCCCTGTTAGGGTGGAAAAGTGGGCAACCACTTTCTATGAAATGTTTAGGAAGAGAAAGACTGCACCTTTAAATTCCACGTTGTGTGGTATCTAAAGAAGGAAAGGTCCACACAATGAGGTTCCTGGCAAAGTGCCTGGCAGGGAAGTCACCAAAGCACCATTATACCCATTGCAGGCTGGATTCTGCTCCCTTGACAACAGTTATTTGCATAAAATTTGCTTCTTGAGCATCTCCTTCTATGCCAGGGATGGGGAACCTGTGACTCTCCTGATATTGTTGGATCCCCAGCTTCCATCAGAAACCATGGCCAATCTTATCATCTTTTCTTTTCTTTTCTTTTCTTTTCTTTTCTTTTCTTTTCTTTTCTTTTCTTTTCTTATCATCTTATTGTTGCATCTATAACTCACCTTCTTCTCGAAGGAGCTCAGAGTAGCATACATGGCTCCCCCGCCCTCATTTAATCCCCACAACAACCCTGTGAGGTAAGGTAGGTTAGGCTGAGAGGAAGTGACTGGCTTCATGAGTGAGTGGGGATTTGAACCCTGATCTCCCAGGTCCTAGCACAACACTCTGACCATTACACCACACCGGCCAATGGTTTGGGATGATGGGAGTTGTAGTCCAGCAACATCTGGAAGGCAACAGGTTCCCCATCACTGTCCATTCCCTATCCCATCGGTGCTCACCACAGCTTCCATTTTCAGTAAATGACCAGATCATGTGGAAAGGATGGCAGAGTTGTAGCCCACTAGTAGAGCATCTGAGGTCCCGGGTCCAATCCCTGACATCTCTAGGTATGGCTGGAAGGGACCCTTGTCCGAAATCCTGGAAAGCTGCTGCCCATCAGTTTAGAGTAGACAACATTGAGCAAGATAGACCAATGGTCTGACTTGGTGTCAGAGAGTTCCCTGTGTTCCTGCTCCTTTCGTAGCTGTGTAGAGCTGTCTTTTCATGACAGATTTGGTGGAGGAGAGGGAGGGAAGAGATAATAAACTGCACTCATTTGTAATTGCCTCTTCACAACTAGTAATGCTATAGGAGTGCTTCCTCCTTTGCATCCGGCCGCCTGAGTCATGAATAGAGCTGAGGCGATTTGGAAACATTAGGTGCCAAAGCCCTGCCGTCCTTGACAGTGCAGATACTGAGCAGCGATATTTTTAGAAGTCACGTGGAATTAACAAGCTAGCTTCACATCATGTAACAACAATGTGAAGAGACTATTGCCCTCACATCCTACTTGCGGACTTCCCAAAAGGTATCTGGTTGTGGGAAACAAGATGGCGGACTAGATTAACTTGTAGTCTGATGAAGTGGGTCTGCTCTTCTGTTCTGACACGTGTAGCTTAGGTCTTAAATGTATGGAGCTCACAAATTGGCCCTTCCTGTTAGGAAACAGAAGGCCGGCTGTCCAAACAAATATCGCCTCAGAGGGCTACAAAGTGCAAGGACACTCACTATTCTTTTTATATATATATAATTTTTATTAATTTCAACATACCAATTATTATACATTCCACAGAACTTCACATCTTATACAATCTTTTTGGACTTCCATCAGCACCTCTGATGATCCACCATTTTTATCATTTCTTCTGCATTTCTTAAATTTCTATTGCCTTTAATTATCTTAACTCACATTCCACCTCTTTAACCATTTTTGCAATAATTCAAATAATTTACCTCACAAAACTTCTTGCAAACCTACAAACGTAATCTGGTCATCACAATTACTTTTCAAATAGTCCATAAATTTACACCAGTCTTCTGTGAATCTCTGGTAGGACATTCACTATTCTCTCTCTCTCTCTCTCTCTCTCTTTCTCTGGCTTGTTTTTGGCAGTGGTGGAAAGGCCGACTCCCTACACCAATGTGATCATGCCGAGTTTGTTCGGCATCATTTGCTTCCTCGGCATCGTCGGGAACCTCATTGTGATCTACACCATTATCAAGAAGAAGAAGCTGAGGTGCAAACAGACAGTGCCCGACATCTTCATCTTCAACCTCTCCATTGTGGACCTGCTTTTCCTGCTGGGCATGCCTTTCCTCATCCACCAACTCCTTGGCAACGGGGCCTGGTATTTTGGAGCTCCTTTATGCACCATCATCACCGCCCTGGACACCAACAGCCAGATCACCAGCACCAACATCCTGACAGTCATGACCTTGGACCGTTACCTGGCCACCGTCTATCCTCTGAAGTCCACTTACGTCCGGACGCCGTGTGTGGCAGCCTTAGTGATTGGCCTGGTGTGGCTCCTCTCTCTCCTGACTATCATCCCAGTGTGGATGTACGCGGGGCTGATGCCTTTGGAGGATGGGAGTGCCCGTTGTGCCCTTTTGCTTCCCAACCCGGAGACTGATATTTACTGGTTCACCATCTACCAGTTCATGCTGGCTTTTGCCATCCCACTGTTCATCATCTGCGTGGTCTACTTTAAGATCCTCCAGCATATGGCTACCACTGTGGTGCCCTTGCCCCAGAGGAGCCTCCGGGTACGTACCAAGAAGGTCACCCGAATGGCAGTTGCCATCTGCTCTGCCTTCTTCATTTGCTGGGCGCCCTTCTACATCCTCCAGCTAGTGCATCTCGGCATAGACACCCCTTCCGTGGCCTTCTTCTATGCCTACAACTTTGCCATCAGCTTGGGCTATGCCAACAGTTGCCTCAATCCCTTCCTCTACATTGCCCTGAGCGAGACCTTCAAGCGCCAATTCATGGTGGCCATTCGTCCGGCCAAGGAACAGTTCCGGGTCAACAACAACAACAACAGCACAACAGAAGCCAGCGTGTGCCTGAAGCTTGCCCCAGAATCCACCCAGCAGACTCAGTTTCTGGAGGACTTTTCTCCGCACTCGTTGCCTGTGACGGTTGCCGTTCACTGAGGACTCCGTTAGTCCTGCAGCTATGAGACTACGAAAAGCTTTTCCTTCACAATGCTGCAAGGGATGGTGGGCAGGTGGACTGATTGGGGCCGGTACTGTCATTAGGCAAGCTGAGGAGGTGATGGAGGCTTTCCGTGTAGGTGACTTTCCTCTGATACTTGGTGAGAGATTGCCAGTAACTGCAAAGTATGCAGAAGCAACCACCCCAGTTTGCAAGAAACCTAGGGATGAGTCAGAAGAAGGCATGATGATGAAGCCAAAATGATCAGTTGAACAGCAAATGGACAAGGGTATGCAAATAGTATGAAAGCACAACAACTTCCTGCCTTCAATGGAGCTGAGTAACTTCTGTCTAACGCAGGATAACCAGCATAAAAATATACACTGGCCATAACCAATTATTAAGCAAAGAGTCAAGCAGGTGGAGATTCATTTTCTGTGTCCATGGCAGTATGAACCACAAACAAATAATGTCCTATCTCCTGCATTGTAGCACCTCGTACAATGCCCATTGTCTGGAGAAGTGCCAAGAAAGACTTGGGTGAACATAAGGAAGGATCACAGCTTGCCCAAGGATGGAGTAAGGAAAGGCATTAAGGGCCTGTCAGTAATTCCTAGCGCAGGTGAATGGCAGCAGGCTTCAACTTCAGAGTCTTCTTAGGAGTCATTCAGTCAGGTGACCACTGGAGGCTGCTCCTGAATCTCAACAGTGGTGGGGATGCAGTTATGGGGAAATCTCAGCCTCTTGGTTTCTCCCTTTGACACAGCTGCTGCAGAGCTTCTGACCACAAAAAGTGGGGCAATCCTGCTCTTTGCTGCGTATACTAATAAAGGAGTGTTGCCACTTCTGTGTAGAAGGGATGAATAACTTGCCAGCATTAGGGCTGTTGTACCTTGAACAGTCAAAAGATACAAGACCCCAAATGCTTCAACAGATGCCATTTGTTTTGTCACAGTCCTGAACGACTTTGAAGAATTGTTCCTGGCAAAATTCCCTCATTGTCTTTGTAACTATTATGCTGTCGCTGCATCGTCCCAACCCAAACCATCACCTATGGTTCTGTGATGAGTAGAAAGACGATGAAACTCAGCTAAGCTCTTTTTCTTTCCTTTGCAAAGGTTTAACAGCTTCTTGAAGTCAAGCTGGGGTCTACCCGATAAAAATAACAACAAACCCTCAGTATTTGGTGTGCATAAAAGTGCTTACAGAGAAAGGGGTCTTTTGGGGAGGTGGACTCAGAAAGAATGATTGCATGCATCTGACCAACACTGCCAGTTTTTCAACCAGCATCTGGAGCTGTGTGTTTTGAAAGAGCTTGAGATTGTTCAGAAATTGGCAGGTGAAGTTTTTCACAGTGTGGAGGAGCTCATTTTATAAGGTTCTAGTGGCTGCCGGTCAAGTAGCCAGTACAGAAACAGCAGCCGGTTGGGAAAAGTGGCAATCCCATGCCCAAGAACCACAAGGTACAAGGATGTTGGAGACAACTAGTCCAACCGGAAGTTCAATCCTAACCATGTCTATAGGTGCAAACCAGGAAGCCAGAGGTGGGCGTCCCTTTTTCCAATGCTCCCCATCATTCATCAATTTATTCCCTTTCAATTAAATCGTGCAGTCAGCAGTGAAGAAAAAGCTACTGCTTGCTAGCAACTTCAAAGAGGGTTTTGGGAACTATTTAATTGCCTTTTCTCAACTTTTCTCAAACCTCAGGTGGCTAAATGCAGCTCTGATAAGTCGCATCACACTGAACCAGACAGTTTATCGTTAAGGCTCAATCCAGGACTCATTAGCAGCTCTGGCAAAGCTTGTGTGGAGCCAGTGTGGTGTAGTGGTTAAGAGCAGTAGTCTTGTACTCTGGGGAACCGGGTTCAATTCCTCGCTCCTCCACATGCAGCTGCTGGGTGACCTTGGGCCAGTCACACTTCTCTGAAGTCTCTCAGCCCCACTCACCTCACAGAGTGTTTGTTGTGGGGAAGGAAGGGAAAGGAGAATGTTAGCCACTTTGAGACTTCTTAGGGTAATGATAAAGCAGGATATCAAATCCAAACTCTTCTTCTTCTTGTCTGGATGGTTTGTGCAGCGGTGGAGTATATGCCTGCGCTGGCCAGTGCGGGGGTGATCCTGAGGGGGGTGGGGCACAGAGGGTGCCCTCCCACGCGCCACATTTCAGGGTAGGAGAGGGGCAGGGAAGCTGCTGCTCACTCTCCTCTACTCTCTGCAGCCGGGTCAGACATTACCTGGCAACAGAGCTCCTGCGGTCAGGTTTGCCTCACCATGGCTGAGGAGGGCTGCTCTCTGCTGCTGGGTCAGAAGAGCTGCCGCCGCCGGATGCGAGGTGTGCCGCCCACTTGCCTGCAATTTTGTCACCCCCCTCAGTCACGACACCCGGGGCAGGCCGCACCCCCCTTCCTACGCCTTTGGGTTTGTGCTACAGTCTTTTTTCCCCTGCCTGATCAGAAATGAGGGAAGAAATGAGATGATGAATGCAGGAAAAATACAGTGCAGTTATGTAAATATAAATTGTTAAGTGTCGTTTGCTGATGTAACATGCTGAAAATGGGAGCTTACATGAGCAACGTTATGTTTTGAGCATGTGTTTGAAGAATAAAGGAATTCAGAAATTCTGCTTTGTTCAAAAATCCCAATTCTTTTTCAGAACCACCCTGTTTAGGGAAGCTTTAAATTTTTGATGCATTACTGTATTTAAATATTTTGTTGGAAGCCACCCAGAGTGGCTGGGGAAGCCCAGTCAGATGGGCGGGGTATAAATAGTAAAACATTATTATTATTATTATTATTATTATTATTATTATTATTATTATTATTCCCAATATATATTGAGGGGTTTATACACTGTCCTTCAATAAAATTGCCAAAGCAGCTTACAAAACACATGAATAACATTTACTGCACAGTGCAAGATAACAGAATTCATACACCCTTTCATAAAGGAATCACTACTCACTATTTTGGTGTGTGTTCTTGCATTACAAAAGGTATAAAAAAACACACACACAAATATAAAACACGCAAAAATAAATAAATACTAAAACAATAAAAGAACATGGAACAGCATCAAGCAACAATAAACCAAGTCGTGATAAAACACAACTGAGGTAAAAGGCCTGAGAAAATTATAAAAGGCCTTTGCATGGTGTTAAAATGGCATCAGGGGAGATGGCAGGTAAGCCTCCCTGGGCAGACCATTCCACAACCAGGGTGCCACCACTGACAAGACACTTTCCTCAGTCGCTCTTTACAGAACCAGAGTTCTTGCAACCATACAAACATTACCAACAGCAACAACAACAACAACAAAAATCAAAAAAAGAAAGAAAGGAAAACCCTGAAGTATGCAGACAGAACTGAGGGGAAACAGATTGCTTTTCAAAAATTGCGAATACTGCCACACATTAATTAAAGGTGCATCCTGTGGTGTTAGCGACATCTCAACTCAGTGCCTGCGAGGCATTTTCACTTAATGAAGAAAGCACAGAAGAGACAACATAAGCAGTGGATTACGCTGCTCCACTGCTGTGAAGGAATCCCATGAGAGAGATTCAGAAGTCTAAAGCAGCTTGTTAAACAACGATCTGCGGATGCAGGGATGGATTTGTTGTACTGGAACATTAATGTCATGTCCTCATGTCCCCAGGCACACACCTGCAGCAGCCACAGCAACCTAGCAGGGCCAGAGACTGGTTGGGAACCAGTTGTATCCCTCACTTGATTAAAAGTGGGGTTCAACTATATTCTGCTATTAAGCCTTTACTGAAGCTTGCTGTCCTAGTGATCATCGGTTTGCAGCTTTGTTGATGAGATTGCCAATAGGCCTGGGTATACAACAGAGTTTGTTTGTTTGTTTGTTTGAGATCAAGCCCTCCTTGGAGAAAGCAATTCTCAGTTCTTACAGAATTGTGCTATGTATGAAAAATTGCCTCAGAAATAAAGTAAAAGCAAACCAGTACCGAAAGCTGCATTACACTTCGATTTTTGACAATGCAACCCAAGACACGGTTTTCCAGGAAATAAGAAAAATGCATATCGATCATTTAAAATAGAAAAGAAGTTTGGTACATTGGGTACTACCTAAGTACTTCCCAACCCATAGCCTGGTTATTTTATAATTAATTTATTAATTTGCAACATTTCAGGCTCACAAAAGCCACCCCTCCCCCTGAAAAAAACTAGCTCAGAAAGCATGATTTAAACACGAAGAACCAAAATAAAACCATCAGCTATTGATTGATGTCTCGTAATGTGTTTCTTCTAATGTTGTACTGAGACCTTTAGATAAAGGATGGTATATAAATTTAATAAACAACAACATCAACATCAACTTAAAAAATAACCGAGACACCATAACAGCATCATCATAAGGCAGTTACTCTGAGGATCAAACCATTTCAGAAAGCATATTTAAAATAAAAGCTTTGACGGCGTTTCTGAAGGTGTGTTGGAAAGGGGGATGGACGGGCTTCTTGAGGGAGAGCACTTCAGAGTGAAGGTGCCACCACTGAGAAATCCTTGCCCCGACATTCTCACCAAGATGGTAGTGGGACATGGAGCAGTTACACCAGAGCTGGTGAACCCGTGGCCCTACAAATGTTCCTGGGCTACCTCTCCCATCATCTCTGATGGTTGGCTGTCCTGGCTGAGTCTAATAGGATTTATGAGTCCAGCAACATCTGGGTACAGTATATTTAAATAAGAGATGTGTAAAGAGCCTCTCCCCTATTTAACAGCGGAAGTAGTGCTGTTATGTCTTGCTTGTGGGCTTCCCACAGGCATCTGGTTGGTCCCTGTGAGAACAGGATGCTGAAGTTGATGGGCCATTGGCCCGATTCAGAAGTTCTATTCTGGGATAGCTCAGCTGGTAGAACATGAGACTCATGATCTCAGGGTCGTGGGTTTGAGCCCCATGTTGGGCAAAAGATTCCTGCGTTGCAGAGGGTTGCAGTAGGTGACCCTTGTAAAGGCAAAGGTAAAGGGACCCTTGACCATTAGGTCCAGTCATGGCCGACTCTGGGGTTGCGGCACTCATCTCGATTTATTGGCTGAGGGAGCCAGTGTACAGCTTCCAGGTCATGTGGCCAGCATGACTAAGCTGCTTCTGGCAAAACCAGAGCAGTGCATGGAAACGCCGTTTAACTTCCTGCCGGAGCGGTACCTATCTACTTGCACTTTGATATGCTTTCGAACTGCTAGGTTGGCAGGCACCGCGTAGTAGGGATTCGAACCGTGACCTTCTGATTGGCAAGTCCTAGGCTCTGTGGTTTAACCCACAGCGCCACCCGTGTCCCGATGACCCTTGTAGTCCCTTCCAACTCTACAGTTCTATGCATCTATGAGCATTTCAGCAGGAGTGCCTACATTGGTGATGAGCGTCCCTCTATTAAAGGCGCAGAAGCCCAGACTTCTTTCAACCCACAATCAGCTCTCGTGCTTAACTGTCCTGAGTGAATTATTGTTCTGAAACCCTCCCTATGCTGGTGTCTACAGTCTTGTTCCGGGTGCAGCCAACACGCTGTCCCCGTTCACTTCTGAAGATTGTGACTGATGGGGAACTCTTGACAGTGCCAGCAATAACAAGCTCCTTGTTGGGTGTGATGGATATTCCATTTCTCCCTGGGTCTGGGGGCATTATTCACACTAAAGTATATTACTCATCCTTCTGGCAGGCTGGTAATGAGAGGCATCCTTCTACTTCTTGCCTCCTCCCACTGTGGATTTCAGATGGTAGGTGAAAAGCTTGCTGCTGACTCCCGTGAATGCTGCATCATAATGCCCCAATCAAAATAATCACTGCTCTTACGTAAAACTGTGCCTAATCAGATATGCATTGTGTTACTACAGCGAATGTACATTTCCCCCCCTAACAAAAGGGAAAGGGGATATCAGGACCACAAATGCTTTCAGCGAGAGAATCTGTAGCCACTCAAGCTCAGCATAAGCAATAAAATACCACATTTCCCTGCTTCCATATCCTCCAGCATTTCTCCAATGAAAATAGGGATGTCCTACTCAACAACAACAATAATTTTATTATTTATAGCCCACCCATCTGACTGGATTGCCTCAGCCATATTAGGTGGCTTCCAACATACACAAAAACATAATAAAACATTAAACATTAAAAAAAACTTCTCTATACAGGGCTGCCTCCAGATATCTTTTAAAGGTTGTATAGTTACTTCTCATTTGCTTGGGGGTTGCATAACTCCATACCTTCTGATGAAAATAGGGGCGTCCTAAGTTAAAGCGGGGCATTCCAGGATCAAATCAGAAACTGGGGTGGCTTATGTAAATCTGTCCCTGGAAAATAGAGACACTTGGGGGGGGCTGCGCTTCTCATTCTAGTTTTGAGAAAAATGGAGTTTCTGAGAGGATTCGGGCACTAAGAAAGCTCAGTGTGGGAAAGTGTGCAAACTGTGCACAGGTGTCATGTGTGGTGACACCCCCCCCCCCCCGGTATCACTACATGAAGACATCTTGTGCATTAGGGTTGCCAACTTTAAAACTAGCATTTGAAGCTGTGCCTTTTAACAGCAGCCGGGCCAACAGCAATGAGCAGGTGATAATGCCTGTCTCAGAGGGGAGTGCTAGAAAAGGTGCAGAAAAGGGTAACCAAAATTAGAGGGGAGTGAGGCCTGAACCAACTTCCTTTGAGAAAAGATTACACTTAGTGACTGCAGCAGGATGCAATATGTTTACAAAACTATACATGGTGGGGAGAAGGTGAACAGAGGAGAGTATTTCTCCCTTTTTTGTAACAATAACATGTCAGCCGCATCCTCAGTGCCCAGAAGGCAGTCAGACAGCAAATCTGTCCGTTCATCCAATTTGTACTGCATATTTTCCCCAAACCCACAGCGATCTCAAATGCTCACTCGCTGTGACTCACAGCTGTTCTCCGCCCATCATTTAGGGGGTACAGTCTATAATAAACTGTCTCCGCAATGTTTGATTACAATGTAATGCCTGTGGTCTTGGTTTGTAGCTTAGATTGCCTCGGGCAATTGCTTCCATACTCGGGAAGCTTCCAGCCAGTCTGACATCCCTCTTGCTCCCTTGCCAACTTGTGTACATCCACGCATAACTAACATGCTAATGAAAAGCCACTTTGCAATCATTAATTTGGTAAAGGAAAACAGCGTATATGCACTCATACCCCCTGCTTGCAGAATTGCAAAACAAAACACAGCGGTCCTGTAAATAAATTGAGCTGCCAAGTCATTTGCTAATCCTAAATGCTGAAGGGTCCAAATGCACCAACAGGATTGCATTCCCACCATTCAGTTCTAGCAGGTCTGCTATGGCAGCCAAACCTTACTTAACATGCAAGCTCTTGAGTTTTTCCTGCTGGGTTCAAGGATTTTGAGCTGAGAATTATCAACAGGCACCAACCACTCCAGGGACGCGGGTGGCGCTGTGGGTTAAATCACAGAGCCTAGGGCTTGCCGATCAGAAGGTCGGCAGTTCGAATCCCCATAATGGGGTGAGCTCCTGCCCACCTAGCAGTTCGAAAGCATGTCAAAGTGCAAGTAGATAAATAGGTACCGCTCTGGCGAGAAGGTAAACGGTGTTTCCGTGCACTGCTCTGGTTTGCCAGAAGCGGCTTAGTCATGCTGGCCACATGACCCGGAAGCTGTACAGCTGCTCCCTCGGCCAATGAAGCGAGATGAACACCGCAACCCCAGAGTCGTCCACAAATGGACCTAATAGTCAGGGGTCCCTTTACCTTTACTTTACCAACCACTCTAGGCAAACCTACACCATATATTTAAAGTGCATTCAAAACACATTATGTCCTCCAAAGAGTCCTGGGAACCGTAGTTTATGAAAGGTGCTGGGGATTGTAGTTTTGTGAATGGAAACTACCAGTTCCCATGATGTGTCAGGGCTGGAGTCAGGCCACCATTAATAACACGCTGTAAAGAGAGAGCACTAATTGAGTCACTCACTATAAGGGAGAATTCAGCAGCTGAGACTCAATGCAGCAGTGTGATACTGTAGGTGCTGGTCTTTGTCATCTGTTGCTGTGAATTCTGTAAGGTGCGGATGAGCAAATTACACAGGAAGAGCGAATGCTGCAACTCCAAATCAGACACAGCGGCAGAGAAAGGGGTAAAGTGGGAATGATTCATTGGCAAACCCCCACGCTAGTGAAAGTTGTTTAGGTTTGGTGATGGAGGCATTGATTTGTTTTGTATTGAGGCAGATAATGCGTCTGTCTAGTCCAGCAGGGAACTGCATCTTAAAACTGCATCATCCAGCTATACTTATTTAATAATCTCTGTGCCCATTTTCTCAAGACGTGTACCATCTGTTGATGTGCAGCATGAGTCTCCTATTACTGATTCAGAGAACTGGCTCCCTTCCTGACCCAGTAACTCTTGCTTAAGAAGGACCTGAGTAACTGGCTCTCTTCCCATGTGGTTCTGGAACACCAGATGTGACCACAGAGGCAACACAGAACCACGTGGGCGGAGCTAGCTTGTCAGCTGACCATTGCTGAGATGCGAGGGAGAGCGATGATTGGGTGGGATGAACACAGTTGAGCCAACCCATGTAGTTTCTAGCTTCCAAACATGATTGCAATGGCATAGGAAGAAATGTTTGAAGGGGTATTAAGACCATCTTGGCTGTGGTGGGGTACATGCATTGCCTTCCAAAAGCCCCAGGTTCCTGCCTGAAACCTTGGAGAATCACTGCTGGTCAGTGACAACAATACTGAACTAGGTGAACCATTGATCAGACTCAGTACAGTGGTACCTCGGGTTACAGACGCTTCAGGTTACAGACACTTCAGGTTACAGACTCCGTTAACCCAGAAATAGTACCTCAGATTAAGAACTTTGCTTCAGGATGAGAACAGAAATCGCACAGCGGCAGCGGGAGGCCCCATTAGCTAAAGTGGTGCCTCAGGTTAAGAACAGTTTCAGGTTAAGAACGGACCTCCAGAACGAATTAAGTTCTTAACCCGAGGTACCACTGTATAAGGACGCTTCCTATGCTCATGTCACCCACTGACTGATCTTTCCTCTGTCTGGGGGTGTTTGTCTTGTTTTTTAAATCCACCGCTTATCTGAAGTTAGAGCAATCAAAGCTAGTGGTCCACTTCCCCAAAGTAACCATCTCCAGAAGCCCAGGGGGTGCACATTAACCCACCAATTGCTATATAACAGGCATGTCCAACTCCCAAGAGACTGTGATCTACTCTCAGTATAAAAAAACTGGCAGTGATCTACCCATTGTCATTGGAGGGAGGAGGTGTTGGAATGCGTCCAGTGAGACGGGGGCAATTGGCAGGCTCCCACCAGCTGGCTCCAACCCACCAGCCGGCAGCCGGGCGAACTCTGGTTCTCAGAACAGCAACAAAACTGCGACTCAAGCCTCAGAAACCTTTAGAGACTGAGCACGCAAGCCAGCAGAGATAAGAACTCTTCGCAACAGAAGTGGCAGACAGAGGCTGTGTAAAGTGTATTTATAAGCATTTTATTCAGCAACAGGACAAAGGAAAAACATGTCTGCTCCCCTTCGTGTCCAAGCAAAACAGCATAAGCAAATGCTATACACAATGGAAGTTCCCAGCAGGCTGTGCTGGAAGTAAACAGACATGTGACATACAACAATCCACACATCATAGCTGTCAACGTTTCACTTTTTTAAAGGGAAAGTCCCTTATTCCAAATAGGATTCCTCGCAAGAAAAGGGAAAAGTTGACAGCTATGCCATACATCTGTTTTAAAGTGGAACGGAACATCATAATCCTAACAGGAGGAGTGTGCATGGGGTGGGTGGATTGCCCAGAGTTGTTGAGCTTTTTTGGAAAGTATTGCACAGAGTTTTTTAGCTTTCCCCCCTTAACTTTTTGTACCTGATAAGGATCACGCGATCTACCAGGATCAGCCAGGGATCTACTGGTTGGACATCCCTGCTATATAAGAAATAACCCAACCGACCAATAACACTGCAGGGAGGCAGCCACCTTTGCACCCAGCTGATAATGTCTGTCTGGATTAGGTTTGTCTTTGGAGAGACATTTGGGTCTATTTAAAGAAGAGCGTATGCTCGAGGATCCGTGTTCTTTTATCTCTCTGCCTTTTCGTGTAATAGAAGGAAGTGCATCTATCTCTTCTGACAAATCTTGGAGAAGTGCATGCAACCAGGAGACAGGCCTTCTTCTTTCTCCACGGGAGATGCTGAGCAGTGAATCAAAGACTCACACACACACAAAATATGCACTCTGAGCCAGCAGTACTTTACATAATAATGGGGAAATGGCAGGGGGGAAGCTTTTACTTTAATACCCTATACTATTTTTTTTTTTAATATACTGCAGATATTTTAAAATTAAGAAAGTAACATTTTGACCTTTTAATACTTGATCGTTTATCTGGCTGAGGTGGAGATGCTTTCTGACACTCAGCCAGTCCAGACCTAGAAATCCGTTTTAGCAGCCATTGTGCAAACAATAATAGGCACATCCCAGCCATAGTTAAGCACTTTCACTGGTTTTCAATGGAAAGAGAGTGAAGCATGTGCCCCATTCTTCTGCGTTGAAACCGAGGGATGCTGAGCTTGGGCTGGACCACATCTAATCTTGTGCAGTGCGGTGGTTAAAGTGGTGTCTTCTTCCTATTCCTGCTACATTTGGAAACAAAGGCTCAGTGTGCGCCAGAGATGTTCTGGTGAGTCATAGGATACTGCACTGCACTGCTGTTTTGGGGTCTTTTCTCTCCAGGTTTCTCTTCATAGACAAACACAGTGTGATGACCTGGGATTCGGACTCGGATGCTGAACCTGAGGGATCCCAGCCTGCACAGGAGCCCCCGCCTCCAGAACCAGCTGAGCCGGAGCTGGGGCTTGAGCCTGAGGGGTCCTCACCTGTGCTGGATCCTCAGGTGCAGGCATCAGCTGAGTCTGCTCTGGCTCCTGAGGTGATGGAGGACCCATTGCCTGCAGGTGCTCCACTCTCAGCCCCGTCAGGGGAAGCTGAGGTTGCCTCTGGGTCCGGGAACCCTCCAGCCTCTCCTGAGCTGCAGAGGCTCAGGGCAGAGAGGTGGAGGGAACTAAGTTCCCACAGGAGGAGTGCTCACCTCCAGGCCAGGAGAGGCGAGTCACCAGAGGCTTGGGGCCGCCCTATGCCTCGGGGCAGATAAAAGCCAGCCAGCCCCAGTCCCAAGTTGCTGGAACAACATTGTTGGTTGCTAGTTCCTGCCTGAACCCTGTCCTGCTTTCCTGCCTGAGCTCCTGACCTGCCCTGGCTCCCTGCTTGCAAGCCTGTTCCTGACTTCACCTGTCTCCCTGCCCTGCACCCAGCTTCATCTACTACGGACTGCCTCCATGCTGCACCTTCGACCGCAGACCGGACTTGGACCTCACCTCTCAGGTAACCCACGGAACCAGCACACACAGAAGCACTGTTGCTAAGCTAGGCCACAGCAGGGGTAAGAGGGAAGCATTCATCCCAAAACCTGTGTGTGTGTGTGTGTGTGTGTGTGTGTGTGTGTGTGTGTAACCCAGCACTGGATCCTTGGTGTCAGGGACTGGACTGAGGGGGACGGGACTGAGGAAGAATGGTGGAAGCCGCCTCCCCTCCTCTTCTCCCTTCCAGAGAAGAGGAAGCCAGTACCGAATTACAGCAGTGGTTTGAGGAAGGTCACAGCTCAGAGACAGGTGAACAGAAGAGTTGGGAGGTGTTGGGAGAAGAGAAGGGGGAGACAGAGCTACAGCAGCCAGCTGACACGTTATCACTGTAAAGCATTCCTGAATCCGGCGTGCATTGAAAGTGGAAGAGCAAAGGACTCAGAGACAATTAGCCCCTGGCGGCCACCGTAAGGGGAAGTGCTGTTGCTAGG
This sequence comes from Podarcis vaucheri, assembly GCF_965113315.1. Classification (NCBI taxonomy): domain Eukaryota; kingdom Metazoa; phylum Chordata; class Lepidosauria; order Squamata; family Lacertidae; genus Podarcis; species Podarcis vaucheri. Next base: position 39,039,531 of record NC_138760.1, read on the forward strand.
AAGAGAGAGGGGAGGAACTCAGTTGGAGTAACGCCATTAATCTACGTGGCAGTGTACATGAGCCTCTCACTGTGAATACTGAATAAAGACTTGATAAGAGCTTTCTTGTCTACTTCCTTGGCTGTCTGCCGTGAGGGGAGGTGGGGAGGATAGGAATTCACTGAAGCCTGGCACTTGGGACTGAATTGTACTTTTCTGCTGGTTCTGGGACTCTCTCAGTGTAGTGGTTAAGAGCGGTAGTCTCGTAATCTGGGGAACCGGGTTCGCATCTCCGCTCCTCCACATGCAGCTGCTGGGTGACCTTGGGCCAGTCACACTTCTCTGAAGTCTCTCAGCCCCACTCACCTCGCAGAGTGTTTGTTGTGGGGGAGGAAGGGAAAGGAGAATGTTAGCCGCTTTGAGATTCCTTCGGGTAGTGATAAAACGGGATATCAAATCCAAACTCCTTCCTTCCTTCCTTCCTTCCTTCCTTCCTTCCTTCCTTCCTTCCTTCCTTCCTTTCTCTCTCTCTCTCTCTCTCTCTCTCTCTCTCTCTCTCTCTCTCTCTCTTTGCCTTTTAAGCTGAAATCCTCACAAGACAGCTTCCAACATATAATATAGATGTACCTCTAAGTCAGTGATGGAATGAACAATACCGTATCATTAAAAACAGCAGCATCCGTAACATAGACACACAACAATAATAAAATCAATGAAAAATAGATTACAACAATTTCCACATCAGATCAAGCCAGCGGCATCATAGAGTTGGAAGGGACCATGAGGGCCAGCCATCCAGTCCAACCCTTGCAATGCAGAAATCTCTTGCCCAATGTGGGGCTTGAACCCACGATCCTGAGATTAAAACCCTCATGATCTACTGATTGAGCTGCCCCAGCTTTCCCAGGTGATATATAGCTTTCAAAGCTATATATCATGTACTTGTCCCCATTGGTACCCCTCTCCAAACTGCTCAGTGCAGTACCTTTCTGTTTTGGCAAGCCTGCTCAGGCATGTTAGCAAGATGTCCATAGCCATTCTTAATTTCACCTCCCCAATTTCAATTATACGTTGTTTTCAATTGTCTTATGTACACCATGCCCAGATGGGGGGCTGGGGGGGGGACTGTTGCAGTCCAAACCACCTAGAGGGGACCAGGTTGGCAAAAGGCTATGATGCAACATTCCAGCAGGTATTTCATGACTTCATCATGCACCTCATGAGATGTTTCCTCTATGCAACTGAGGTCCGAGGCAATAAATGTGGAAATCCCATCATCTCTCTAGGAGGAGGGGGAAACTGCTGAAGTGTGAAATCGGCAGGTCAAAGCTGGCAAGAGGAAAAGATCAAAGATTCCATCATCTCCTATTCGGTAATGAAATGCTCTTATTAAATCCCTTGGAATTAGTCTATTTTTGTGTCTCTTGCTTAAATCCTTTGCTCTTGTGCCGAAAACCTATTTGCAATTTGCTCAAGTCAGTCCCTTACTTTTCCTTGTCCTTTCAAATTTATAAATATGTGGGAGAATGGAACAGTTATCCTTCCCTGCACTGTGAATATTTACAATGGGGTATGTGGGGGGGGGGAGCTTGAGCCCATTGGGAACAGATAAACAAATTGAGAAGCCTTTTCAAACTCAGCCATGTCAGAAATGCAGGCAGATGCTACAAAGTGGGATAAGTGCTTTGCATTGAACTATGTCATTTCCTTTTTTTAAAAAAAAGATATTTTTAAAAGTTTTTTAAATATAACAAGAAAAAGAAAAATAAACATACAAAATAAAAAACAGTTAAAAACACATTAATTTTCAATAACATAACTTCCATATACTTATCTCCTCGGACCTCCTCATACCTCCCTTCTTTGTATTCCAGTTCGATTTGTTAGTTCAGCAAATCCTTACCATTAAACTTTTACGCATTTATGAAACCTCTTTTTTTTTCTTTTCGTATCTCTTAAAGCATTACAGCTGGAAACCGCTTAGTTTCTATCCAACATCCTTCTAACATTCATTAATTTTACAATGTTTCTGTAAGTAGTCTTTGAATTTCTTCCAGTCTTCTTTCACCGACTCTTCTCCCTGGTCTCGGATTCTGCCAGTCATTTCTGCCAGTTCCATGTAGTCAATCACCTTCATCTGCCATTCTTCCAGGGTGGGTAGATCTTGTGTCTTCCAATACTTTGCAATAAGTATTCTTGCTGCTCTTGTTGCATACATAAAAAAGTTCTGTCCTTCTTTGGCACCAATTGGCCGACAATGCCCAGGAGAAAGGCCTCTGGTTTCTTCAGGAAGGTATATTTAAATACCTTTTTCAGTTCATTATATATCATTTCCCAGAAAGCCTTAATCTTTGGGCACGTCCACCAAAGGTGAAAGAATGTACCTTCCATTTCTTTACATTTCCAACATTTGTTATTGGGCAAATGATAGATTTTTGCAAGCTTGACTGGGGTCATGTACCACTTGTATATCATTTTCATAATATTCTCTCTTAAGGCATTACATGCCGTAAACTTCATACCTGTGGTCCATAACTGTTCCCAGTCAGCAAACATATTATGTCCAACATCCTGTGCCCATTTAATCATAACAGATTTCACCATTTCATCCTGAGTATTCCATTTCAACAGCAAATTATACATTCTTGATAAATTCTTAGTTTTGGGTTCTAACAGTTCTGTTTCTAATTTTGACTTTTCCACCTGGAAGCCAATTTTCTTATCCAAATTATATGTCTCCATTATCTGATGATAATGAAGCCAGTCTATCAACTTTGTTTTTTAATTTCTCAAAACTCTGCAATTTCAATCTATCTCCGTCTTGTTCCAAAATTTCCCAGTATGTCGGCCATTTGGCCTCCATATTGAGCTTTTTCAAAGCTTTTGCTTCCATTGGTGACAGCCACCTTGGGGTTTTATTTTCCAATAAATCCTTGTATCTTATCCAAACATTAAACAAAGCTTTCCTGACAATATGATTTTTAAATGCTTTATGAGCTTTGACCTTATCGTACCATAAATATGCATGCCAACCAAATACATTGTTAAAACCTTCTAAATCCAAAATGTCTGTGTTTTCAAGAAGTAGCCATTCTTTCAACCAGCAAAATGCTGCTGATTCATAGTAAAGTTTAAGGTCTGGCAGGGCAAATCCACCCCTTTCCTTTGCATCTGTCAGTATCTTAAATTTTATTCTGGGCTTCTTGCCCTGCCAGACAAATATAGAGATATCTCTCTGCCACCTCTTAAAACAATCCATCTTGTCCACAATTTGCAATGTCTGAAATAAAAACAACATTCTCGGCAATACACTCATTTTTATCACAGCAATTCGGCCCAACAGTGAAAGCTTCAAATTTGACCAAATTTCTAAATCTTTTTTCACTTCAGTCCAACATTTTTCATAATTATCTTTAAATAAATTCCCATTTTTGGCTGTCATGTTAATCCCCAAATATTTCACTTTCTTTACCACAGTCAATCCTGTCTCATTCTGAAACCTATCTCTTTCAATCTGTGCCATTTCCTACTGCCTTGATAACAGGGTGAGAATTTAACCCACTGAACAAAAGGACCACATAACCCCATGGCTGAGATTGGTAGCTATGTGGTTTTAGAGAAGAAATTCAGGGCACGTACTTTACAAGGAGAGCAACTAGCTGTCCGAAAAATGCGAAGGATTCTCAAGTTCTCCTTGGCAAGCCCCACATGGAAGTTCTCTTGGGCAAGCCCTACTAAAATGAATGGGACTTGCTGTTGAGATACTGCCGGGGAGACAGGGGCATTTGGCAGGCCCCCAGCCTGGCTCTAGCCACCGGCCAGCAGCTGGGTGATTTCCAGTCCTCAGAACAGCATCAAACAGCGACACAAGCCTCAGAAGCTGTGCACGCTCTTATCAGCAGAGTGAATAACTTCTCACAATGGAAGTGGCGGACAGAGACATGTGTAAGCATTACTATTTATGTGTAAGTTTATGTGTAAGTTTATTCAGCATAGTTCAGGAACAAAGGAAAAACATGTCTGCTTCTCTTCGTCTCCAAGCAAATAGCAAGATAGCAAAAGCAATATACAAACGGAAGTTCCCAGCAAGCCTGTGCTGGAAGTAAACAGGCATGTGACACACAACAGTCATGCCTGTTCCTTTTAAGGTGGAACAGAACTATATCCTAACACTTGCGTGAGTGAGCACTTATGCTCTTCCACAAATCCCATTCAGCTGAGTGGAGCTCAAGTAGGAGAACTTCCTGGTGGATCGAGCCCTGGATCTGTAAATTAAACCTGCATTTCTTTCCAAAGGAAGCCCAGTGACAGAAGGAGACATTGCCAGGCAGGCTCAGGAGCAGGGAGGTGAACCTGTATTGCCGAGATTATTATTATCCAGCAAGACTTCTTAGATATTATGTACGCAATGAAGCATTCTGAGATTTGTACCAGCTACCAACAGGTAGGTAATCTCACGCATGTTAGTGTCTCGAACACACCCAGACCAAGGAGGACAAACCAGCGGGTAGTTTAATTCTTTACTGACAAAGCACAAACTTACAGTAGCTCCCGAGGTGTGCTAAACATGTGCATGCAAGCTTCCGATGGCTAGGTAGCTGGTGGTGCTCCAAGCTGGACGTTTGGAACAGCAGTATGGCCACATCTACACCCAAACGTAAATACCCTCATCTGACAGCTCAAGTGCAAGCTCTCAGAGTCCTGACAGACCCTGACAGTTAAGTCCAAACCACCTGTTTAAAAGGTAAAGGTAAAGGACCCCTGACAGTTAAGTCCAGTTGCGAATGACTCTGGGGTTGCGGCGCTCATCTCACTTTACAGGCTGAGGGAGCCGGCGTTTGTCTGCAAACAGCTTTCAGGTCATGTGGCCAGCATGACTAAGCCATTTCTGGCAAACCAGAGCAGCGCACGGAAACGCCGTTTACCTTCCTGCCAGAGTGGTACCTATTTATCTACTTGCACTTGACGTGCTTTCGAACTGCTAGGTTGGCAGGAGCTGGGACCAAGCAACGGGAGCTCACCCCGTCATGGGGATTCAAACTGCCGACCTTCTGATTGGCAGGCCCTAGGCTCTGTGGTTTAGACCACAGCACCACCTGCATCCCGACAACCACCTGTTTAGATCAGGGCAATTTAGTACCACTGACTGGATCAAATGTGGACACATACGCATACCTGCATCTCCTCTAAAACTAATAGTCAGGAGATCTACTGCATAGAGAATAAGGCTTTCAATGGCCATGGTGACTATGCTCTTCTTCCTCCATGTTTGGAGCCAGTAATGCTTCTGCCTACAAGTTGCTGGGAACCTCAGGAGGAGAGAGGGCTCTGGTGCTTGGGTGCTGCTTGGGTGCTTCCCACAGGCATCTGGTTGGCCACAGTCTGAACAGGGTACTGGACTAGATGGGCCGTTAGCCTGATCCAACAGGCCCTTCTTACATTCTTATGCTGAGGCTCTCCCACCTCACTACATTGTCTGGCCCTGAGCCTCGCTTGTATATCCACTTTCTCAGACCATTGGCTCACTGCGTGCTTTCTGTAAATTATGAGTTTGTCCATCCCCACCAGCTGGTACTGTCTTCCCTCCTAGCTTATATCAATGTGAAATAGTACAGAAATTGCCTCTGGTTATTCAGGAGCTCTTTACTTTGTTTTGAATAAGCTTCAACGCTGGATTAATCCTTTGTGTAAGCAAATGTAATTTTGAAGCATATTAATACTGCTGAATGCTTATGTAAGCATGTTTTTAAGCTGCATCTATATAATATATATAATTTTAAGCTGCATATGTATAATATGCTGTAGAATTGCCTAGGTGGCATCTTTGGGGTGGGAGGCTCCAAGCCTCTAGTTTTTATATCTATAAGATGGCTTTCTGCAGGAAAAGAGATGGCTGAAGTAGTCAGACCACTATCTTTGCTGAGTTAGTGCTCTAGCCAAGCCTGTTAAGTATCTATTTGCATGACTAAAGAGTCCAGGTTACTGGTTGCCAGAGAAACTACTACAGTGGTACCTCGGGTTACATATGCTTCAGGTTACATACGCTTCAGGTTACAGACTCTGCTAACCCAGAAATAGTGCTTCAGGTTAAGAACTTTGCTTCAGGATGAGAACAGAAATCGTGCTCCAGTGGCGCAGCCCCAGGAGGCCCCATTAGCTAAAGTGGTGCTTCAGGTTAAGAACAGTTTCATGTTAAGTACGGAACTCCGGAACGAATTAAGTACTTAACCCGAGGTACCACTGTATCTGGAAATACTTTCCAAGCTAAGTTGGCCTTCTGCTCTCCTCTTACTGAAGATGACATCACTGGTAAGTCTAAGACAGGGCCGAGGAACCTGTGGCCCTTCAAGTGTTGCTGGACTACAACTCCCATCACCCCGACTCTTAACCATGCTGCCAGGGGCTGATGGGAGTTGGAGTCAAGCAGCAGCTGGAGATCACAGGTTCTTCACTCTTCGTGTAAGAGAATAATAGGCTTGGAGGCTCTCTTGGCTTGGATTAGGCTGGGAAGAGACACAGAGGCTTGACTTGCTCTCTGCGCTGAATCCAAAGCTATAGTTTTGTGGTGGCCCCTGGAAACCCCATGGAGGGGAGCAAAATCTGTTCATGTATCAATTATGTGTGTCTTTCAGTCTTATGCTTAGCCCATATGTATGTGTGTATAAATAAAACCATGCATCCCATAGACACCACAGTCTCCACTGACTTTCATTTTAAGGAAACCAAACATGAGTATGCCCTGGGACTCCTAGGCACTCTCAATACTCAGTCATTGGGTCACACATAACAATAATCACTGCAGCAGTGGCTGCCAGCGTCCAGGGCTGCGTGGAGGTGTGGGTGGGAGAGAGGGAAACAAGCGGAGTACGCATGCTCATTCAACTTCCTAAAAGAAGAGCCATTCCATTGTCTGGAGAGGTCACTTTCTGTTTCGCATGGAGAAGCCATTTTCAATGGAGCCCAGCGATGGAAGCGTGCAGCTGTATTGAGGCAGCACCAGGTGTTGAAATTTTGCTCCCCTAACAATTTTGCGCCCGGGGCAACTGCCCCTGTGACACCGTCCTATGCTACATCACAGCAGCACTTGCCACCTACCCCTGTGCATGTTCTGTGGATCATGCTCCCATGTCAATGTACACAGTCTTGCAGCACATAATCCTATGTGAGCCTGCTCAAAAGTAAGTTCTATTAAATTCTATGGGCTTTATGCCCAGGAAAGTGGGCATAGGATTATAGCTTTCATTATTCTTTGGCAGGTGAGAATCTGAGTCTGAAAAGCGGTACAGTAACTAGGCAATGATCCCAGAAAGGAATGTCTGACACTCCAACTGGCAGAGCACATTGCCTCTTGCGACAGCATCATATTATGTGAGGGGTCCAGTCATGTCATTTATTCAGAGATGTGAAACATTGAAGATGAAAGCATTTGTCAAAAAACACGCTCCAGAAGATGGACAGTGTAGCATTTGGAACTTAACATGGCAGCTATGTACACAACTTTAACCATAGCATGAATGCCCAACAGCTTTTACAAATACAGCAAAATTACAGGGGACTTTGAAAACTTAGATGGTAGGTGTTGCATCTGAAGAGAGTTCACCTTCTGTGCCACGTCAGATAACAGCAATAATGGTGTGTTTATAGATTAGCTGAAAAACATCACCGTAACAAATCTTGTTATGATTCCCCAGCGGGGGATTGAGAAAGCAAGCAAGCAAGATGTGGCCAGTGAGGAAAACTTGATAAAAACATTTGTAGAATCAGGTATTGAAGAAAAGCTTTTGTAGAACTACAAGTCATATAAGGTAGTGGTTAACCCACAGTGGAAATGAACCAGTAGTGGGTTGCACTTGAAGGCAACTGTTCCCAATATGTATTTGGCTTTGAATCTTCACTATTGGAGCCCTAAGCCTTGAGGTTACAAATGTATGTTGCTATCCTGTTGCTGTTTAGCCCTCACTCACTCGCTCAATCATCCAGTGTACTGGAAGAAGCAAAGATCACCACTGTCAAAGCAATGGTTCTTCAACATCAACTTTGTTGAACTGGTCCTGTTGTGGGGATGCCTGATTATCATCTTCCAAAGCAACTACTCTATTCCAAACTTGAAACCGGAATGCTGGTGGTCAACAAAAGAGGTTTAAAGACTCTCTCAAGGCAAATCTAAAAAAAAATGTAGTATAAACAATGACAAATGGGAAACACTGGCCTGAAGCGCTCCAATTGGAGAACAGACTTTACCAAAATTGTCATGGACTTTGAAGGTGCTCGAACTTGGGACGAAAGGGAGAAACATGCTGAGAGGAAGGCACGCTTGGCAAACCCTCACCATGATCAACTCCCATGTGGAAACCTGTGTCCCCACTGTGGAAGGATGTGTGGATCCAGAATTGTCCTCCACAGTCACTTATGGACTCACTGTTAAGACAGTGTTTATGGAAGACAATCTTACTCTGCTATGAGTGATCACCAAAGAAGAAGAAAATAAGAAGCTGTTTAGCTGCACACAGCCTCCTAAGGAGAAAACATTCTGGGCAGTGCCTGGCAGTAGGCTGGTAAATTATGTGAACCGTGCAAGGCCACATCATCATGGTTGCGGTAGTTGCCGATTGGTGCCTTCCCTACCTGGCGAATGTGCCTCATCAAAGAGAGCCAGTGTGGTGTAGTGGTTAAGAGCGGTAGTCATGTAATCTGGGAAACCGGGTTCGCGTCTCCGCTCCTCCACATGCAGCTGCTGGGTGACCTTGGGCCAGTCACACTTCTGTGAAGTCTCTCAGCCCCACTCACCTCACAGAGTGTTTGTTGTGGGGGAGGAAGGGAAAGGAGAATGTTAGCCGCTTTGAGACTCCTTAAAGGGAGTGAAAGGCGGGATATCAAATCCAAACTCTTCTTCTTCTTCTTCTTCTTCTTCTTCTTCTTCTTCTTCTTCTTCTTCATCATGGTTGGTAGGTAATGGCAGAATTTTGAAGGATGCTATGGGAGTGACTGTCGGTGCTGCTATATCCCGACAGCTGTTGCTGTCTGCATTTGGATTACAACTTTTTACACCGGGGTAAACCCTGGTGCAGCAGAAGCCCAGAATAGCAGCAAATAAAATCCGCTCATATGTCAGCCACTGATAAGACTTGTCAGCCAGTTCTTCCAAAGTCTCCCTAAATTATAAAGCTCCAAAATACAGGCCTACCTACCTGGTTGATGTGAGGATAAAATGAGGAGGAAGATTGGCTGGAGATCTGGGGAGCGATAGGGAGAGGGTATCAGAAAGCATTACAGAACTATTAGGTAACAACTTTAGTGTTCACTTATGTCAGCATGCATACATGGGCTGTTGCCTGTTCCAGGTTATGTCATCTGCTAGAAAATCCCATTGCCCGGTCTGTGCCCTTGACACAATGAAGCATGGGGGGACTCATTCTGAACCAGGTCTATTCAGAACACAGACTGCAAAGTTACATCTGTTTACAAAATTTGCATTTCGGCTGCCATACAGTGGTACCTCGGGTTAAGAACTTAATTTGTTCTGGAGGTCCATTCTTAACCTAAAACTGTTCTTAACCTGAGGTACCACTTTAGCTAATGGGGCCTCCCGCTGCCACTGCACTGCCACCGCACGATTTCTGTTCCCACCCTGAAGCAAAGTTCTTAACCTGAGGTACTATTTCTGAGTTAGTGGAGTCTGTAACCTGAAGCGTCTGTAACCTGAAGCATCTGTAACCCGAGGTACCACTGTATTTGGCTTCTTTTAGATGAGAGGTCTTGGAAAAGAGGACTAGTGAAAGGTTTACAAGGAAACAAGTGGTGAGGTTCTGTGGAATAAAACTGAACACTGGGCTCCACTGTTTATGCCGTGCAACGCACATTGAGCAGACACATTTCTGCTTCCCTCCCTTGTATTTTATTTTCAATTGTAGGTTTTCACAATTTGATTTTCTTTCTGTACGAATAACACTTAGGCAATTACATTGCCATGTTAGGTTACAACAAACACCCCTAAGTGTAAGACTGCCAACAGCAAACTTCTTGTCTTTAACATCTTTAAAGCTGTCAAGAACCAGAGATGCATCAATAAATAAATCAATGTCTGGAGAAATGGAAGGTGGAGGAGGTTGATGCCAAGAAAGTTCTGAAATGATTTCACAAGTGAGATAATAAACGCCCGCTCTTCTAAAAAATGCACCAGAGTATTCACGCACTCAGAGCTCTGCAGCCAATGCTAAAAGATTGCCAAACCCTTGAAGGCAAGGATAAAGAGCCTCTGGCAATTCCCATCATCCCTGTCTATGGATCATTCTAGTTGGGACCAAGTGGACCTGCAGTCCAACAACATCTGGAGGGCTGTAGCTTACCCACCCCTTAAGGGACTTATCTCTTGAGCAGGTATAGCAATTGCTGGAGGCTGCAGTCAGACAGATGTCTCTTAATAACCATTGCTCTTCTACTGTGAGCTACAAGTGAAACGGCAAATGACTACTGTTAGGCATCCTTTTCCACACTCTTGTTGTGTTCCATCAGCACCACTGGGACATGCTTTTGCTGCCAGTGGAACTGCCCTATTCATTTAAGCAGCCACATTCTTTATAATATTTGTATGTGCCCCATTTTAACTCCTCGTTTATTTTTTAAAAATATATCTTTTAAAAATATTTTTAAAACCTTGACAAAAGTGACTGGAACACCCACCCGTGCTTATCTTTCCAAATAGAATTATAGTGTAATAGTACTATAACAGTCTTCCATTTAAGTGGCATTTCGTTAATATTTTAATTTAAGCAAAAGGGTAGTCAGAAAAGCATTTTATCACTAATTGAAAGATGAGGGTTTTGGAACAGTAATAAATAGGGTGATAAAATGAACACTTTTTCAAGTTATTGTGGATGTGTGCCGAGCTTCAAATGGCTGCTTGGATGAACAGAAGCTTCCCCATCCACAACAACTTTGTCATATCCACAGGTGTGGGTGGAGCATAGCAGGATGAACAAAAACAAGATAAAAATAAAAATAAAACACAAATATTTTTTTAAATCCATTTTAAAACCTGCAGGGAGAAAAGAATTTGCCTGACACCGAAAAGTGACCATATTGGCCCCAAGCAGGCAGCCCTGGGGAAGAAATTATGCAAACAGGGTGCCACCACTAAGAAGTCTCCCTATCTCTTTCTCTGATCAGCAACCACCTTGTTTCAGATTGCAAGGGATGTTATCCACCCTTGGAAGAAACCAGGTTTTCTTTTTGCATGTGTTGTTGTTCTGGGCATGCCTTCTCTGAGGACAAGTGAATTCTGCTGCCTCTTTGCAGCGAGAATGGCTGAATGGTGCAATCGTACACCACAGGGAGATGGAAAAAATTATCCACCCTGCTAAAAAGCTGATGGGATGGAAGGAAAGCCAGAATTGTCTATCAGGAGGGGACACGGCAAAGTAGTCTTCTCTGTGGGTGGGGAGTTTGGGTTCGCAAGATCTTCTAATTGCTGAGTTAAGTGCTGCCATTAGAACAAGACTTTGACAAAGAAGTCTCCCTTGGTAAGGCCATAAAGCCCAGAGTCTAAATTGACCTACAGGTAAGTGCAACACGAGTGGAATTCATTGATTTCTTACAGCATGTTAGCAGTTATCTCTCACTCTCACACACTGGGATGTGTGAAAGTATATCTTGTTTTACCAGTGAATGACGTATTCTGTGTCTCTCAGTCTACGGGACAATGTAACATGCTGCGGAAGCCCAACTAGCTAAAACCTGCATCATTTGTCACAGATCAATGCACTGTTTGTAGCAAGCTGATGGGGCATGTCAGTTGCCAGCATCTCTAACATCAATGAGGACTGAACTCCTGAGCGAAAAGGTGACGGACACAGCAACACACTATTGCCCCAAGACTAGCTAGGCAGTGTGTGTGTGTGTGTGTGTGTGTGTGCGTGTGTGTGTGTGTGTGTGTGTGCGCTAAACATCTAAGTAAAGGTAAAAGGTAAAATATCCCTGGATGGTTAAGTCCAGTCAAAAGCAACTACAGTGGTACCTCGGGTTAAGTACTTAATTCGTTCCGGAGGTCCGTTTTTAACCTGAAAGTGTTCTTAACCTGAAGCACCACTTTAGCTAATGGGGCCTCCTGCTGCTGCCGCGCCGCTGGAGCACGCTTTCTGTTCGCACCCTGAAACAAAGTTCTTAACGCAAGGTACTATCTCTGGGTTAGCAGAGTCTGTAACCTGAAGCGTATGTAACCCGAGGTATGGGGTTGTGGCGCTCATCTCGCTTTCAGGCCGAGGTGCCGGCATTGGTCCACAGACAGCTTTCCGGGTCATTTGGCACGCTTCTGGTACAACGGAACACCCGAGCGCACGGAAACGGTGTTTACCTTCCCGCCACAGCAGTACCTATTTAGCTACTTGCATTATCATGCTTTCAAACTACTAGGTTGGCAGGAGCCGGGACAGAGCAACAGGAGCTCACTCCATCATGGGGATTCGAACCGCCTACCTTCCGATAAGCAAGCCCAAGAGGCTCAGTGTGGTAAACATCTAACACTTGGCTGAGGACCTTAAGAGAAGTAAACTGGACAGACAGTTGAATGCGATCTCGCTGTGCACTAATGAGCCAACAGAAGTCTGAACAAGAAGCATTAGGCAGCAAAACTGTGTGTGTGCATTGATTCCTAGCTCCTTGTCTCCACATCTCTTAAGCTCATGCTGTGTGGCAAAGAAAAAGCTTGGCGCTTCCTTTGGTGAACACACACAGCTGCTGTGAACTATAGTTGCCAGATGTCCCTTAAACAGTCATCCCCCACAGCATTATAATAGCAGATTTTGGGTGATGGGAAAAGGGAGCAATCTTCTGAAAAGCCCACCCAAGGCCATCTAGCTCCAAATTAGGATGAGCAGAAAGAGGGCAGAACGGTGAGCGCTATGTGACACAGCACTGCTTTATTCCCCCTAAGGTGGGTCTTTTTGGGGGGGAGGGCGATTTTAAATTTTACAATGACTGTGAGCATGGCAAGGTATTTAAAAGGAATATAGGAGATAAACTGCGGAGGTCATTTCTTTAAGGAAGGTGTTGATTAAAAATGGGAGAAAGGCTCCTTGACCCAGAAGATAGCTGTTCTTATTCGAGATCACACTTTCGGAAGCTAAATTTATCTGTTTAAATCATTTTTAGTTTTAATAGTTAAAAATAAATAAATCTCAAAGCGGTTTGCAACCAATCTTGAAATTGCAAATATAACATGGCAAGACAAATGAGTGTCAAGTAGAGAAGACACATTTAAATCAGCATAATTAACAGGAGACCAAATGTTTTCTTAAAGAATTACAAAAACAAATGAAAAGCATATAAAAATACAGTAAAACTCCACATATAAGGCATCAGTTAGCAACTAAACAAAACAAATGAAAAAGTTATAACAGAGTGTCTGAGAGTGCTATAGAAGTTGCTGTAAGCCAGGGATGGAGAAACCTGTGGCCTTACAGATGTCGTTGGACTCCAGATCCCATCAGCCTTGGCCAAGATTACCAATGGTCAAGGATGATAGGTAGGAACAGAGACATAGCTGGGGGGGGGCAGGCGGTGTTAGAATTCCTGCTCCATGACTGCAGTCATGGGATTGTTGTCTATCACATGACGGTATATGTTTTGACTCCACAGAGTGGGAAGTGACGGAAACAGGATGCTTGTGTTACTGTGTTCCATGAAGTGGGACTATTGTCCTTTGTTCTTCTTCTCTTTGCTGTCTGATGCTAGAGAGAGAGGGAGCCATGTTGCCGTGCTCTGTGTGTGTTTATATGTAAATAAAGTAGATTAGCCAAAATGCTGAGTTGCTGAGGTCTGTCACGCATGACGTGCAAACTCTGCGGATCCCTAAGTGTGCTGGTGTCTGTTGGCATCGGTCACTGTGATGTTTGGGCTGAAGAAAGCTCATGAAGTTCCCGAATGATCAACCAGGAGGGAGGGAACATGCCAGGGTCCCACTCGAGTGTAGGCTGAACTCCTGATAGAGGAGGTGAGGCGTATTGGGTGGCACACCGCGGGGGGGGGGGGGCACTTACTGTGGAGCCTGCAGTGAGCCCAAGCCACATGTCTCTCCTGGGAATGATGAGGTGGCTCAGGCTCCTGCAGGCTCCATGCTGCCCAAAACAGCAGTGTGGGACTTGTGTCTGTTCATTGCCTCCCCCTCAGCCACCCTATAGCTGAGGGGGAGGTGACAGGCAGACTCTTTGGAGGCTCCGCAGCATGCCTGGCCCAGGGCACCCGAGTGGCTACCTATGCCGCTGGATAGGAGATGCAGCTCCACACCATCTGGAGGGCCACAGGTTTGTCACCCCGGCTGCAAGCTAGGAAGAAATCAATGGTTATCCATTCATTTCTTTAAAACCCCACCTAGAAATCTGACAGCACCAACTAGCAATGAAGGTTGTCAATGAGTATGGTTACACACCTGATGGCTCCTTTTCTAGAACTGTAGACAGAGGGATGCCTTTTATTCCTGACTCAGTAGAGTACAGCTTCCTAATAAGTCAAAATTTCAGATTATACTGCTGATTGAATCTGTTTGTTCAGCCTACCCAAGGGTCAAAGAAATTGGTAGCCCGGTTATGAGAATTCCACCCCATTCTGAACTTCCTACCCTTTGTTCCCTAGGCCCTCGTAGACCCTAGAGCAGATAGAATATCTCCACTGGAAGCAATGGATGCAAATGAATCATATCCTTGAGTGGTGAAAGTTTCATGTTTGCTGCAGTGTGCCATTGATTAATAAATGGGACCTGTTTTAGCTACTTATATCATGGGTGCCTGAAAATGCTCCTAAGTAGCCCTACGAAACAAAAACAGAAGCTTGAATGGCACTTGCCTGATCCATCTGTGGAGAGGTGGAAGGAAACCAGATTTGCTTTTATACACTGTGCGGTCAGGCATGGAAGCAGAATCATCACCACATTGATTTCTTCAATGTGACCTTTACTCAGTGAAAAGGTCCCATCGATACACGTAAAACACAGCAAGCAGTGCTGCGTGCATCACTCATAGCAAAGAGGATGAACTTCTCTCATATTTTTTATTTGATATTTCAGGCAGCGTCCCTCTGTTTGCTCCAGTGGCTTCAACACATGGAGTGGCTGCCATACAACCGAATGCTTTATGAATACATCTGAGCATGACACAGGGGTTGCAGTCCCCACTCGGTTGCAAGCAAGGCCTACTGAACTCAACGGGGCTCACTTTTGAGTATGCATGCTGTTGCTCACTACCCCAATCTCTGAGTAGCGAGAGACTCCAGGGTGCAATCACATACCCAGGGTTTGGTTTCCTGGGAAGGAAAGTCAATGAAGACACTGGTGTTTTTAGGATATACTGTTTTATTTACACATATATGCAACCTGAGCATAGGATGGAGGGGTCACAGCATTAACATCCCCAACAGATCTGGTTTCTAGGGGAGCCCCAAGTCCAACATGGAGCCAGACATGCTTCAGTTTCTCCAGCTTCCAGCATCAGTCCAACTCTGGCACACAACTCTGGCTACTGTTCTTCATCCTACATGAGATGATGTGGCATTCAGTCAGGTGAGGTGGGAAAAGGCCCACCCGTTTATCTCCATGGCAATAGAACTTCTCCTTTTAGATGCTGATGAGAACAGTTAACTGGTCAGCCAAGGACATTACCTTAACCAAGGGAGTGGTTTGGCTGGTGTCCTCTTATAGATTCTTCCCCACTGATCCAGACTGATGCTCCTCTGTGTTGTTGGCATCTATCTGTCTTGAGAGACAATGGAGTGTGCCTGCAGAGGTGAAGTCCAACTGCTGGAGAACCACAGTATATGCTGTGGCTGCAGAGACCAGTAACTCATCACTGCTGCCTCCTGCATTGTTTTTGTGGTGTTAATAGCACCGAAGTGTCCTCCTCGGGGCACAAGTCTGAGATGTATGGAGGTCCTGGGCTGACTAGATGAGAACAACAACAAAAACCCTCTCAGCCACGCTGATGTGGTCCTAAGGAAAGCAGAGCAATACATTTGGCACCAGCCTGGCAGCAGGAGTTGCCAGAAGGAGGCATACAAGACACCATCCAACCATCTTAGGGACTCCACTCTAGATTTGTGTAGTAAGGTTATTCCATAGCCTTTTCTTCTCCCAAAGATGTCCCATAAGGCAGCAGGTTCCTCTTGGTTTACTCCTAAAGCCTCTTGCTTCAAACATACCCAAATCAATATTTTGTTTTAGTCTTAACCTCTCTTATAAGCCTGAGCTCATTCTGACCTTTGGCCCATCTGACATTCACCCTGCAACTGTTAGCTACTTGCGTATTCTCTTCCTTCATGATTTCCCCTTTCTTCCATTTCTTATACATGCCCTTGTTAAGTCTCAGCTCATCTGTAAGCTCTTTATGCAGCCCCACCAGTTTCTTTAGACGCCGCTCACTTTTCTTTCTTGTTGGAATTGTCTGCATTTGTGCCTTCAATATTTCACCTTTAAGGAATTCCCATCCATCTTGGACTCCTTTCTCTTTTAATGCTTCTGACCATGGGATCTCACCCAGTAGCTCCTTAAACTTTCTGAAACTGGCCTTCTTAAAGTCCAGAGTGCAGGTCCGATGGCACTCAGCTTTCCCTTGCTTCTACATCATGAATCCCAGGAGGACATGATCACTTCCTCCCAGGTTTCCCAGTACTTCAACTTCAGTGTTAAATTCTTCTCTGCTGGTGAGGACCAGGTGCCAAGATAGCTGATCCCCTTGTTGCTTCTTCCACCTTCTAAGAAATGAAATTGCCAGTGAGGAAATGAAGGAATTTGTTGGATTTTGTCTGCCACATTGTGAATCTTAGCACCCAGAAGACAACACACCTCTGGGGACATTGTGGTTTTTGAAAACTTTGCTGCTGTAGTTATTACGCACTGTTGAATTTGCCCACTAAATGCTTATATCTGTAATTGGTGCATAATTATTATAATCATTTGACAAGATGAGCTGCTAATAAATTAGCTTGGTGTGAAATTGCTTGGAACTGACATCCTGAGAAGGCAAGGCCTCAAAATGCTGCCTAGCCCCTTCCCTATTGAAGTTAAATTGGCCCTCTACCATATTACATAATCTGGAAGTCACACCCTTTGTTATTGTTCAGGAGCTGAGCATCACAAAAGCCTAAAGATCACAAGATGAAAGCTAAGGAAAGATCAAAGCACCCACTTCCATTCAAGAACTGGCTTCTCTCTCCTTGCTAAATGAAAAGGGCAAGGTTTTCTTTTTAATTTTCCTTGTAATGAAGCCCCACGTATGAATTCAGAGCTGATTAGAATGGGTCTCCACTGGTGACCCTGTCCTGAAAAAGCAGTTTGCATGTGTGGAGTTGAGAGGAGATTGATCCACCGTCAGGAACAGGACACCATGCTTGGAGCGGTATAGCCATGTCAAACATCAGAGAGGACATCACCGCTAGAGTTTCCTGTTCTTTACTTAGTGCCTCGTTGGGAAGTTCAGTTCCTCAGTTCTGGCAGCTGCTTCATCAATTTAGTTCTGTCCATGGAGTTCTTTGTTTGTATTGTGTCTCTTTGAATAAAGAATCAACTTTACTGTTCTTCTCTGAGTCTCTGTGCTGACTCACAGCTGAACCAGCCCTAAAACCCAGACTCCATTGACTCTACAGGCAGTGGCAGAGCGTAATGTACCACTGCCTGGGGCACCTCCCCGAGGTGGGCAGGGGACAGAGGGAGCCTGCTGCAGCTTGCCTCACACAGTGGCATGCAGGGCACACTTGTGCACAACAGCCCAGTGGAGTACAAGGGTGGCTACGCTGTCACAAACTCTCCTCCCCTCCACCCCCAGGTCAGGCTTGACCCAAGAGTGGAGCTGCTGTGGCCAGGTGCAAGAAAGCTGCCTGGTTGTGCCCCCTCTAAGAAATGTGCCTGTCTGCGGCCACTGCCCCCCCCCCCGGTCCCCCACACTAGGCCACTGTCTCCTGGAAAGTTGTGCATGCAGAGGGAGAACAGTGATCAGAAATGTGCTCCCCTTTGGAAGTGGCTGAAGTTAGAGTGGAGATGGAAGAGATCCCCTCCTTCTCCACCATTCAGTCCCCCCTCAGTCTGTTTCTTCCTCCTCCTGCATCAGAGCTTGCCAATCCGAACTCGATCCCGACAGCACTGCAGGGCTTACGTCGCTGCCAAGCTTTTGGCAGAAACGAAGCCAGGAAAAGTTAAATGAATTTGTTCTGCCTCGCTTCTTTTCTCAGAATGTTGTTGTTGAGGCGGGGGGGGGGGGGGAGAATAACTTCAGTTCACACCTCAGGGTTTGTTTTGACTCTGAATGTTTCTTAACTTGCTTCAAACAAGTAAAGGAAATTTCCTGTTCTCTTCTCGAGTTTTTCCAGCTTTTTGTCAGACCTAAACTGAATGCCTTCAGGGAAGGGTGGGCTGGAGTCAGAGCCGGATTTAGGGTGGTGCAGGCATTTCCACCGCACAGGGCGCCGAGCTGAGGGGGTGCAAAATACTACTACTAAACCTATACAGTGGTACCTCGGGTTGGGTACTTAATTGTTCCGGAGGTCCCTTCTTAACCTAAAACTGTTCTTAACCTGAAACAGCACTTTAGCTAATGGGGCCTCCTGCTGCCGCTGCGCTGCCGGAGCCCGATTTCTATTCTTATCCTGAAGCAAAGTTCTTAACCTGAAGCAGTATTTCTGGGTTAGCAGAGTGTGTAACCTGAAGCGTATGTAACCCGAGGTACCACTGTATTTATATGGGTACCTACTGAGAAGATCCATAAAAAGCAACAGTACCAAAGGAACTAGAACAGGGCCAGGAAAGGATGTGGAAGCCTGACTTTGGCAGTGGCTGAAATGAGCACCCCTTAAGTATGGTAGCTAATAGATGCTGCTTGGGAAGAACTGACCGCATGGCCCCAGAGAGCCTTTCCCATCCTTGCAGTGGCCTAACTGCTGACTTCCCTTCTTCCCTTCCCTCCTCAAGCTTCTCAGCCCTCACTTATTTGAATATGCATTAAAGGAAGGGTGTGTACACACTGACTGTTTTGATGGTTGCCTAGGGTTGTATCCAAGGTCTTAGGTGCCATCTTGTGCCGAAGATTGTGGGTGCCCTCAACAAAGGGCTTCAACTCTGCCCATTCACTTGGGTGGGGGCAGCTCCCACAAATATATTATTGTGGCTGCCCAAGCCCCTATGGTCCCATGGAGTTGGTTCCAGGGTGCAAGGATGTTGCTTAGACATCATACTTATTTTCGACAACATACTTGTTAAAATAATGTGTGAAGGGTTTGCTAGCCACAGCCTCCCCAACAGCCAATGCATGCATTGGGCATGATCCCTGTCACCCACAACATTCAATGAGTGAAGAGCTCCTGACTGTCTTTTTATGGAATGCACATTTAAAGCACATGACTTCTCCCAAAGAATCCTGGGAACTGTAGTTCATTAAGGGTGCTTGTGTTGCTGTGAGGGGTGCAGCTCCTAGGATTCTTTTGAGGAAGGCATGTGCTCTAAACAAAGGGTGTGGGTGTGACTTCAGTCTCCAGCGACATTCAAGCTTTGCCTCTCTGCATCCCTCACAATTTCTGTCAGGTGGCAGAGGAACCAACCTCCATGGCAGGTTGCCAGGAACGGATAAGACACGGAAAAGTCCTTACCATCTGCTTTTTATTCAATATTTACAGAGAGAGACTTGGGAATGCAGCCTCTAGGAATAATGGCGTTGTCCTGAGTAAATTTCCACCCCACTTTTCTCCCACTTCCTCATTCGTCAACAACACACACACACACCCTTACGTTTGCTGCTTAGGGCCATCTCTCTTTGAGCTCTTTGCTCTCCTACTTTTAAGGCTCACCGGGTTCTGGGAGATGGTGGGTCAGGAATGCTTTCTAATGATAATGTGTTAGCCAGCTGCTCCGGCTCTGCCCTTCCTCCTCCTCTCCCATTATTTCCCAACTTTCCCCCTCATCTTCCTCTGAGTTGTGACCTCCCTCAAACCCCTGTTGTAATTCTGAACTGTCTTCTCCTCCTCTGGAAGGGTCAGGCTGGGGAGGCAGTCTCCACCATTCCTCCTCTGCCCAGTCCCTAAACTCTTCCCACTGGTCACAGTTTGATTTTTTTCTTCTACCCCATACTGTTATTGGCTAGGCAGCTGCAGTGGCGAAGGAAGGGGGCGGGGGCGCAATCCGCCCCAGGTGCCATCTCGGGGGGGGGGGGGAGATAAGAAGGCACCCCACAGGGAGCTCACCCCGCCGCCACCAGGCGCAGCAGCGCGAGCCGCCGCCATTGTGAATTTTGAATTTATTGTTATTCATGTTTTATACTGTATTTTATGCTGTTTTTTGTTGCATCAATTAAGTGTTTTAAATTTGTTGTTAGTCACCCTGAGCCCTGTTTTCTGAACCAGGAAGGGCGGGGTATAAATAAAAAATTATTATTTATTATTGTGCCACCGCACGGTTTGCCCCGCTTCCTCGCCCTGGATGCCGGTTCTCTTTCCTTCGCCCCTCGGCAGCTGCTGAGTCACAGACAGTCTTTGCCACCTGGGAGATAACCTAGAATTGGGTAGATTTAACTGCAGTTTAATTAGATGTTGCAGGGCTCAACGACTGGCTGAATGGGGTTCTAATTTACTGAGTCTGGCTTGTGTGGGGTTCTAATTTACTGAGTCTGGCTTGTGTGGAGGCACACCAAGTGCAGTTGAGCTACAAATCTCTGCAGCAAACAGACCGGCAGAAAAAAATCATCATCATCATCACTCATTTGCCACAAGTTAGTGCAGGAGCAAAGCAAATTTATAGCTCTCCATGCTGCTGTGAGTTAAGATCAGCCAAACAAAGATTGCTCAACCAGAAGCAGGAGGCAGTTGCATTAATCCTCCAAGCCACTGATGAAATGAGCTTGACAGTGGCCGGGAGAATCTCCTTGTCTGAAATCCTGGAGAGCCACTGCCAATCAGTGTAGGCAATATTGAGATTAATGGACCATTGGTCTGATTAAAGGTATAATCCTGTCTCTCTGTGTATTTTAGTGGGAGGGCTGTAGCCCATCTGCTTTGCAATCCCTGGCACCTCCCAGTAGGACTGGGAGAGACTGCCACCTGAGACCTTGGACAGCTGCTGCCAGTCTGTGTGGATAGACCAATGATCTGACTCAGTACAGTGGTGCCTCGCAAGACAAAAAGAATCGGTTCCGCAAGTCTCTTCGTCTTGCGGTTATTTCGTCTTGCGAAGCAAGCCCATTAGCGGCTTAGCGGATTAGCGCTATTAGCGGCTTAGCGGGCTTAGCGGATCAGCTGATAAGCGGCTTAGCGGCTTAGCGGATCAGCTGTTAAGCGGCTTAGCGGCTTAGGATCAGCTGATAAGCGGCTTAGCGGCTTGGGAAAAAGGGGGAGGAGGGGGGAAAACCCGCAGGAACTCGCAAGACATTTTTGTCTTGCGAAGCAAGCCCATAGGAAATTCGTTTTGCGAAGCACCTCCAAAACGGAAAACCCTTTCGTCTAGCGGGTTTTCCGTCTTGCGAGGCATTCGTCTTGCGGGGCACCACTGTATATGGCAACTTCCCACATTCAAAACCCCTCTTTGCCAGGACACAGGCTTCCTTCCCATTCACCCACAGCAGGGAAGGACCTGCTTTCTCTTGGTAGCATTCCACACAGCGGTATGTCAAGGAGCTGTCAGGCGAGCACAGGTCATCCATAGGGCTGGAAAGAACTTGAGACACGAAATGCTATTAGCTTTTATTCACAGAAAGTGACAACACAGCAGAGTTCCTGTGGCTCATCTCCTATAGCTGGAGACATTGCTGAAACTGACCACTGGCCTCCTAAGCATTTGGAGATTGCGGCGAGGGGGTGGGCTCTTCCTCTGGGCCTGTATGACCCATTGCTCAGCAATGTGCAGGACTCTCCCCGAGCGGGGTGTGAGGCAGGGAGGAAAGCCAGCAGAACTGGGACTGTGCTGCTGGGTAGCAAGGGCAACATCTGACTCCTTTATATCTAAGTCTGGGGTCTAAGTCATCTTTTTCTGTGTCCTCACTGGGGGGCTCTTCAGTGGGCGACACCCACCACTCTTCCTCATCCAGCCAGTCCCTGACCCTACAAGAAACATACACGAGTTACAGAACTATAGGTTGCCTTGCAAAATAATAATAATAATAATAATTCATTTTTTGTTCAAATAATAAAACAGAAAATTGAGAGAAAGAGATGTTGGGTGGATATTTTGTTTTGGCTCAAGACACACTCCTCTTTCCTAAGTCATTTTGGAGTGCCACCTTTCTGTCCTCCAGTTGCTCTGCTTCAGAGCATTCTTGGTAAAAATATTAAAGAGCAAAGTTCTCGATACATTAGAGAGCTGGTGTAAGCGAGAGAGAAGGCAGCCATTGCCTACTGTGAAGAAAGCAGCAGCACATTGTGTTTAATGCATGCAGAACTACCATGTCATTTTCCTAGCACTCAGGGTAAGTTAAAATTAAGAAACAAAGATTTTCAGCATTTAATGTAAGATCACATGCCTCATTCATGCTCCTTTGAATGTGGGCCTGCATGACACAATCAGTTATTCTTCTTGCGTTTTCCCTGTGATCCATGATAATCCTGTTTAACAGTGCAGTCCTATACATGTGTACTCACACCCCAGTGTGAACTCAGTAGGGCTTCTTCCCAGGTAAAAGGGTACAGTAGTACTTCGGGTTAAGTACTTAATTCATTCCGGAGGTTCATTCTTAACGTGAAACTGTTCTTAACCTGAAGCACCACTTTAGCTAATGGGGCCTCCTGCTGCTGCTGCGCCGCCAGAGCACGATTTCTGTTCTCATCCTGAAGCAAAGTTCTTAACCTGAGGTAATATTTCTGGATTAGCAGAGTCTGTAACCTGAAGCGTATGTAACCTGAAGCGTATGTAACCTGAGGTACCACTGTACAGGATTGCAGCCTGAATCTGCCCAGTTGGCACTATTAGGTTAATTCATCTTGCAGACATTTTCCAGGGACAGTTTCGGATTTACAGAAACCGTCCCGGTTTCTGATTTGATCCTGGAAATGTCCCACTTTGCTTAGGACTTTCCTATTTTCTCTGAGAAATGTGGGAGGGGATGATCTTATGCCAGGTGGGAACTGTTAAATGTTAATGCAGGGGCCATGCTGAGCGGAATGCGTCCTTTCCTAGTAAGCAAGTTAATTAAAATCTGTTTTAAAAGGTGAATTGCATGAGGTGTGTTAAACAAGAAGACTGGCAATCACACAGACCAGGAGCAAGAAAGCAGCAAACTACCGTCCTCTCCCAAATTAGATTCTCTCAGCAGTTTTGGAGCTATTAAAGGCTGGTTCACGAAACCATTTTTGCAATTTCCCTACAAAACTATGCTGTGACAACCTTTTTGAATACTTTATAGCCTATGGGCTGGCCATTGCAGTTGTTTCAGGAGCCACAGTGGACCCTCCCTAGGGGTGTGGCAATGTTTCTGCATTACATTTCACAGCTGCATTATTATACCAAAGCAGCCACCAGTTCTCATTGTTTTTAAACAATGTTTAGGGAAGTTTTTAATGTGTGACATTTTAATGTATTTTTAATCTTTGTTGGAAGCCGCCCAGAGTGGCTGGGGAGACCCAGCCAGATGGGCGGGGTACAAATAAATTATTATTATTATTATTATTATTATTATTATTATTATTATTATTATTATTAGAAAGACTCTTACTGCAGACAGACAGCCCATGTGAAATGAAAGGGGCAGCCAATTAACTAGATCAGTGGTTTTCAGCCAGTGTGCTGTAGCACCCTGGCATGCCTTGAAGGATGGTCAGGGGTGCTGTGGCCAACACTGGCCTCTGTCCCTCTCTCCTCCCCTCCCTCCTCTGAAGCCCCCTTGATCCAGTGGCTGCTGTGCTAGCTACAGAGGCCACATTCGAATGACATTAGTCACAATCCATATTTATTGTGTAGCTTCTTGTCAAATCTTTCCTGTGTTTTCCCCTCCCAAACAAGCTTCAATCCAACTAGAAAACTTAAGCCTCATTTGCTTTGTCCTTAAGACTGGTGGTACACCTATGCACACCAACCACATTTCTTAACACATTTCTATTACCATCCAGAAGAAAGTTGTGTTCTCTGTACAGGCCACAGTCACACCATATATTTTAAGCACTATGATTCCATTTTGAGCAGTTTCTTTTGGACTAAGACATCAATCTTTGTTTGTGCATGTGTAATTTGAAGTAAGAGCATTTCCTCTGTTATTAACAAATGGAGGCTCCCCACTTTTGACAGGCTGTTTTTAAGAGCAGTATTTGAAACCCAACCTACTTTTCTTAGGTATGTTTACATGTACTTCTAAGATGCTTTAGAGCTATACAGATTTCTTATCCAAGTTCTGTGAGCAGGGGTGTCAGTCCGGGTTGCCCTGAGGCAATACAGTGATACCTCTGGTTAAGAACTTGATTCATTCTGGAGGTCCGTTCTTAACCTGAAACTGTTCTTAACCTGAGGTACCACTTTAGCTAATGGGGCCTCCCGCTGCCGCCATGCCGCCACTGCGCGATTTCTGTTCTCACCCTGAAGCAAAGTTCTTAACCCGAGGTAGTATTTCTGGGTTAGCGGAGTCTGTAACCTGAAGCGTCTGTAACCCAAGGTACCACTGTACCTGAGTTAAGCCTCATACTTCACAAAAGAGTGTTAATAGCCTGCTGATGCGTTTCCATGGGAACTGATTGTTAGATCATTTTCTTTATATTTTCTGAATGGTACTTGAAAAGGGGCTAATGGCAGATCTTCACTCCCCTCTCCCCTCAGCTAAGGATGTTTTAATCTAGGTGTCCCTGTGTTAAAACAGATACAACAGCCCAAGAGAAGCCAAGGAAGAGATGGGGAGAGCAGAGTTTTGGCTCTGTAAGCATCTTAGGGTTCTGGTTGTCTTCCTGGAGATCTGATGGAGGAGCAATTAATACTGGCTGGCTGTTAGAACATTCACGCTGTGCCTCCACCCACGTTCAGTGTATATGTTTGCAAAATAAACTCTGATATTACAGAACACCAATGAACCGTGAGTATCCTCCTTCCAAAGAGAACTAAACATGAGCAAGCTCTGTATTTCTGGAACTTCTCACTGCTTGGAGAACTGGGGTGAGAGTGTATCTGCAAGCAATGGAAAGCCGCCAACATGATGTGTATTGGCAAATTTTGACCCCCATCGTCTCCTCCCAAAAATGGGGATACCTGGGGCAAAGAGTGTATATCACACAGGGATCTGATTTGGCCCGTGAAAGTTGTTCTTTCCCACCCACAGCAACCCCTTGTAATATATTGAACCCACACACATGGCTCATTGCTTGATAATGGCAGGCATTTTGCTAGTTATGCGGGTGGCGCTATGGGTTAAACCACGGAGCCTAGGACTTGTTGATCAGAAGGTTGGAGGTTTGAATCCCCGCGACAGGGTGAGCTCCCGTTGCAGTGCAAGTAGATAAATAGGTACCGCTCCAGCGGGAAGGTAAACGGTGTTTCCGTGCGCTGTTCTGGTTCGCCAGAAGCGGCTTAGTCATGCTGGCCACATGACCTGGAAGCTGTCTGCAGACAAACACCGGCTCCCTCGGCCAGTAAAGCGAGATGAGTGCCGCAACCCCAGAGTCGTTTGCAACTGGACCTAATGGTCAGGGATTCCCTTTACCTTTTTTAATATTGGTAAAATAAAAGCTTTGGGGTCTGCAAATCCTTTGCACCAGCAGTTTTCTGACTAGCACACACACTATCTAGATTTCCCCCTGTATCTTCCTGAAAAGATGTTTTGCGCACCAACAGTACCGTGCGCATCCATCTCCACTGTCACTCCTGTTTCTTAATTTCCTGCAGATGAAAAGCAAGCAAATATGATTCTCTCTCTCCAGGGTCTAAAACCGGCCGCTCACTTTGTTTCCATCTCTGCAGTTTAGACTTTACGGAGAGATATTTTATTAAAGACAAAAGACCGTTCATTCCCCAAGGAAGAGACAATATTGTGGCAGTGTCTCAATGAAGCGGATACTCCCTCTCACAGATGTGATCAGAATTCAAAACCAAGCTGCCCTGCTTGATGAACATGAAGATGATGAATTCTTAAACATTTGTGCTTTGTCATAATTAGCAACTTAGGAGTCTACCTAGCTTCACCTGTGATAGACAGGTGTTGAAAGAGAAAATACTGCTCCTAAGACCCATCCCGCTTACCTCAGTTTCTATTGAAAAAGTCCAACATGGCAAAAATATGAGCATAAGAACCTTGCTGGGTCTAAACAAAGCTCACAAGCTGAGAAGGGAGTCAACAGATGTTCCTTCTTACCAGCTCCAATTCTCTAAAGTATCTTGTTTCTGAACACAAAGGATCCTTTTGGGCAGTCTTCCCCACCTTGATACCCTTTAGATGTTTTGAACTACAACTCCCATCAACCCTGGGTATCACACAATCATGACGACTTGGACTGATGGGTGTTGTCGTCCATAACAGCTGGCAGGCACAGGTTTGGGCAAAGGCTGTGCATTGAGCTATCACGACTAAGCCATTGACAGACCTGTCATCCAATTCCTTTTTGCTAAGGTCTTATAAATGGATGGGGGGACGACGACCATCAAAACACTGTAGAGATATCACTGAGAATCTCTTTGTCAAATCAACAGTACAGTGATGTAGGTTTGGCAGGGTCAGTCTGTGTGATGCCTAGAGTGCATTCCAGTTCTTAAGAGTCCTGTACCCAATAAGGCAGGCATAGGCAAACTCGGCCCTCCAGATGTTTTGAGACTACAACTCCCATCATCCCTAGCTAGCAGGACCAGTGGTCAAGGATGATAGGAATTGTAGTCTCAAAACATCTGGAGGGCCGTGTTTGCCTATGCCTGGGTTAAAGGGTGTTGGAGGATTCTGTTGCTAACTGGTCAAGTGTAAGATAATGGTCTTAGCTTGCCAAGGAAGTTGCTTTATGCCAGAGGGCAAATGGATGGGCCTCCCTCCCTCCTCACCTGTCTGGTAGTTAGAAAGCCAGGAGTATACCTGTGGAAGAGCTGGGCTGGAAAGCTGAGACAGGCCCATTCTTGTTTTGGGCTGGAATCTAAGGCTGTGATGAAGGGAGAAGCAAGATCTGTAGGGGTGCTAATGCTGTGAGCCCCTCCATCTTAGGCGCAGACTAAGATGTGTAATTAAACCATATATCCTAAAGACACCACAGTCTCTGCAGTCCCTCATTGCAAGGAAACTGAACCCTGGGTGATTTGGGTGGCGTGCAACAGTATATTGCTTTCATGAAATTCAGGCTGCACATGCACCATACATTTCAAGCAAATTCCTCCTGCTCCCCCCACCCCCAAAGATAATAATCATGGAAACTGTACATTACCCCTCACAGAGCTATAATTCCCAGGACCCTTAACGGTTCCCAGGTTTCTTGATGAAGGGAAATGTGCTTTTAAACATATGTGGTGTATACAGGCTCAATCTATGTACGTTTGGTACGCTGGACCAGAAGCAAATGAACCCAAGAACACAATAAGCAGCATTCTGCTCCTGCATGGTGTTTCAAACCATTCAGGCTATTTTGCAACCACCTCACATTTCTCTTATTTGAGCTGGCTGCTAGCAATCATAAGGCAAAATCGCACCTCAGACAAGTATACACTGTGGGCTGGGCAGAAAGACCATGTTTGAGACAAGGCAGATGAGAAGTCAGGCACCGTGACTTCTGGCAAGTTTTCACAAAGGAAGGCACCATTCACTGCAGGCGATGCAGCAATCAGACAAAATAACCTTTTTTAAAAGGAGGAAAATTCACAGTGGAAACTGGGTTTTGTGTGTGTGCCCGCTTCTGTTTTGCAAAATGTTTACAAAGCTCACACTGACTAGGAATGGATTCCACTACCACCCCAAAAAAGCTAGGCTTAAAGCTAATATTCCTCTTGGGAAGATTTGTTTATATGATGAAATAGCTATTGCAGACTTGAACATTATCCTTGGGAATCGTATTATCTTGATGGCATGCCAAACTTTTTCCTACATTCAATGTCTTTGGATGGCCTCAGGTTCTAGTATTATGAAAGAAGAAGGAAAAACGTCTGCCTATCTGCTTTCTCCAACTGATGCTTATATACTTCTATCATGTCCCCACTCCCTTGCTCTTTTTCTAACTTAAAAAGGCCAAAATTTTATAGCTTTCCTCGAGGAGGTATTGATCCAGCCCCCAACCCCTTTTCAGCTGTTTATCTGATAGTGGATATATATCATTATACACTGTTCATATATAATTTGTTCCAGAGAATTACCTTAATCATTTTGGTTTCCATTTTCAGAATCATTTCTAATTCAACAATATCATTTCTAAGAGGAGGACGATCAGAACTATACACAGTATTCCAAGTGTGACTGTACCATGGAGTTGCTTAACAGTATTAGGGTGCAGTCTCAGGTTGAAGCTACTCATAGATTGTACCGTACACCAGTCCAAGGTTTTCAATAATGCCACTACTTTGTTGGCGAGGTTATAATCAATGGGGCACATACTTTCACTGGTAGTGGGTTTGTGTTTTAGTTTGGGAATTTGGTTCATAATGAAATTTGTAGTATTAGTACTACTATTAGTATTCATTTTTTTATGAAGACAGTGCCACTATTTGATCAAAATAAATGGTTGCCTCCATGTTATTGGCAGCCTGTTTTGTCATTGCAACCCATTGGAAAGATACAGAAGAACTTATACTAGACAAGTACAGTCGTACATTGGTTTTCAAAAAGCTCAGTTCTTGAAATGTTTGGCTCCCGAATGCTGCAAACCTGGAAGTGACTGTTCTGGTTTTTGGAAGCTGAACGTCCAACGGGGCTTCCGATTGGCTGCAGGAGTTTTACGACTGTAGTACCCTTCCCTATGGAACATTGTATGTGATCCCCTCCCTCCCCCCCCCCCACATAATCACATACAATCTGAAATTCAGACAAGGGCCATCAGACCAGATTCTTTCTATATGGTTTGGAATTCTTTTATTTCTTAGACAGTGAGTGAAACTTTATCTCTACAACCATCTGCTCAAGCTGGTTATATTTGAAGTTGCACCTAACTGTCACATAGGTAAAGGTAAAGGGACCCCTGACCATTAGGTCCAGTCGTGGCCGACTCTGGGGTTGCGCGCTCATCTCGCTCTATAGGCCGAGGGAGCCAGCGTTTGTCCACAGACAGCTTCTGGATCATGTGGCCAGCATGACTAAGCTGCTTCTGGCGAACCAGAGCAGTGATCATTTACCTTCCCGCCGGAGCGGTACCTATTTATCTACTTGCACTTTGACGTGCTTTCGAACTGCTAGGTTGGCAGGAGCAGGGAGTGAACAACGGGAGCTCACCCCGTCACGGGAATTTGAACCGCCGACCTTCTGATCAGCAAGTCCTAGGCTCTGTGGTTTAACCCACAGCGCCACCTGCGTCCCTAACTGTCACATACATTGACTTAATTATTAAATTTCTATGCCACCCTTCATTGGAGGATCACAGGGTGGTTTACAATACAGTTTTAAAATGCAAAAATACCTAAAGTATTAACAAACAAAACCAATAGCCCTCCACATATTTATTTATTTATTTATCCATCCATCCATCCATTCATTCATTCATTCATTCATTCATTCATTTGCTGCCTGGGATAGCTCAGTTGGGAGAGGATGAGACAATCTCAAGGTTGTGGGTTTGAGCCCCATGTTGGGCAAAAGATTCCTGCACTGCAGGGGGTTGGACTAGATAATAATAATATAATAATAATTTATTATTTGTACCCCACCCATCTGGCTGGGTTTCCCCAGCCACTCTGGGCAGCTTCCAACAAAGATTAAAAATACATCAAAATATCACAAATTAAAAAATGTGGTCCCTTCTAACTCTATGATTCTATGGTTCTTTTCTTTCATCTTTACTGAAATTGTGGGAAAACTCTGAGTTTTGTAATGTGCATGCCAGAAACAGGGAAAGTCACTTAATCTTGTTTAAATGGTCTTCTCCCTTCTTTCCTCCCTTCTTCTCCCTTTTTCTTTTTCCATTTTGTTCTTCTCTTTTGCTGTGTTCTTGTTGTCATATTTTGTATGCTGTCACTGTTGTAAAGGTTATTTACAAACGATAATAATAATAATAATAAGAAAGACCTTGAAACTGTGTTAACAGCTTTCAAGGCTGCTTAATAAATACAATAACAGTAAAGCTCGGAGGAGAATGAGCTCCTTTACTACCCCAGCTAATCATTTATAAGGATATGCTTTGAAAATTAGCTAAGGGCGCTGAAGGAAGAACATGGCAAGGATTGATGCACACCAATACTTCTGTGCTGTTTTCTGACCCATCCTACCCAAGGCTCCCAGAAAGCTTTTAATGAACAAATACTGGAGCTGGGTCCTACAGTGATCTTTCTGGAGCGTTGACAATCTTATTGCATTTGTAGAGCTTAGAGGGTACAAAGCAAATATGCGATTCACCCTGGGATGGGTTGTCTGTTTAAAGTTCTGCAGAGTGAGAAGACAGGAAACAGCCTTATCGTTTGTCTTTCTAGCGCAGAATTGTAGATAGCACATTTTACAACGCTAACCTCCAGCCATTACAAGATAGGTACATTCCCCCCCCCCCCTAGGACAGGGGTCTGCAACCTGCGGCTCCGGAGCCGCATGTGGCTCTTTTACACCTTTGCCGCGGCTCCGGGACGGATACTAGCGAGGGGAGGAGGCGCATTGTGCGCCCTGACACTCCCCACTGTGCCGGGCGCTGTACTGGCTGTGACATCGCATGGGGGCGGTGCGTGCGTTAGTGACGCACCGTCCTGACGTCACCTTCCCGCCCGCTACATTGTAAGGGGCATGTACACTGGTCACTGCATTGAAAGGGGGCATGTACGCTGGTCACTGTTTTGAAAGGGAGTGAAGAACACACACACACAAAAAAAAGGTAACTTGTTAATTTAACATTTATTTCTATGAGGAGGAGTAATTCTGAGGGGTCAAACAAAGAAATAATAAAAAAGTGACAAAAAAGTTATTTTTATAATGATGAGTTTTGCGGCTCCCAGTTTTTTTTTTCCTTCGGAAACGGGTCCAAGTGGCCCTTTTTGTCTTAAAGGTTGCAGACCCCTGGTCTAATTGTTAGAGGGCTCCATTCAATGCTGTGGAAGGTGCAGTCTTGATTCATTCAGCAGGTATTTTGCAATTCTGTTGTTGCACCCTTATTTAAGATGAGGACTGGTGCTTCAGAGGGGTCCACAAAACCAAAGCCTGGATCCCCAATGGAAGTAATGACATCACACAAAAACTTGACAGGTGGGGAAGAAACAGACATGCCTGAGTTGAATTCGCAGGATCATGCCCAACATCAAAATAGCCAGGTGAGCCAAAAAGAACAGCCGATTCCTTTAGACAATCATCTTCAGGAATCTGAGCACTCTGTAAATCCTTTGGAAGAGGATTTTCTCAGCTCCTTTAGGAATCTCCCTCAGGAAGAGCAACAAACAGTTATCAAGAGGCCTGATCTTATGAGCCAGACATTGAAAGAGATTAAAGAATTGGAGGTAGAGACTGACAATAGACCCAATGGCCACAACAGAATGATAACTATAGAACCACCGGAGTATTGGATTCATTCAGCAACAACTGAAGTGCGGTCAGGTTGACTCACCCATGTTCCGCAGTGAAGTTCTGATAACATTTGTAATAGTTGCCCAGCCCAAACACGGGAACCATCAGTAAGAGAGGGACACAGCTGGAAGAAGAAATGGACAGCGTCCCAGTTAAGACAGGCCTCCCGTAAATCTTCTTTCCAGGGACAATAAAGAAACAGGATTGCTCACAGTCCAGAGTGAGTGGATATCCGAATCTGCTTCATATGGAATCAGATCTTTGGGCCACCTTTGACTACACCATACATTTAAAGCACGACATTTAAAGCACCACCACTTTAAACAATCTTGGCTTCCCCCAAAGAATTATGGGAGCTGTAGTTTGTTAAGAGTGCTGATAGGTAGTTGTTAGGAGACCCCCATTCTTCTCCCAGAGCTGCCATTCCCAGAGTTCCTTGGGCATGGAGACTTAACTGTTAAACCACTCTGGGAATTATAGTGTAATAAGAGAGGAAGAAAAATCTTTCTTTACCAATCTTCTCCACTAACCACATTGTTGTTTGCTTGGCTGCTTAAATATATGCTACTTTGCTTTTTTAAGAACAAAACAAAACCTTTCTTTCTGAATGGAGGAAGCCCTATTCCAAACCATTTAAACTTACCCAGACCAAAAGATAGCTGTTCGGCCAATGTGATTTGCGTAGCTTAGAATCTACAAAAGGGGGGGGAAACACACACAAGGGATTTAACTGCTTTGTATAGTTTTGACACAAGACGGGGAGTCACCGTTTTGATATGCATAAAACAATTGCGTGTGACAGTAATCCATCATCTCACGCTCATTTGACTTGCACAATTTCAACCACACACGGATGGAGGTGGGCTGGCTCAAATTGCACAAGTCAATTCACAAGGAAGTTGGAGAGTTTAGCAGCTCTTTCCACGCTGAGCCCGCTTGGGCCTACCAGGTTAGTTGTTGGCTTCCATCTACCTTGGAAGACAATGAAGGAGTGAAGCTTTGGGGTTGGAGTCAAGCTGTTGGAAATTTGCAGTGCTTGCTGTGGCTGTTGAGACCAAGGTGGGAGAGACATGTTTCGTTGCAGCTGGGGCAGATGATGGTGTCCACTTGTGTTGTTGCAGATGCACCATGGCACTTCTCTCTACACTGTGCACTCTCTGTTTACTAGGTGCAAAAAGAGCTTTTAAGCTCTCCATTTTGTTTGGAAGAGCAAGGTCTTCTCAGTGTGCCAGTTCTGGGATGCTCTCGTGAGATCTCATGGGGCAATCTGAGATTTCTCATGAGAACTCCTAGCTATTCATATGCTGATGAATTTTCAGGATGACATTTTAAAGGGGGTGGGGGAAGCAAACATGCAGAATTGTAGGGAACTGAACTTAAGACTGAACAGTGGTACCTTGGAAGCCAAATGGAATCCGTCCCGGAAGTCCGTTTGACTTCCAAAATATTCGGGAACCAAGGAAGCTCCTGCAGCCAATCGGAAACCAAGGAAGCCACACAGGTTCCAAAAGAACATTGGCAAACTGGAACACTCACTTCTGGGTTTGTGGCGTTCAGGAGCCAAAACGTTCGACTCGCAAGTCATTCATTAACCAAGGTACAACTGTACTGGGAAAAGAGACACTGATTTGACAGATTCATCCATCACTCATCCCACGGAAGGGTCATGAGCGAAAGCAAGGAAGCAGGCTGCAGGAACCTGCAGCAGGGTTACACAGAGGTAAAGATAGGTGTTATTCCAGCCACTGGGAAGTTCAAAGTAAGGGCTGACAGTGTTGGGTTTCCAGGTCATACCAAATGCCAACATCTGGTGTTTGTGTCCTAAGAGATCTTCCTCACAGGAAGATGTGGAATCAGAGAATTATACTATTGGAAGGGATTCCCAAGGCTTATCTTGTCCACCCTCTGCAATTCTGGAATCACAGCTCAAGAATCCTTGGCAGGTGGCCATCCAACCTCTGCCTAAAAACCTCCAGTGATGGAGAGTCTCCCACCTTCTAAGCTAATTCTTTCCACTGTCAAACATGTCTTGCCTTCAGAAAGTGCTTCCTGAAGTTTAGCAGGAAACTCCTTCCTTGCCATTTGAACCCATTGATTTGATCCTCTCTTCTGGAGCAGCAGAAAACAAGATCGCTCCATCTTCCATGTGGCAACCCTTCAGATGTTTGAAGATGGCTCTCATATCTCTCATATCTCCTCTCAAGACTCATCTTCTCCAGACTAAACATCCCCAACTCCCTCAACCATTCCTCATATGGTTTGCAGACCCTTTCCTCCTGAGTCTTGTGACTGCTTTGGGTGCCCAGGCACACACGACACTGTGGGTTTGTGGCCCAGGCCCAAATCTTTAGGTGCCTGGGGGCAGCTTGACCTCAGCATCTCCAGCTATTGGGGGGGAAGGGGTGTGGGTGGGTAGTACAGTGGTACCTCGGGTTAAGAACTTAATTCGTTCTGGAGGTCTGTTCTTAACCCGAAGCACCACTTTAGCAAATGGGGCCTCCTGCTCCCGCCGCACCGCCGCCGCACAATTTCTGTTCTCAACCTGAAGCAAAGTTCTTAACCTGAAGCACTATTTCTGGGTTAGCGGAGTCTGTAACCTGAAGCGTATGTAACCCGAGGTACCACTGTAGATGCTTGAGAACCAGGAGGAAGAGGCTGACAAGGGAAAATCCCACACCAAGGAGACAAAGAACTTGTTATGCAATGGGAATGTTTCCCTTTTTCTTTCTTTCTTTCTTTCTTTCTTTCTTTCTTTCTTTCTTTCTCTCTCTCTCTCTCTCTCTCTCTTCCAGACCTGGATTTATGGGCAGCACTCAGAAGAGTGAGGAGGCAAAAGTTGACAGAAGAGAACGAGGAAGTAAGTGAAGGTGAAAAGAGAGAGAGAGAGAGAGAGAGAGAGAGAGAGAGAGAGAGAGAGACCTGCCTCAATCAGTCTGGCCAATGTTGGGAGTTGTAGTTCACAACAAAGGGGGAGAAATTTGCTACTCCTTGCATTTTAATGCAAACTCTTCCCAATGCACAACTCACAAACTCCACCCTCATCAGGCCTCCTCTTCCCCAATTTGTCCAATTTGTCTTTTAAAGTCATCCAAGTTGGCAGGCATCCCTGCTTCACCTGGAAGTGAGTTCCACTCTTTAACCACGTGTTGCGCGAAGAAGGACTTTCTTGTATCTGTTCTGAATCTTACAACATTCAGCTTCATTGGCTGTCCACGAGTTCTTGTGTTAGGAGAGAGGGAGAGAAATGTTTCTTTGCCAGCTCTTTGGTTGTTGCCACTGGTAGGTAACTGGAAATGCTTTAGGTAAAGGTAAAGGGACCCCTGACCATTAGGTCCAGTCATGGCCGACTCTGGAGTTGCGGTGCTCATCTCGCTAAATGCGCCCCTGGATTTTGTGGGCTCAGAATTCAGCTGAAAAGTCCAACATACTTACTTATTTTTTAAAAAACCAATACATACCAACACACCTTCCTACCCCCATCCTCACGTTTACAAATTGCTTCTTTTCTATTCCACCCCCTCTCTTTTTTCCCCTTTGGGTAAAGGTAAAGGGACCCCTGACCATTAGGTCCAGTCATGACCGACTCTGGGTTTGTGGCGCTCATCTCGCTTTACTGGCCGAGGGAGCCGGCATACAGCTTCCGGGTCATGTGGCCAGCATGACTAAGCCGCTTCTGGCAAACCAGAGCAGCGCACGAAAACACCGTTTACCTCCCCTCCGGAGCGGTACCTATTTATCTACTTGCACTCTGACGTGCTTTTGAACTGCTAGGTTGGCAGGAGCAGGGACTGAGTAACAGGAGCTCACCCCATCATGGGGATTCGAACCGCTGATCTTCTGATCGGCAAGCCCTAGGCTCTGTGGTTTAACCCACAGCGCCACCCTTGTCCCTTGCTTAGCCAACCTAGCGGTTGGAGGATGGATGGCGGCAAACAGATTGAGATTGAATCCTGACAAGACAGAAGTACTGTTTTTGGGGGACAGGAGGCGGGCAGGTGTGGAGGATTCCCTGGTCCTGAATGGGGTAACTGTGCCCCTGAAGGACCAGGTGCGCAGCCCGGGAGTCATTTTGGACTCACAGCTGTCCATGGAGGCACAGGTTAAATCCGTGTCCAGGGCAGCTGTGTACCAGCTCCATCTGATACGTAGGCTGAGACCCTATCTGCCCGCAGACTGCCTCGCCAGAGTGGTGCATGCTCTGGTTATCTCCCGCTTGGACTACTGCAATGTGCTCTATGTGGGGCTACCTTTGAAGGTGACCCGGAAACTACAACTAATCCAGAATGCGGCAGCCAGACTGGTGACTGGGAGCGGCCGCCGAGACCATATAACACCGGTCTTGAAAGACCTACATTGGCTCCCAGTACGTTTCCGAGCACAATTCAAAGTGTTGGTGCTGACCTTTAAAGCCCTAAACGGCCTCGGTCCAGTATACCTGAAGGAGCGTCTCCACCTCCATCGTTCTGCCCGGACACTGAGGTCCAGCACCGAGGGCCTTCTGGCGGTTCCCTCACTGCGAGAAGCCAAGTTACAGGGAACCAGGCAGAGGGCCTTCTCGGTAGTGGTGCCCTCCCTGTGGAACGCCCTCCCACCAGATGTCAAAGAGAACAACAACTACCAGACTTTTAGAAGACATCTGAAGGCAGCCCTGTTTAGGGAAGCTTTTAATGTTTGATGTATCACAGTATTTTAATATTCTTTTGGAAGCCGCCCAGAGTGGCTGGGGAAACCCAGCCAGATGGGCGGGGTATAAATAATATATTATTATTATTATTATTATTATTATTATTATTATTATTATTATAGCAATCCAGCTCACAAATCGTGCAGCTGCCTCCACCTGCAGAAAGTACACAGAGGGCTCCTTGTGTTCCTTGAGACAGCAGTGTCCGTTCTGAGTCGAGCCAGTTGTGGAGGGACTGCTGATCACAGAGCAGGTGAAGTATTTACTTAGGTTTGTCTTTTTCTCAGAACTGTGTCCCTCTGTTCCCAAACAGTGACGCTCGCTCCTCAAGAGTGTGTTGTTCGAGGGCAGATGACGGCAAGGGAGCAGTTTTGCGTCCGCCTCTACCCAGGACAATCTGCTCTGCTCAGGTTACTGACACCGCAAACAGCAACCATTCCTTTGCAGACCACCCTAGACAACACCCACCAAACATTACATGACTATGCATGGATGCAAGTCTATGCATCACTTTCCCATCAGGGAGCGGATTAGCAGGTACAAGACAAGCCCAGACTCCATGGCTTTCCCCCAACAGACACTCAGAATTTTCTGCTTGTAACAGCGTGAATCTCACATCAAGGATCAATGCTTGAGATCCAAAGTATTTGTAGTAGACTGTTGTAGGAGGCTGTATCACATGATGCAGGTCATATGATTGTATGTCTCAGGCCAGTTATGGTTTTCCCCCCCCCTAGTAGATTGTTAACCAAAAGAGCAAACATCTTATTTGGTTTTTTAATAATGCTCCCTGCAACTCTGTGTTCAGGAAAGCAAGCAAGGTGTCAAACTGGCCAGCAATATAGCAGAATGAACAGGCCATGGTGGAAGGTAGAGAAACTACAAGCAGGAAAGGTGTTCATGAAATTTCGGAGAGCCTCCATGGGCACGCACCATGTTGTTAGGGTTATACACCTATACACACTGTTGTGTATTGAGTCAAAGGATTTTATATCTGTATTATTATTGTCTGTATTTGCATTAGGGTAAAGTAACTGCCTTTTGGTTTCAAAGGGTACAGCTACTATTGGTTCATTTAAGCTGCTGTATTTGGATCCTCTGTCTTATTGGTTTCCTCCAAAAGGCTGGACTGTGATTGCCTGATATTGTTCCCTCCAAAATGTATCCTTTCTAGCTAGTCCCCTGTCCCTATAAATGTAGCTTTCCCCTCCTCAGTCTTCAGTCTTGTTTGCTTTAATAAAGAAGTGTTACTAGAGAACTGTCTCCAGCATATTATGTCAAGAGAGCTGAAATCACAAACCCCACGTCACAACACACACCACACCACAACCTCACAAAAAATGTCCCCAGCCCTGTATGAAAATGAAATAAAGGGGAATTCACCTCTCTTGCAAGCCTGAGATCATTCTGAGCTTTAGCCCGCCTGACCTTTCCCCCTGTCACAGTTGGCTACTCATGTATACTCTTCCTTCACAATTCCCCTTTAAACCCACAGTGTGAATGTGGCCTAGGTTAGCCCTCTTGGCCAGGATTCCAGCAATAAGTGGGTCCTGATCCACATCGAGAATAGCAAACAGCTGCTCTCTACCGTGTTCCGTGCTCTTCCAATGCCCACCTGCCTCAGCCGATGGAATGTTCACATTCAAAAAAGCATGAGAAACCGTTAGCCTGGTCATGGAATTTCCCACCACAGGAGAGGACATTTGAACCGGTATGGTGGTTCCTCCTCCCTCTTTGTCGTCTCCTTTGTCATCTAGAAGTCTCTGGAAATACACTTTAGAAGATTAAATGAGAATTCCTGGGACTAGAGGAATATAATTATTGGGGTATCTTCCTCTCCCTGCTGTCCACCCTTCCTCCTTTTGGTCCTTCTTATCACCCGGAAAGGTGACCACAACAGCTTCTGAGAAGAGAAACTTGTGGCGCCTAGGCCCTAAAGTTGTGGAGGCCTTTAGAGTCAAAGGTTTAAGGACGGCCAGTGTTTTGGTTACCCTAACTCCATTTGCATATGCCAGACAGCAGTGGGCGCTTCACCTTTTTAAACTCTCTCACAACCAAATGATGTTGTCAAGAGAGAGATGGTGGCAGTGGCAGGAATTGCCTTGTGTTTTCTTGAGCACAAGTCTAAAAAAGCCTCTTGAGAATTAATGATTGGTGGGGATGTTAAGTCAGAAAGCCCAGTCTATTCCTACAATCAAAAATTTCTCTCCTTGTACTTGAATTTCAATTTCTCTCCTCTCTCCTCTAGGCTGTTTAAGGATAGTGAATAGTGGAAGCAAATCATGGCACGGGGCAGCGGTGGCCTCCACAAATGGTTGGTTCTGCAGTTGACGAATCCTGTTATTTTGCTGGGGTTCCTCCTTCCCACCAGCTCATTTCCTGCTCCTGAGTATATGTGGTATGAAGTGATCACCCCAAGGCAGTTGGTGATTTTTGAAGGGAAAGCCAAGAAGGATGACCTTTCCTATATCCTCAATGTATCAGGAAAAGACTACGTCATTCAGTTGAAGCCCAGGAAGGATGACTTCCTGGTCAAAAACCTCCCACTCTTCACATACAGTTCCCAGGGCAGACGGATCGAAAGTCATCCATACATCCCTGTTGAATGCTACCACGAAGGGCATGTGGATGGTGTAGCCAATTCGCTTGTGGTTCTTAAGACCTGCTCTGGCTTGACAGGATTCCTAAGTATCAGAGACAGAAATTATGGCATAGAGCCTTTCCACAATTCTTCAGCTTTTCAGCACCTTCTCTACCTGATCAACGAACCAAAGCCTTGTATGTGTGGAATGAGAGCTCCAGTTGCAAAGCGTCAGGCAGAAGAACTGAGGGCGGAAAGGGGGACCCGGCGTGACCCAAGGCACCCAAAATACATTGAGCTGTACATTGTTGTGGACGAGAAGCTGTTTCAGTTTGAAGGTGCCAATAAAACCAGGATGGCATACCTCATTTTGGACATAGTTAACTTAATGGGTGTGCACTTCCAGGTGCTGCACACAAGTATTGTCCTGATTGGACTGGAGATCTGGAACACAGGCAACCCTTTCGAGGTTACAAATGACGTTGGGTTGCTTCTGAATAATTTCAACAGCTGGAGAGTGAACGGTCTTGCGAAGTGGATGAAGCACGACACAGCCCTGTTGCTCACTCACCAGGAGTTCGAGCACACCCTCGGGAAGTCATATGGTAATGCCATCTGCAGGCCAAGCTATTCTGCAGGGGTTTTGAGCTATTTGCAGAAGAATCCAATTCTCTTTTCAAGGGCCATGTCCCATGAGTTGGGTCATCACATGGGGCTTGAACACGACGAATCCAACTGTGTTTGTGGAGGATACAAAACCTGTGTCATGCATTCGTACCAGGCAGAAACGAACGAGTTCAGCAACTGCAGCATTCACACTTATGCAGAACTTGTGCTGAAAGGGAACCTGGACTGCCTGGCCAACAGGCCCCAAAAAATACCACCTATCAAGCATTGTGGCAATGGATTGTTGGATAAGGGAGAAGAATGTGACTGCGGCGGCACGCAGAGGTGCAGGCAGGATCTTTGCTGCAACGCTGACTGCACCTTGAAGCCACGTGCACAGTGCTCTTCTGGGGCATGTTGTAAAAACTGTCACTTCCGTCCAAGTGGAGACCTTTGTCGAATTCAGATCAATGAGTGTGACCTTCCCGAGTACTGTAGTGGGACATCTGAGTGGTGCCCCAATGATGTGTACATGCAAGACGGGACGCCATGCAGCAAACACGATTCCTATTGTTATGCCAAGCAGTGTTGGACTCACAACTACCTGTGCGCCAGGATCTTTGGCTATGGAGCCACAGCGGCTCCAGCATCCTGCTTTCAGTCTCGGAATACTGTGGGGGATAAGTATGGCAACTGTGGCAGGAATTGGACAGGAAGTACTTTTGTGAAATGCCAGCCTCAAGACGTAAAGTGCGGGAGAATTCAGTGTAGCAATGTCAAAGACGTACCTTCAATACCACACTATACCGTGACTCCCACTGAGTTGTCAGGCGCTGGTGCTGGCTGCTGGAGTGTGGCCTACCATGGCGGGACAGATTTTGTGGATCTCGGAATGGTGCCTGACGGCACTCCATGTGGCCCTGGGAAACTCTGCAAGAACCAGACGTGCATTTTCAGGAAGAAGGCAGTGTGTGATCCCAATAAACAGTGCAGTGACAGAGGTGTTTGTAACAACCGCAATAACTGCCACTGCAACAACGGCTGGGCCCCTCCAAACTGCAAGTTTTGGGGGTCCGGGGGAAGCACTGATGGTGGGTCTCCAAGGCAGAACTGGAACACAAAAGTCGTGAAACAAGCTTTTGAAACAGTGATCCCTCTAGGAGTCCTGGTTCTTGCCGCTATCACTTTCATTGTGCCAAGGCTGTGGAAGCTACCAGGATGGTTTAGGCAATTCACCAGCTCACAGGTTGGAGGGAATCTGCAAGGCAGCAGCCCAGATGTTGACAAAGTTGATTCCTGTGGCTCTTGCAACGTAAAGGAAGGACTGAACTCTACAGATTCCAAAGAGTAATGCTTGTGGACATTTCAAGGCATCCTTGGACCTCCTGTTAAGACATCGACTGCCCTCCAAAGCATCTATAATAAAGCAGAGGTTGGTGGCAAGTGGACTCCAGTTCCCATCATCCCTGGCTGTTGACCATGCTGCGCCAGTGGCTGATGGGAACTGTAGTTCAGCCGTATGTCGGGGGTGGCGCACATGCTCCCTCATCCCAGAAATAAATTCCCCCTGTATATAGTCCTTATAATAGGAGCAACTGTAATATGGTCTTTGCTCTAATAAAATTTGCATTTTTCCCCAGTTGCAAAAGCCTTAAGAAGAATGCACTGAAATAGTTTAATGAAATCAAATGTTTCACTCCGTGCTGTGTAACCTAGCAGCTGTAAAACAGTTTGTCCTTGTTGGGTGACTAACTCAGAACTTCAAGGACTGTTAAGTGTCATTTCACTAGCATTTAGGAACAATTAACCATGTGTACAAACTTGGCTTTCCCTCACTCGCCCTTTTCATCCAGGGGGAAACAGCCAAGACCTAACATGAGAAGAGTCCTGCCAGTCAGGCCAATGAGCCATCAAGTCCAACCCCACCTTCTTACAGTGGCCAAACAGAGGCATGTGGTAAACCCACAAGCAGGAGCTGAGCACAAGATTCTTTTCTTGCAATTTGATGGCCAGGGTTGAGGGCAGTTTTGGGTCAAAGCGGCTGGAGGACACCATCTTGGCCAAAACTGAGCTTAGGCTGAGCAAATGAGGGAAGAGAGGCACGCTTATATGGCTGCTCGAACTTGCCCAGGAGGGAGTCCCATTGCAGGGGTGGCACTTGCTTCCAAGTAAGCATGCAGAGATGTGCACAACTCGCAATGTATTCAAAGGGCCCCATCGGTGTGTACAAGCGTACACACACACACACACACACACTGGTGTGGTGTGTGTATGAGTCAGTGATAGCGCAGTAGTTAGAGAGCTGGACTAGGTCTGGGAGAGCTCACAGGGTGAGTAGTGAAGAAGAAGAAGAAGAGTTTGGATTTGATATCCCGCCTTTCACTCCCCTTCAGGAGTCTCAAAGCGGCTAACAATCTCCTTTCCCTTCCTCCCCCACAACAAACACTCTGTGAGGTGAGTGGGGCTGAGAGACTTCACAGAAGTGTGACTGGCCCAAGGTCACCCAGCAGCTGCATGTGGAGGAGCGGAGACGCGAACCCGGTTACCCAGATTACGTGACTACCGCTCTTAACCACTACACCACACTGGCTCTCAAGTGCCTCGCAAGACGAAAAGAATCCGTTCTGTGATTCTCTTCGTCTAGCGGGTTTTTTCGTCTTGCGAAGCAAGCCCATTGAAGGATTAGCAGATTAGCACTATTAGCGCTATTAGAGGCTTTTAGAGGCTTCTAGCGGCTTATCTGCTGATCGGATCAGCTGATAAGCGGCTTAGCGCTATTAGCGGCTTATCTGCTGATCGGGTCAGCTGATAAGCGGCTTAGTGGCTTAGAAAAAGGGGGGAAAGGGGAAAAAAAACCAGCAGGAACTCGCAAGACATTGTCGTCTTGCGAAGCAAGCCCATAGGAGATTCATTTTGCGAAGCACCTGCAAAACGGAAAACTCTTTCGTCTAGCGAGTTTCCCGTCTTGCCAGGCATTCGCCTTGCGGGGCACCACTGTATCTCTGCCTAACCAACCTCACAGGGTTGTTGTAAGGATAAAGTGGGGAGGAGTAGGAGGTAAGCCAGCTTGAGCTTCTTGGAGGAAAGATGAGATACAAGAAGAAGAAGAAGAAGAAGAAGAAGAAGAAGAAGAAGAAGAAGAAGAGTTTGGATTTGATATCCCGCTTTATCACTACCCAAAGGAGTCTCAAAGCAGCTAACAATCTCCTTTCCCTTCCTCCCCCACAACAAACACTCTGTGAGGTGAGTGGGGCTGAGAGACTTCACAGAAGTGTGACTGGCCCAAGGTCACCCAGCAGCTGCATGTGGAGGAGCAGGGAAGCGAAGCCGGTTCACCAGATTACGAGTCCACCGCTCTTAAGTACTACACCACACTGGCTCATATAAATGTTAACAGTAATAATAATAATAATAATATCCAAGACAATAAATGCCACATGTTCCCTTTTGTCTTTACTGTTGAGTGGAAAACGACAAAAACAAGCAGCTCTGAGGAAGAAAAGGTCGGCCCCACAGCAGCCTATTCTCACCCACATCCAGATTCCAACACAGTCCTGGAATAATCTCCTGTACAGGAACTGCTGCAGAATTCAAAGAGGCTCCCCCTCGCCCATAGAAATAATGGTTGTCAAACGCACCATCCAGGTCCCATGACGAAGCCTCAGCTTTCCTGCTCCACCAAAAGGCTCATTGGGGAGAGGTTGCCGTTGCTGCCGCCGCTGGCCAGTCGCGGTCTTGCTCCTTGTGTAGACCTGTCCTTTTCTGAATGCCAGAGTTCTTGCCCGTTCCCTCCCACCTTGTAGGTTACAGGGCGCTGGACTGGATAAGGCCTCTTTAACATGGCAGGGCACGGGTGGGATCGGGTGGGGAGCCTGGTGGGCCAAGGGGGCTGGGCTGCCCACCTTCCCCTCTGGCAATACGTGGCAGCGAGGAGGGGG
This sequence comes from Podarcis vaucheri, assembly GCF_965113315.1. NCBI lineage: Eukaryota > Metazoa > Chordata > Lepidosauria > Squamata > Lacertidae > Podarcis > Podarcis vaucheri. Next base: position 39,082,893 of record NC_138760.1, read on the forward strand.
TGCCAAAGGAGTGGGAGGAGAGAGTTTCGGGTGCTCAGCCAGAGGGACTCCAAAAGCTCCCTTGCTCACAGCGCCGTGGAGCCCGCAGCGGACTTGGCCTCTGCCTGGCGGCCAGCGGCAGGAAGCGTGCTTTCGTAGAACCTCTTCTGGGACCGCAGGAGAGGCGTCTGGGTCTCGCCCTCTTGGCAGGCCCTGCGCTTCATGCAGCGGAATGTATGCTGGGTCCAGCAGTAAACGGCACAGTTCAGGAGGCCCTGGGATGACGCCGTCAGAGCCTAGGAGAGAGATGGGGAGACGGGCAGGGTCAGTGGCTGCAGCAGAACTGGAGAGCAGCAAAATTCCAGTTGAAGCAGTGGAATCCAGCGGTGCCATTTCAATCAGCTCCCCCCCCCCCAAGACCATGAGGTCTAGCACCTTAATTTACTTTTTTGGGGAAGGAACACAACGCAGCAGTAAAGCCCTTGATCAGCATGCTGAAGGTCTTGGGTTCGAAACCTGGCACCTCCAAGTAGGTGTGGGAGGGACCCTTGCCTGAAAGCTACTGGTCCAGCTCCATGAAATACCGTATTTTTCGCTCTATAGGATGCACAGGGCCATAGGACGCACTGGACCATAGGAGGGGGAGAACGGGGGGGGGGAATTCTCCCCCTCTCTGCTCAGCGCCCCTACAGCGAAGCGGCAGGATAAACGGAGCCCCTTCCATTTCTCCTTCCGTTTCACTGAAGGGGCGCTGCGCAGCTCTCCCTCTCGGCTGAAGCCGGGAGAGTCTTGCTCTCCCAGCTTCAGCAAAAGGAACCCAAAGCCTCCGGAGTGCATCGTGAGGTCCCGCTGCGCTCCAAAGGCTTCAGGGATAGCCACCTGAAGCCTTTGCAGCGCAGCGGGAACGCGCGCTGCACTCCAAAGGCTTCGGGTTCCTTTCTCTGACCGACCCCTCTCGCTCTCCAGGCTTCAGCAAAAGCAACGCGAAGCCTCCAGAGCGCGGGGGGAGCTCTCCCTCTGCGTTGCTATCGCTGAAGCCAAGGAGCCTGCATTCGCTCCATAGGACGCACACACATGTCCCCTTAATTTTTGGAGGGGAAAAAGTGTGTCCTATAGAGTGAAAAATACGGTACTTTGCTTTCATGTTGAGGCCTAGTCCGTTTCCAGCCTCTCTGGAGTCTCCTATCCTCACTGTTGCTGCTGCTTACTGTGCTTTTCTTCGGCTATTGCCCTGTTTTGCTCCCTTAAATGTATTCCGTCTCCTTATCCACATCTTTAAACAGACAAAAAGGCCTCCTCTGAAATTGTTTCCTTCAGCCCCCCCCCCTTTTCGTACCTTCTGCATTCGAAACCAGGTGCTTTGCCGCTGCCCCTCCCCAATATAAATCTTTGACATGAAATAACATGAATACTACCCACGGCTCTCCTCGGGTTGTCTTGGACCTGTTGCTCATCCTCTCAGCCTGACATCCCTCACAGGGTTGGCGTGAGAATAAAATGGCAACACAGGGAGGGGGGATAGTATAGATTGTCATCGGAGAAGATACGGGGGTAGAAATCCCATAAACCGAGTGGCCCCAAAGAGCAGCCACCTTCACTCCCCCCCCAAAAAAATCCCCATTTGCTTTTCAGAAGGAGCATCCAGTGCCATTTTGAAAGACGAGTAGAACCTGCAACAAAATGTTGCAGCGGTGTTCAGCACACTGCAGCCCCTTTCGCCTCCCCTCCTGGAAAAGGCCTAGTTAAGCATGACAATTCCATTTCCTTCTCCATCCTGTTTTTTCTACAAAAAAACAAACCCACCTGCCCAAAAGCAAAAGTCGATCAGCATTGTGTAGCTCCTGAACACGCTCAGTACACTTGCCCCGTCCCGTGAAATTTCAGGGCCCAAACTTGGGAGGAGGAGGGGGTGCTGGTGATTATCTCTGCCCTCCCTCCCACCGCTGAGCCCTGAAGATGGAAAGAGGGGGAAGTGGAGGCGGGCAGGACCCTACAAGCCTAGGCAAGAAGTTCTAGCCAGCTTGCGCAGGGCTGAAGCGAACAAGCTGCATGCAGAGTTGTCTTCAGAAAAAACCGTTTTTAAAAAAGGCACTCTCACCAGGCTGGAGATGACAGGCAAACCTGTTCTGTCTTCCCTGGGCTGTTTTAGCATTCCCCTACCCCAACATAATGGGGTTAAACCACAGAGACTAGAACTTGCCGATCAGAAGGTTGGCGGTTCAAATCCCCGCGACGGGGTAAACTCCCGTTGCTCGGTCCCTGCTCCTGCCAACCTAGCAGTTCGAAAGCACATCAAAGTGCAAGTAGATAAATAGGTACCACTCCGGCGGGAAGGTAAACGGCGTTTCCGTGCGCTGCTCTGGTTCGCCAGAAGCGGCTTAGTCATGCTGGCCACATGACCCAGAAGCTGTACATTGCCTCCCTCGGCCAATAAAGCGAGATGAGCGCCGCAACCCCAGAGTCAGTCACAACTGGACCTACCGTTCAGGGGTCCCTTTACCTTTACCCCAACGTATTTTCTGAACTTCTGCAAACCTTGGGTGATGCTTTCCTCCCTCTCGGAAGGTGGACGCTGCAGTTGGCAGGTGGAGAATGAGTTTGCTATTAGTTTTTAGGATTCATTTTAATGTGGCTTTATTACCCCAGCCGCAGTCGGGGCAAAGGGCCCACCCTGCAGGGCTAGCCCATAAGTCCCATTGTTCGCAGCGCTGGTCATGTCAGTGGTGCTGTCAGGGGTTGACCTGAGGCTCACATTGTTTCTTTTATTTTTATTTATTTTCCTTGCATTGACAGCTTCCGTCACGGAAGCCAGAGGGTTACAAATGTAGCTCTCTTGCAATCACTGAGAAGCAGTCAAGTACAACATTCCTTGTAATGTTAGAGAAGACATGTGAAGGAATGTTTGGTCCAGCCAGTTGAAACTTCCTGCTCCCCCTGGCTAGAGCATCCTTCCTTTTGTATGTGATAGAAGGTGGGCGTGACCTTACCTGTCCAGGTAACAAAAGGACAAGTCACGCAGCTCTCTTTGATTTCCTTCTTCGTTGGATCAGCTTTTAGCTAGGACTGCTCTGCTAGCTCTCAGCTAGCAGCAAAACTGGGATTATTACCCCATATGGGGTAGATCCACATGTACATAGTGGTAACTAAGTTTGCCTTCAGGGATCCAACTGTGAACTGATGTGAGTAAACTTATTTTTATCATCTTTGAATAAGATTGTGGCATCTTTATTCTTTTTAAGAGGGATTCAAGGGAATTTACCAGGAACGTACAATTCAATCTGAGACAGATTGAATTGTATAATAGTTAGAGGCTCACACGAGCCTGCAACCAGTTATCTGCTGTGCATGAAAAGAGGAATGTAAACTCTGCTAACTAAAGGAACTTGCTAGCGCAAGTTAGGAAGGATATTAATAAAAATATATCCTCTCCTGCCACCCTGAACATTCCCACAATCACCTGCTCAGGCACTGACAAGGCCCAGACCTGCTTGTTTTCAGCAAGGTAACAGGGCTGCTCCCATTTAAATTTGTATTTCTCAGAACCGTATTCAGTTTAGAAATAAACAACAACTGTACATAAAACCATGCAATGAAAACCATATAAAAATGTTAAAATCAGAAATTGGATAACTGTTGGGGGGTGTATTCTTAATTGCCTGCATAAACCTGATGGAAAAGAAAAAAATTTCAGCGGGAACTGAAAACCTGGCACAAAAAGGTGCCTGCTAAATCTCTAGTGGCAGAGTGTTCCACAGGACTGGGCCAATGACACTAAAGTCTCTGCTTCTTGTTGTTGTCAAATTTGCCTCATCAACTCGGGGAACAAGCAAAGACTCTCCTGCAGGTGATCAAGGGTTCTGGACCTAAGTTGTTCAGGGCTTCAAAGATTAACACAATGCTTACCTCTAAAACACAAAATCCCATGTACGGCCTGGTGTGCTCCAAAGATGTCAGTCTGAAGATTCCAAGGATAAAGGCTGGAAAAATCAAAAGGGGAGGACTCAGTCACCAATAAAATCGCATCGCTGTAGCCCCAAAGTGACTTCAGTAAGGCACAAGTAGGTGTTTTTATTTCCCCAGCCAATTATTTGTTTTACTTATTAAACCTGTATCCTCTCAAAGAAGTCCCAGGGTGACAAACTTCAAAACTTTAAAGCAGGCTTCCTCAACCTCGGCCCTTCAGATGTTTTGAGACTACAATTCCCATCATCCCTGACCACTGGTCCTGCTGGCTAGGAATCATGGGAGTTGTAGGCAAAAAACATATGGAGGGCCAAGGTTGAAGAAGCCTGCTTTAAAGAATACAACTGAAAATACAGTACTTCTAAAACAATTTAAACCAGGGCTTTTTTTCAGCTGGAACGGCACCTCTCAGGTGGGCGCCATTGCTATTATAAGAGAACAAGGGAGGCGTTCATAGTGAGTGGCCCCTGGAAGGCTGTCCATCAGAGACTCAAGGTGACAAAGGTCACCCACCCCTGATTTACATACAACACCCTTTCCCCACTGCCCGATGTTTTAACAATAATTTGAGAGCTTTATCAATTAACCCGAGCCACTGAGGAATCCAAGTTGCTAAATGCACCCCTGGATTTTGTGGTCTCAGAATTCAGCTGAAAAGTCCAACGTACTTACTTATTTTTTAAAAAACCAATACATACCAACACACCTCCCCCCCCCATCATCACGTTTACAAATCTAAGCTTGCTTCTTTCCTATTCCACCCCCTCTCTTTTTCCCCCTTTGGGTAAAGGTAAAGGTAAAGGGACCCCTGACCATTAGGTCCATCGTGGCCGACTCTGGGGTTGCGGCGCTCATCTCTCTTTATTGGCTGAGGGAGCTGGCGTACAGCTTCTGGGTCTTGTGGCCAGCATGACTAAGCCGCTTCTGGCTAACCAGAGCAGCGCACAGAAACGCCGTTTACCTTCCCACCAAAGTGGTACCTCTTTATCTACTTGCATTTTGACGTGCTTTCGAACTGCTAGGTTGGCAGGAGCAGGGACCGAGCAACGGGAGCGAACCCTGTTGCGGGGATTCGAACCGCCGACCTTCTGATCGGCAAGTCCTAGGCTCTGTGGTTTAACCCACAGCGCTACCCGCGTACCCCTTTGGGTACTTGTTGTATTTAGACCGCAAGTCTACGGAAAATGCCCTGTCACTTTGAAAAACTGAATCCATAAACTCCTTAGGAGTTCAGTCTCCTTCTAAACAAAATTTAGTGATAAGGAAAGGGAAACACAGGGAGGAATCTAGCTCTGAAGGAAATGTGCTTAGCACAACTTGCCCTGCCTCAGAAGCAAAGCAAATAAATCTAAGTGATCCACATAAACTGGATTTGCACCATGTATTTTTGGTGGGTCTTTAAGTGGGTCCCCCCCCCAACATTGTATGGAATAAAAATAGTGGTGTTTATTTATCTCTTTTTTGGAGGGGATTTAAAAGTCTGTGGATTATTAATAATCGAGAATGTCAAATAACACTGGTGAAAGAGTTTTAGCATATTAGACAGACATGGAAGTTCACAGAAGGACATTTTTCAGTCTCCAGCTCCCCTCCCCTTTCATCCAACTTGCATCCCCCCAAAACCTTTCTGGAGCTTCCAAGCTCTAAGGTAAAGGAAGAATTTTTTTTATTTTGTTTCGACTACAGCAGACCAACACAGCTACCTACCCGTAACTGAATCCCTCCTGTTTTAGACCCCACCCTGGCTTCTAGAATACCTCCCTGCCCACACCTGAAATTCCAGATCACCTGGAGCCCAGCTCTGCTTTTCCTGAGGCCACCTTTTTTGCAATCAGCACCTGTGTCTCTTACCAGGATAGCAATGAAGCTGGCCAGGAATGAGATGAAAAACACTCCGATGCCGTAAGAGAACATCACACCGCAAGGATGTTGATGGGGACCCGTGATGAACTTGACTTCCGTGTGCATCAAAAGGCACCTGCCAGACAGAAACGAGATAGAAGGTCCATAAATAGCAACACCCTAGAGGTCCCGGGCCCTAAGGAAGTCAGATTAGCCTCAACCAGAGCTAGGGCCTTTTCAACACTGGCTCCGGCCTGGTGGAACGCTCTGTCTCATGAGACCGGGGCCCTGAGGATCTGATTTCTTTCCTCATGGCCTGTAAGACAGAGTTGTTCCGCCTGGCCTTTGGCTTGGAATCAACTTGATCCCCTCCCCCTCTATCCTTTTTCCTTTCTCCTGTGATGGAACTCCTATTTGGGGACTTCCCTAGCTTTTTTCTGGCCCACATAGGACCAGTCTGGGTAGTTTGCTTTGGTGATGATTTGATGTTTTCATCCCCAAAAAAGTTTTTGATTTGAGTTTCTACTGAAATGAGGCTGCATTTTAATGTTGTATTTTAAACTCTTTTTTAAGTTGTATTTTAATTAATTGTTTTTATACCTGGTGTTAGCCGCCCTGAGCCCGGTGTTGGCTGGGGAGGGCGGGGTATAAATAAAATTTATTATTATTATTATTATTATTTATTAGAAGGGGACCCTAGTCCCTGATAAAGCACAATATGGACTCACAGTCCAGTGGGACAGGCTGCAGAGGCTCACACCGGCAGGGCCAACCATTGTCAAAAGGAGGCACCCCATTAGAGGCACCCCAAGTAGCCTGATCGCTGTAGCCCATGAGTGGATAACCTCAAGGCTGGATTACTGCAACACGCTCAATGTGGGGCTGCCCTTGGAAGCTTCTGCTGGTGGCCAGAGTGCTGATGGGGCCCCTGGCGGACATCTCCAACTGGGTCAGGTTCAAGCTCCTTGTATTATTTTACAAAGCCCTGAATGACACAGGTCCAGGGTATCTCAGGGGCCAACTGAACACTTATATCCCAGCTTGATCACTGAGATCACCTGCAGGAGCGTCGTAGTTGGCGAGGCTCATCTGAGATCGACACAGAAGTGAGCCTTTAGTGTCATTAGCCAGCTCCTGCGTAAGGCTCTGTCGAGAGAGAGTCAACATTCCCCTTTTATACTAATTCTCAAATGTTTACTGAAAACTTTTATTTGCAGTCAGGCTTTCTTTCCCCCCCTTTCTGTTAAAAATGTATTTTTCTTTTTATTTATTTAAACAAGGACATACACTGCAACGACACACAAGAACAGAAGAACAATAAAATTGAATGAAAACTAAAATTAAACACACACAAAAATTTCAAATTTGGTTGTTTCATTCACATTCTGCAGGGAAAATATATGATTGGTGTTGTGGGGGTGGTAATAAGATATGTAAAAAGAGATGTTTTATTTATAAATGTAAGTGAAATTCTCACTTAAAGCTGTAAGAGCTGGTGGAATGGTCTTCCTCGAGAGGTTGTGGACTCTCCTTTGGAGGTTTTTAAACAGAGGTTGGACAGCCATCTGTCATGGATGCTTTAGCTGAGATTCCTTCATTTCAGGGGGTTGGACTAGATGACCCTTGGGGTCCCATTCTATGATTCAATGATTCCTAAGAGTCATTTGGACCTTGTAATCATTAATATACAAAATTAAATTTGAAAACGTATTAGAAAATGAAGCTTTTTTTGTTTGCCCTCTACTGTGCCTTGATTGATTGATTTATTTTTTTCAGCAGTAACTGCAGACCAGATTTAGCTATACCATAAATCCTTAGTTAATCCCTCTAAATACTTCCATTTTCTTGTTATAGCCCTCCTGGCCTCTAACAATTAATACATATTTGATTCCATAGCCAAACCATCTTCATTTGGACCACCCTATATCCTCAGTACGGACGCGGGTGGCGCTGTGGGCTAAAGCCTCAGCGCCTAGGGCTTGCCGATCGAAAGGTCGGCGGTTCGAATCCCCGCGGCGGGGTGCGCTCCCGCTGCTCGGTCCCAGCGCCTGCCAACCTAGCAGTTCGAAAGCACCCCCGGGGGCAAGTAGATAAATAGGTACCGCTTACCAGCGGGAAGGTAAACGGCGTTCCGTGTGCGGCTCTGGCTCGCCAGAGCAGCGTTGTCACGCTGGCCACGTGACCCGGAAGTGTCTCCGGACAGCGCTGGCCCCCGGCCAATAGATGTGAGATGGGCGCACAAACCCCACAGTCTGTCAAGACTAGCCCGTTCGGGCAGGGGTACCTTTACCTTTTATATCCTCAGTAATGCTAAGGAAGGAATTGGTATTCTGCTTATGAAGAAAATGAAGAAGCATTTTCCGTAATAGTCAGCTGACAAAGTGTTTAAATTGTTGTTTGGCTTTTAATATACTATCATTGATGGAAACCGCTTTGATTTTTTTAAAAAATGGAATTGCGGTATGCAGATAGTTTTGCAATGGCTAAATAAATGTCTAATTCAGGGGTCTGCAACCTGCGGCTCCGGAGCCGCATGTGGCTCTTTTACACCTTTGCCGCGGCTCCGGGACGGATACTAGCGAGGGGAGGAGGCGCATTGTGCGCCCCGACACTCCCCACTGTGCCGGGCGCTGTACTGGCTGTGACGTCAAATGGGGGCGGTGCGTGCGTTAGTCACGCACCGTCCCGACGTCACCTTCCCTCCCGCCACATTGTAAGGGGCATGTACGCTGGTCACTGCATTGAAAGGGGGCATGTACGCTGGTCACTGTTTTGAAGGGGAGTGAAGAACACACACACACACAAAAGGTAACTTGTTAATTTAACATTTATTTCTATGAGGAGGAGTAATTCTGAGGGGTCAAACAAAGAAATAATAAAAAAGTGGCAAAAAAAGTTATTTTTATCATGACGAGTTTTGCGGCTCCCAGTTTTTTTTCCCTTCGGAAACGGGTCCAAGTGGCCCTTTTTGTCTTAAAGGTTGCAGACCCCTGCCCTAGGATATAGAAAGGCCATAGCCCAGCAGTAGGGCATCTGTTCCGGATGCAGAAGATCCAGGATTCAATACACCATCTTCTCCTGTTTGGCCTGGGAGAGAACCCTGCCTGAAAACCTGGGGGATGTGGAATGGACTCAGTGACTTGGACCTCATAGCTCCTGTCATTGTATTGAACCTGCTGAACGGATCTTGAAATAGAACAAAGTTTGGGGTCACTGGTATGGTGGAGGAGTTCCAGAGGGGCAGCTGTGTTAATCCCTTGCAGCAGAAACCACCAGAGTCTTGTAGCACCTTAAGACCGACAAATTTATAAAGCCATAAGCTTCACTTTCAGGGCTTGGTCTGAAGGCACCACCATGCAGAAGCTCCTCCTAGGAACCATATGTCTATCGCACTGAGTTCTAAGATAGAAGAAAGGAAGGATGGAGATGTAAGAAAATAAAGTTAAATAAACTACAGTGGCACCTCGGGTTAAGAACTTAATTCGTTCTGGAGGTCAGTTCTTAACCTGAAACTATTCTTAACCTTGAAGCACCGCTAATGGGGCCTCCTGCTGCTGCGCCGCCGGAGCATGATTTCTGTTCTCATCCTGAAGCAAAGTTCTTAACCCGAGGTAATATTTCTGGGTTAGCGGAGTCTGTAAGCTGAAGCGTATGTAACCTGAAGCGTATGTAACCCGAGGTACCACTATATATGGACTACAGTTGCATCAGTTGAAGTATTACTCACAAAAAAAGCTTGTGCTTGCACATCCTCTTTAAGGTGCCTCAAGACTCTTTGGTATGAGGGAGTGGTTCTCAAAGTGTTGTTGTTTTACCAGTGATGTTGTGTCCTGCTTTCCTCTTCTGATCGGCCCTCTTCAGCTCCTTGAAGCGCACCATCCCACTGCTGGTAACCTGCCGCCCAGCACACAAGAACGATACAACATGGAAGAAGCCTCAACAGCCCCCCTCTTCGAGTGGGAACCAGTGGTATAGCTGAAGGCCACTCCTAGTATGTTTGCTCTGCTTAGTGCTAAGTTATAAGAAACAGTGCCACCTACAGAAAGAACAAAGCCATAGCGACTTCCTTCCCATGCGATTTGTAATCAGACCTGAACCTTCTATATACAGTGGTACCTCGGGTTACATACGCTTCAGGTTACAGACGCTTCAGGTTACAGACTCCACTAACCCAGAAATAATGCCTCGGGTTAAGAACTTTGCTTGAGGATGAGAACAGAAATCGTGCTTCGTCGGCGTGGCGGCAGCAGGAGGCCCCATTAGCTAAAGTGGTGCTTCAGGTTAAGAACAGTTTCAGGTTAAGAACGGACGTCCGAAACGAATTAACGTCCGAAACGAAATTTACAATTTCTGTAAAACTTGGATATCTGACTCTCTAAATGTGCTTTCGGGCATTGTTGTTGCTGTTGTTTAGTCGTTTAGTCGTGTCCGACTCTTCATGACCCCATGGACCAGAGCACGCCAGGCACTCCTGTCTTCCACTGCCTCCCGCAGTTTGGTCAGGCTCATGTTTGTAGCTTCGAGAACACTGTCCAACCATCTCGCCCTCTGTCGCCCCTTCTCCTTGTGCCCTCCATCTTTCCCAAAATCAGGGTCTTTTCCAGGGAGTCTTCTCTTCTCATGAGGTGGCCAAAGTATTGGAGCCTCAACTTCACGATCTGTCTTTCCAGTGAGCACTCAGGGCTGATTTCCTTAAGAATGGATGTGTTTGATCTTCTTGCAGTCCATGGGACTCTCAAGAGTCTCCTCCAGCACCATAATTCAAAAGCATCGATTCTTCGGCGATCAGCCTTCTTGATGGTCCAGCTCCCACTTCCATACATCACTACTGGGAAAACCATGGCTTTAACTATACGGACCTTTGTTGGCAAGGTGATGCTGTCTAGGTTTGCCATCACCTTTCTCCCAAGGAGCAGGCATCTTTTAATTTTGTGACTGCTGTCACCATCTGCAGTGATCATGGAGCCCAAAAAAGTAAAATCTCTCACTGCCTCCATTTCTTCCCCTTCTATTTGCCAGGAGGTGAGGTGATGGGACCAGTGGCCATGATCTTCATTTTTTTGATGTTGAGTTTCAGACCATATTTTGCGCTCTCCTCTTTCACCCTCATTAAAAGGTTCTTTAATTCCTCCTCACTTTCTGCCATCAAGGTTGTGTCATCTGCATATCTGAGGTTGTTGATATTTCTTCCGGCGATCTTAATTCCGGTTTGGATTCATCCAGTCCAGCCTTTCGCATGATGAATTCTGCATATAAGTTAAATAACCAGGGAGACAATATACAGCCTTGCCGTACTCCTTTCCCAATTTTGAACCAATCAGTTGTTCCATATCCAGTTCTAACTGTAGCTTCTTGTCCCACATAGAGATTTCTCAGGAGACAGATGAGGTGATCAGGCACTCCCATTTCTTTAAGAACTTGCCATAGTTTGCTGTGGTCAACACAGTCAAAGGCTTTTGCATAGTCAATGAAGCAGAAGTAGATGTCTTTCTGGAACTCTCTAGCTTTCTCCATAATCCAGCGCATGTTTGCAATTTGGTCTCTGGTTCCTCTGCCCCTTTGAAATCCAGCTTGCACTTCTGGGAGTTCTCTGTCCACATACTGCTTAAGCCTGCCTTGTAGAACTTTAAGCATAACCTTGCTAGTGTGTGAAATGAGTGCAATTGTGCGGTAGTTAGAGCATTCTTTGTCACTGCCCTTCTTTGGGATTGGGATGTAGACTGATCTTCTCCAATCCTCTGGCCGCTGCTGAGTTTTCCAAATTTGCTGGCATATTGAGTGTAGCACCTTGACACCTTTTAAAATTTTAAGTAGTTCAGCTGGAATGTCATCACTTCCACTCGCCCTGTTATTAGCAGTGCTTTCTAAGGCCCATTTGACTTCACTCTCCAGGATGTCTGGCTCAAGGTCAGGAACCACACTACCTGGCGTGTACGAGACATCCATTTCTTTCTGGTATAATTCCTCTGTGTATTCTTGCCACCTCTTCTTGATGTCTTCTGCTTCTGTTAGGTCCTTTCCACTTTTGTCTTTTATTATGGTAATCTTTGTATGAAATGTTCCTTTCATATCTCCAATATTCTTGAACAGATCTCTGGTTTTTCCCATTCTATTGTTTTCCTCTATTTCTTTGCATTGCTCGTTTAAGGCCTTCTTGTCTCTCCTTGCTATTTTTTGGAAATCTGCATTCAATTTCCTGTATCTTTCACTATCTCCCCCGCATTTTGCTTGCCTTCTCTCCCCTGCTATCTGTAAGGCCTCGTTGGACAGCCACTTTGCTTTCTTGCATTTCCTTTTCATTGGGATGGTTTTAGTTGCTGCCTCCTGTATAATGTTACGAGTCTCCACCCATAGTTCTTCAGGCACTCTGTCCACCAAATCTAAATCCTTAAACCTGTTCCTCACTTCCACTGTGTATTCATAAGGGATTTGACTTAGATTGTATCTTACCGGCCCAGTTGTTTTTCCTACTTTCTTCAGTTTAAGCTTGAATTTTGCTATAAGAAGCTGATGATCTGAGCCACAGTCCGCTCCAGGTCTTGTTTTTGCTGACTGTATAGAGCTTCTCCATCTTTGGCTGCAGAGAATATAATCAATCTGATTTCGATGCTGCCCATCTGGTGATGTCCATGTGTAGAGTCGTCTCTTATGTTGTTGGAAAAGAGTGTTTGTGATGACCAGCTTGTTCTCTTGGCAGAACTCTATTAGCCTTTGCCCTGCTTCATTTTGAATTCCAAGGCCAAACTTGCCAGTTGTTCCTTTTATCTCTTGACTCCCTACTTTAGCACTCCAATCCCCTATAATGAGAAGAACATCCTTCTTTGGTGTCATTTCTATAAGGAGTTGTAAGTCTTCATAGAATTGGTCAATTTCAGTTTCTTCAGCACCAGTGGTTGGTGCATAAACTTGGATTACTGTGATGTTAAAAGGTCTGCCTTGGATTCATATCGAGATCATTCTATCATTTTTGAGATTGCATCCCAGTACAGCTTTCGCCACTCTTTTGTTGTCTATGAGGGCCACTCCATTTCTTTTATGGGATTCTTGCCCACAGTAGTAGATATGATGGTCATCTGAACTGAATTCACCCATTCCCGTCCATTTTAGTTCACTGATGCCCAGGATGTCAATATTTATTCTTGCCATCTCTTTTTTGACCACATCCAACTTACCAAGGTTCATGGTTCTTACATTCCAGGTTCCTATGCAATATTTTTCTTTACAGCATTGGACTTTCCTTTCGCTTCCAGGCATATCCGCAACTGAGCGTCCTTTTGGCTTTGGCCCAGCCGCTTCATCAGCTCTGAATCTACTTGTACTTGTCCTCCGCTCTTCCTATGCTTTCGGGCATAGATAGGTATAAACAAACAAGCCTGCCTTTATGTTGTCCTTATGTTGTCCTTATTTTCTGCATGCCCAGCACTGTCAAAGGTACAGGAACAGGGCTAGTTAAAAATATAAAACCCAAAGGGGTCATGCTATGATATCCGTTTTCAGAAGTTCCTGCTTATGTAGTGTTCAAACCATGTGAGTTCTGCTGTTCTGGCTTAGCTGCCACACAGAGACACACACCTTGCATGTCTTGTATGCCCCCAAGATCAACATGTTGTTGACATGGATGTTCTCATGTACAGCTGTAAGCATGAAGACTTCCATGGTATTGGGAGCTCTGCATTATTGGAGTTCCTGGGAATCTTTGCCTACATACAAGGCTAGTGTTGTGTTCACCCAAACCTATAAAACGCATCTCAAGCACATTCTTTCCATTCAAAGAATTCTGGGCACTGTAGTCAAGCCCACAGAGTTTCAGTTCCTAGCTACCCTTAACAACCCTAGAATTCTTTGAGGGGGGAAATGTGCTTTGAATGTGTTTTAAAAGTATAGTGTGTGCACAGCCATAAACACAAACACAATGGTGGGAGGGTGAGTGGAAAGTGCAATGATGACACAGCAAATGTTCAAAATCAAACAGTGTGTGAGTTTGAAGATGGCTACTATCTCAATGAAAAATACAGCGATAGGAATGTTTTCTTTGAAAATTATTGTTGTTGACCCCTTTGAAGAATCTTAAGAGTTTTAAAGAGTGATGCTTTTAAGCCTATACAAACATAGATATTTTATTCTTACTGCAACTGGCAGTGATACATTTTGCTTTTAGTGGCTATGCAAATTTTTAATTTGCATAGTATATGATCTACCATCTGCTTTCCAACGTTGTCAGATTATTGAAAGCTCATGAGGAGTGGTTAAGGGATTACTTTGGAATAATAATTACCGGTATTTCTTCTATAATATATCCTCCCCCCTTTTTTTAAGCTCATTGAGAACATTGCCCAGATGTTGGTTTTATTTCCTTGCACATTTCTAGTCTGTCCAGTTAGGCAGAACATTTTTAATTGTAGTCTGATGATTTGCCAGAGTCTTCAGGCAAATTATTCTGAAGTTATCCTACAGACTTTTAGAGCTGCCCCAGAGCTAGGACAATTTTGCAAAAGCAGCTACCCCACATCACGCAGTGTGTGACATGGAATGCATGTCTAAGGCTGCACCTGGGAGTAAGCCCATTGAAGTCAATGTAGCATACTTCTGAGTAGACAAGTATAGTATTGCACTGAAAAAGGTGCACTTCTGGTAACAACTCACCAATGAAGGAATAAAGGTAAAGGTAAAGGTACCCCTGCCCGAATGGGCCAGTCTTGACAGACTGTGGGGTTTGTGCGCCCATCTCACATCTAGAGGCCGGGGGCCAGCGCTGTCCGGAGACACTTCCGGGTCACGTGGCCAGCGTGACAACGCTGCTCTGGCGAGCCAGAGCCGCACACGGAACGCCGTTTACCTTCCCGCTGGTAAGCGGTACCTATTTATCTACTTGCCCCCGGAGATGCTTTCGAACTGCTAGGTTGGCAGGCGCTGGGACCGAGCAGCGGGAGCGCACCCCGCCGCGGGGATTCGAACCGCCGACCTTTCGATCGGCAAGCCCTAGGCGCTGAGGCTTTAGCCCACAGCGCCACCCGCGTCCCCTCCAATGAAGGAATAGGACATATTATATGATTCTGCAAGTTATTGGAAATTTCCATTAATGGGCTTTTCGTGTGTGTGTGTGTAAATCACCACTTCAAACATGGCATTTGTAATTTGAGAATTGGCAGCCTGCGTATAGCTGGAAGTAAATTCCGCAATGTTATGTAAGGTAACCCTGCCAGTGGGGAATTCTGGGACATTTGGCATTGACTTTTATGGAGGCATGATATACTTATGGAGCAAAGTATATTTTGCTGCAAAAATGGTTCAGCTCTTCTAAATCTTTCCTCATGCTAAAGGCCTAGCTCTGAGTGGCCTTAAAGAACCTTTTGGTTATTAAACACACAAATAACACAAGCAGATGCACAACCCCCAGTTGCGGGTTGTAGAGAGAATATTGATAGTGCTGCTTTTTCGCACCTGTGGCTTCATGGGATTATTTTCAAACTTTTGCCATATATCGGCTTGTGTGATAGAATCACAGAATCATAGAGTTGGAAGAGACCACAAGGGCCATCGAGTCTAACCCCCTGCCAAGCAGGAAACACCATCAGAGCACTCCTGACATATGGTTGTCAAGCCTCTGCTTAAAGACCTCCAAAGTAGGAGACTCCACCACACTCCTTGGCAGCAAATTCCACTGTCGAACAGCTCTTACTGTCAGGAAGTTCTTCCTAATGTTTAGGTGGAATCTTCTTTCTTGTAGTTTGAATCCATTGCTCCGTGTCCGCTTCTCTGGAGCAGCAGAAAACAACCTTTCTCCCTCTTCTATGTGACATCCTTTTATATATTTGAACATGGCTATCATATCACCCCTTAACCTCCTCTTCTCCAGGCTAAACATGCCCAGCTCCCTTAGCCGTTCCTCATAAGGCATCGTTTCCAGGCCTTTGACCATTATAGATGCATTACAACAGCCACTGCCAATATATTACAACCTGAGACCCTAATTGTACTCTAACTTGCTTAGGTGTATCTCCTTCCCATATCCCTTTGCTAAAAGTATCCAGCCTATGGTGTGTTTGTGCAGGTTGTGTGTGAACAAGAACCACACTAGCCCTGACATGCCTTTGATGTTTCAGTGTCATTGCTGTCTGCACTGCCATTTTAAAAGAGAAGAAATATGTCCTCGTCGGTGCTGAGAGGTGCATGAACCTTTCCACTGACAGCATACTGTCGAGATGCAGCACTTCAAAAGAGGAAAAATCTGAAAGCATCCTGCTGACGATGGCTAACAGATGTGCCTGGCTTTAATGAACATCCCTTTCACAGAATATAATGGATGTCCCATATGCCAGAACACTACAGCTCTGCAAAGCATTACCAGTTGTATACCTGGCAGGGTACTTGCACCTTTTGTGGCTTTCTGAGGGGCATCTAAAACAGCAGAGAGACCCACGGGACCTGAGAGAATGACAAATGCATCCTGAATCAAGATAAGGTTTTTATCCCTGCAGCAGTCAATTAGCTCACCCATGCCCAGTATGTGTGTGTTCTCATCAAAACTACTTTGCAAATGGACAATGTATTTATTTAAGCTTTTAGCACGGCAAGCACGCTCTGCATATCCTGCATTTCATTTTCCTCTCACCTCACTGCTAACATTTTCTTATTTGCACACACCTGGCAATTAGGATAATGGGGGGAGATGCAAAAGAGGACAGGAGTCTTGCATCTTTTAAGAGGGAGTTGAGAATCATGGAATTGTAGGATTGGAAGGGACCTCAATGGTCAGAGCCAAACTATCTGAAAGACTGTATTCTCTCATACAAACCTGCCTGGGTTTTGAGAACATCGGGGGGAGGCCCTTCTCTCAGTCCCACCAACCTCACAGGCACATACGGTGGGGATGTGGTACAGAGCCTTCTCGGTGGTTGCTCCAAGACTCCAGAGCTCCCTCCCTGGCAAAATTAGTAGACTGGCTCCCTCTGTGTTGTCCTTCCGCTTTTTTGTTCCAACAGGCTTTGGGAAACCGGCTGCTTTTAATGAAAGGGTAGGTGCCGTGCTCTTTATTTTCCCTTTATTTTTTACAGCGCCCATCACATTTACTGTCACCAAAAAATAGGGTATAGGACAATGATTAAAAGCATGAACAGGAAAGTCTCTGATTCAAGGCTCAGGTCAATTCTGAATTTATTGGATGGCTTTAGGCTATGCTTAGCCTGAAACCTCGGTGTGTAGCATGGGGATAATAATCCTAGCCTACCTTATAACGCTGTTGCAAAGATTCCTCTGATAAGATCGTGGAGGGGTTTAAGGTTTACAGTGGTACCTCGGGTTAAGTACTTAATTCGTTCTGGAGGTCTATTCTTAACCTGAAACTGTTCTCTACCTGAAGCACCACTTTCGCTAATGGGGCCTCCTGCTGCCACCGCGCCGCCAGAGCCCGATTATCCTGAAGCACTATTTCTGGGTTAGCGGAGTGTGTAACTTGAAGCGTATGTAACCTGAAGTGTATGTAACCTGAAGTGTATGTAACCCGAGGTACCACTGTACTTGAAATGGCTGGGTGGAACCAAATTCTAAGTTTTCCCCTCAGAGGCTGCAGTTATGCAGTTCACCACATGGGGCAGCAGTTAGCACTGAGACTGACACCTTGCAACATTCATCTCCAATTCACAGGTATGCTGCCTCTGAACATGGATGTTCCATTGAACATCATAGCCGAGAGCCAGTGTGTATATATGGGTGATACTGGAGCAGAACAGGGGGGAGGATATTTGGCAGGGTGGAGCTAGAGACAGAGTAGGTTGGCATGCTGGAATGAACTTTTTAGTAAGTTCTCTCGCCTTCCTTGGAGGTTTTTAAGCCGAGGTTGGATGACCATCTGTTATGGATGCTTTACAGTAGTTGTGATTACTGCCTTTTCCAGGGGTTGGACTAGATGACCCTTGGGGTCCCTTCCAACTCCACAATTCTATCGTTCTATTATGTGCTGGGCCAGATTTAGGTTTGATGAGGCCCTAAGCTACTGAAGGTAATGGGGCCCTTTATAGGTCTAGCTGTCCTTTGTCAACAACAAATTGTCACTGTTTGGTGTTGAATATATGCTAATTTATGGACCTAATAGGTCCATACACAACACAAAACACTGTTGCTATATGTAGGTTTTATTTTATTTGTTTTTACCCCCCCCTCTTTCTTTTTTCCTTTCCCCTCCTGTGATGAGGCTGCATTTTAATGTTTTAATGTTGTATTTTAATCTTGTTTTTAAGTTGTATTCATTCAACTTGTTTTTATTATTGGTTGTTAGCTGCCCTGAGCCTGGCCTTGGCTGGGGAGGGCGGGGTATTAAAAAAAAATTATTATTATTTTGAAAATATACACTCAGTGTATTTTTTCCTTTAATTTCCCCCCCCCCCAGAGAGTGGGAAGAGAGTGGGGCCACAAGCTATAGCTTGTTTAGCTTATACGTAAATCCGGCACTGATGTGTACCAGTATTGAAGGGGGGAAAAGCAACGTTCCTGCACAACATCCCGATCCAGATCTGGACCCTTGACGGTTTCCTATTGAAAATCCACCTGCCCCCTCCCCACCCAAAAGATGTTGCGTGTGCGTATGTGCGCGCTCCCGCAGTCTTGTGTGAGCGTCGTTTTCACGCCGGTTTGGAGACCCAGAGGAGAAGCGTCCTTGCTTCGCTAGAAACCTTTCCGGCGCTAGGACCCAGGGAAGGAGAGCGGGAAAGAGTCGGAGGTCCCAAGTGGGCGGAGCGAGTGGAATCCATGGATGCTGAGCTACGTCTTGCTGAGGGTCGCCGTTTGCTCAGGTAACCCGGGCCAGGTGCGTGGCGGGCGGATGCGAGCGAGCTTAGAGGGGCCGCCCAGCGCCCGGTCGGGGCTCCCTCTTCCCCCGGGGTGAACGGCCACGTGGGCGCGGCGGCCTGCGGCTCGGGCAGAGGCGGAAGTGCGAGGCTGCAGCCCGGAGAACGCGGGTAGTGGAGAGTTATAAGCCAGTGCTGTGAAAACAGCAACACGTGAATGGACGCAACTTTAGCGGCAGGAGACACGATCGCGGGAGCAAGGGGCTCCGCCCTGTCCTCCTCTTGGTCCGTCCGTCCTGGATCCCGTATTCTGGGCGCTCCCTTTTTAAGAAGGAGCTCCGCTGCAGAAAGTAAACGAGGCGTGTCGTGGTGGCAGGAAACGAATTCCTAAGCCTTTACTGGTATATCCGCCTGAAAGTTATTAAATCATTCAGATGTGGGAAGTGCTCATATTTTACGTTGGCTTCAGCCTTTTGGGATTGCATTGGGAAACACCTTTCCGGTTTCCCAGGGTTTAATTTTTTTTAGTTGTGGCTCTCTCTTTTTTAAGTGATTTTGTGCAGTGCTGGGTGGACTGGCTCTACTAATTTTGTATGGCTGGCATCTTAGAAAGTTATTCCAGAAAATGGGAGATCTCCTGACAAAAATATGTAACTTGTCCCCTAGGTCTGAGGTTTGTAATGACAATTCTTTAAAAAGGGGCCTGAGAAATTGCAGGCTGGTTAGCATAACTTCAGGTAAACTGTTAGAAAGCACTTTTGAAGTTAGCAAGCATATAGAAGTCACAAGTTTTGCTGAAGCAGTGTGTCTCCTGCAAAGATAAGTCCTGCCTCATTAATCGTATGGAGTAAGTTGAGAGTAAGTAGGCGAGTGGATAGAGGTGATCCAGTAGACCCGGCCTTTATCAACCTGGAGCCTTCCAGATGTTTTGGACTGCTGGATGGGAGTTGGGGGGTCCAAAACATCTGGATTGCTCCAGATTGCCCTTGTATTATGCTCTGTGGTTTTCCCATAACTGGCCACTGTGGGGAAACAGGATGCTAGACTAGAGGGCCCCTGTCCTGATGTTGCAAGGCCCTTTTGTGTTGATAGCACTGGGTTTTTGAGTGGTTGCCCTTCTTTAACTTTGCTTACAGCCCAGCAGAGCTGCTGTCTGCTCGCACACGTGATCACAAGGTCCCTCAGCGCTCGCATGGCCAGAAGGATTTCCTCCCCGATGGATCGCAAGAGCAAGAGGAGAGGCTGCGCCAGTGCCGGGAAGAACACTGGCAGCTTTTGGAGGAAGAGCGTGTGGAGCGGTTGTACGTCATGTAATACCGCAATAAAATAGAACAATAACAATCAACAATTAAAACTGTCGTTTTTAAAAAAGCATTCAGACGCCAGGGAGAGATTAAACCACATTGTGCATGCATGTGTGTAAACCTAAAAACCACAAGAGAATGAGCTACACAAACCCATCTAGGGAAGTTGTTTCAGAGCCAGGGTTACTGCAACGGAAAATGTTCTGTCCCATGTCCCAGGCAATGATGAGTTTGAAGGACATGGAACAAGCATTGGATGGTGAGCTTTGTATGGGTGTGCAGGTCCAAGGAGGCAGAGACAGTCTGACAGATTGACTGGTCTCAAACTCTTTAAACTGCTGGCCTGACTTAGAGGGTAAAGAAGCTTCAAACATCATTTGCCAGGCCACTATAGGGAAGTATAGTGCTGCCTCTGTGACTGATGAGCACTGTCAGCCCTATTCTGCAGATTGAGAGACAGAAGCATGTATACAGTGAAATAACTGAATGCGTTAAAAATGTAGATTCACAGTTCCTGATTTCTTTGCAAGGCAATTTGAAGCTGGATACAGAAGAAGCTGTTTTTACATAAGGATTTTACATGACAAGAGTTGCCCCCTGATCTTTTTTCAAAAGGTTGTACTTCCAGCTAAGACTAAAATGGTTTCTTAACCCCTTTTCAGTTAAGGTAACAGGATATAATTTTATTTAAACTTCTTTTGTAGGGGATGTCTGGTGGCAGCTGAGTGGAAGCCCCAGGAAGGTATTGTCGAGCTGAAAACCCCTGCTGTAAGTCGCACTGTTCATCTTTATGCTGTTGTTTCTTGCTCTTTTTAAATTACGTAGCGTCCCTACAGAGCCTGCCTTCAAATAAAAAACAACAACCCACCACACAGAGTGGAGTTTGGATCGGGGTCTAGGCCTTGCCTGGTATGGCTTTTCTTCTTGCACAGCTCAGTGTGGAAGGTGCTTTTGCAGTGTTCAGCTTGGGAGAGGCTGGATTGCTTTTGGAACCTGCTACTCTCCCTGGAGAGCAGCTTCTCTGACGGGGCTGGCCAGTGCAGCGCTTAGATGATGAGGGGGTGGCGGGTGGCTTCATGAAATCTACATGCTTCACCCCCAGTTCCTCCCAGTTTCATCCACATCTTGCTTCCCTGTGGCATTCTAAGCCCGGCATAGGCAAACTCGGCCCTCCAGATGTTTTGGGACTACAACTCCCATCATCCCTAGCTAACAGAACCAGTGGTCAGGTATGATGGGAATTGTAGTCCCAAAACATCTGGAGGGATGAGTTTGCCTATTCCTGTAAGCAAAAGATAAGGCAGGAAGGCAGCCACTGTAATTGAAGCATGGGACATGTATAGGTAGCCTGAGTAAATAATATAGAGCTGCATAGCTACAAGAACTGTCATGCAGAGATCTAGATGGGGAAGCTATGGGTATCCTTAAATAGAGATGTGGAAGGTAGATTGTGCCCCACTGTAATCTTCTCAAACAGCAGCTTTCATAAAAGGTAGAAGGTGACACATCCTCAAGCCTCACCTGCAATTCATGCCACAGGGCAACAGATCAGGTTCTCCTCTCATAAATAGCCAAAAGCCTGATGGAGAGGATATGACTACATCACAAAGTATAGGAGAGAGTCTGGAATATTTTCCTTAAAGGATCCAGCCTTTCTGGGCATGCCTTACCTTGCAGAAAACCATTTTGAAGGCTTGTGTATCTGTCTAGAGCTAATCCTAACAACTGACATTTTCTTTTCTTGCCAGGGGAAATTTTGGCATACTATGGGTTTTGCAGAGCACGGAAAGCAATGCTTGCATCCAGAAGAAGCCCTGTATCTCCTGGAATGTGTAAGTAGACTGGGCTTGCAGGCTTAAGAAATTTTGATTCCATGTTTTTATCAAGTGCCGAGTGGGATTTTGCACGGGCAGCTGCCTTCCCCTCCTCATTTGTCCTGCAGCACCTCGCAGAAAGGTCTCAAGCTCCATGAAGCCACCTGTTGCAGAATAAATGATGACCGTTTGCAAATATGCACGTTTATCTGTGGAGCACGGGAGTAGGATGGGGACAGAAGCTGAAGGAGGGTGCAGAATGTGCACAGGGGTAATTGTGCACTGCTAAGAGGAATTGATGTAACAAACCATGCCTTGTATGAATGCCGTATTCCACCCTAGCTGAAGTAAGGAGAGGATGATACCTTGTGCTTAGAAAATAGCTGGCATTGCCCCTTTGTGTTTTTATGGTGCTCTAAGAGAAGGGGTCAATATACCCTTGTTGCAGTTTTCTCCATTGTTTTCTGCTGCTTCCATGGCCTGGTTGCCCCTGTTCTTCTTGGCACAGACTGAGAGCAGACTCTGTTACACTAGTGTCACCTTCCCCAGTTGGACTCCCAACTCTCATCACTCCTAGCCAGCATGGTCAGTGGTCAGGGAAGAAGGGGGTTGTCATCCCAACAACATCTGAATACCTAAGGTTGGGGAAAGCTGCCCTTGTTCTTTGTAAAGGGTAGGCAGTGTATACCTGTGCATATGGATCTCTAAGCACCTGGGTGCTTGTGTTGGGATTGGACCAGGTCCCCAAAACATTCTTGCAATAGATGTTAAGGATCCTATTCAGCCCAAGTGGGACATACCCTCTGCTCTCCACCTCAATACATGCTGTTGCCCTAAATCCCCAAGAGGGAAGGTTAAAGAAAAAAGCAGTGTACTTCTGAGTTAAAATGGGCTGGCTGGCTCCTGAGACCACAGAATATGGTCCCCACAGAGTTTTTATGCAGGCTTTAATTCCTAAATGTTATGCTCCTGTCTTCTAGGGATCTATTCAGCTGTTCTACAGAGGCCTGCCTATGTCAGTTCAGGAAGCCTATGAGAATCTGCTATCCCAGAAGACAGTGAGCCTGCTGAAGTACCAGGTATGTCTCAGGATTTGGGTTCGGCTGCAGGTATCGATCTCATGGAAAAGCCGACAAAGCCCAAGCTCACACGTACGGCACTGAATCAGAATGAATGAAAATGGCGAGAGTTCTGCAGCAAGCACAGAACCACATTTGGAGACGTATCAACCTGTGTTGGTGAAGTATTTAGTTTCTGAGTGATGGAAGGAGTTTCTCTCATTCCCTGGGGACTGGGAGTTGTGTGGAGGTTCAGAGCAAATAGCCCTGTGCCAAATTGGTTACCACCATATACTTAGCAGATGCATTTACTCTGGCAGCGAAGGATGTGTGTCAGTATACTACCAGTGTTTTGGGCTTTCTGTTAAGTAACATAGGAGACTTAAAATATTTTTCACGCTTCAATATTCTATGAAAGCATAAACAATATCTGCTGTGGTATCTGATAGCTCTATAACCCCCCCTTTTTTAATTACTTTTTATAAAAGTGTGTGTGTGTGTGTGAGAGAGAGAGAGAGAGAGAGAGAGAGAGAGAGAGTGTATACACCTCCTCTTTTTCTTTCTTTTCCATAATGGGAAGTTAAGATCTGTGAGTCTGGCGGTATATGTTGGCATAAGGGCTCTTCAGCTGATTTGTGGCATTCTCCACAAGGGTGAATGGTGCCTGTGATTATGTTTGGAAGAGAAGTGCAAGCCTCTCTGGCATCTTACCAGGTGCTGCAGCACAGGCTGTGAGCTACTCTCCTTGTAAATAATAATAATAATAATAATAATAATAATAATAATAATAAGTGCTTTGGGGTGGCAAAGCATTAACATGCAAAGCAAAATGAGTCACGATCACTCTGCAAATATTGTTTATGTTTTGTAATGTGTTTTGGTAACGCTTATATGATAAATGTGCCTTTGGCAACATGGATCTGATCAGTGGCGTAGCGTGGGGGGTGCAGGGGGGGCCGGCCGCACCGGGCGCAACATCTGGGGGTTAGGGTTAGGGGGCGCAAATCCATGGGTTAGGGGGCGCAAATTACTTGCCTTGCCCCGGGTGCTGACAACCCACGCTACGCCACTGGATCTGATACAGATTTTTATTGTTACTATTTTATTTCATAACATTTATACACTGCTTGATTGTAAAAACAACAACCTCAAAGCAGTTAAAGAAAAGAATGTGATAAAACCAAGCAAAATTACAACCCAACTTCAAAACATACTAAATTTAAAATACTAAAACCGATTAAAATTACCTCAGCTTTCTAAGCATCTGGGTAGGCTTGTCTAAACAAGAATGTTTTTAGCAGGTGCAGAAAGGGGTGAAGGTGTCTGCTTGATCTCAATAGGTAGGGAGTTTCAAACTGTTGGTGCTGCCACACACACACACACACACACACACACACACACACCTACCCCTACACACCTCTGCTGGAGAGGCAATAGCAGCAGCTGAGCAGAATGGCTTTCCGTCATGGGTAATGTTGATTCAAGTTTTGTTGTATGATCCTGAAAGGACACAAAAGTCAGACTTCATTTTCATCCCTGTTTTAAGGTATTCAGCCACTTGAAAAGACTGGGTTACATCGTTCTGAGATTCCGTCCCAGGTAATTGATGGTGTTTGATGGTGGTCTTTCTCCCTCCCTTAGAACACCCTTCTCAAGGTTTTCCTTTAGGCACCCCCTTAGCATTGCATGTTGGTTCCTTCTGTATCTCTCGCCCTCCCTCCGTTTTCACATCCCAACCTCCCAAGGTTAGTGCATACCTTCCTATTCTTTGGGTCAGTATATGGATTTTGCTTCCCACTTCTTCCTTCAATTTCAAATGAGTCTGTGGATTAATCAGGTGAAGAGCTGATAACCAGGAGGAAGGGCGGTTTCCTATCATCATTTCTGCATTGCTAAAAAGGCTTTTGCAGCTAAGAGTGAATGGCATGTCCTGGTTTCTGTTCTCTGATTCCCCTTTTTTATATAATAATTTTTATTAAATTTTCTGTTTTACAATTTCAAATAAACATTTTACAAACTTTAAAATATCCATTGACTTCCTCCTTCTCCTTCCATGGTTCATTTTACATATCTTGCATCCCTGCGTATTTTACAATAACCATTCAAATAAATTTCCCACTATTACATCCATCAAGAATTATTAACACTGTTGAATTTATCTTATTGTTGCCAGCGTTTTCAGCTGTACACACTTATTTTCCATATATTCAATAAACGTTTTCCAGTCTTCTTTAAACGTATGTTCTCCTTGCTCTCTTATTCTGTATGTTAAATCTGCAAGCTGTGCATATTCTGTCAACTTGAGTTGCCAATCCTCTTGAGCTGGGACCTCGCTCACTTTCCATTTTGGGGCTAACGAAACACGGGCTGCAGTTGTTGCGTACATGAATAACCTTTTCTGACACCTGGGGATTTCAGTCTGGGTTATCCCCAGCAGAAAGGACTCTGGTTTTGGGGAGGAAAGTAATTTGAAACATTTATTTTTTTCAAAATAAAAAAGATTCCTTCCAGTAGCACCTTAAAGACCAACTAAGTTAGTTCTTGGTATGAGCTTTCGTGTGCATGCACACTTCTTCAGATCTGAATCGTCAACTATTGTCCCTCTGCCTAAAAAATCCACAATCAGTAGTTTGAATGACTATAGACCAGTTGCACTGACTCCAATCATCATGAAGTGTTTTGAGAAACTGGTGCGCCGTCACATTATCTCCTGTCTTCCATCAACTTTTGACAACTACCAGTTTGCATACAGAGTAAATAGATCCACAGAAGACGCCATCAATACCACTCTCCATGCTGCTCTGTCCCATCTGGAGCAGCCGGGGAGTTATGTGAGGCTGCTGTTTGTGGATTTTAGCTCTGCTTTTAACACTATCCTCCCCCATAGACTGGTGTCCAAGCTAGAGGCGATTGGACTCTCCAACTCCACCTGTCTCTGGGTTTTGGATTTTTTGTCAGAACGTTCCCAGAGGGTTAGAGTAGGGTCACACATGTCCACAGCCCTTAGCCTTAACACCGGCTCACCACAGGGTTGTGTGTTGAGTCCCCTGCTCTACACTATCTATACGTATGACTGTACAGCCATCTATTCCAGCAACAAAATCATCAAGTTTGCTGATGACACTACGGTGGTAGGGCTCATTTCAGGAGGGGATGAGTCCGCCTATCGGGACGAGGTGGAGCGGCTCTGTGTTTGGTGTGGAGAGAACAATCTGGCTCTTAATACGGCTAAGACCAAGGAATTGGTGGTGGATTACAGGAAAAAAAAGGCGGACATTCAGCCCTTGTATATCAACGGGGAACGGGTGGAGAGGGTGGCGGAATTCAGGTTTTTGGGAGTAGCTATCGATCAGGGCATGACTTGGAGCGCACATACCACTGCTCTGGTGAAGAAGGCCCAGCAGAGAATTTATTTCCTCAGACTTTTAAAGAAGAACAATCTGAGTGAGAGACTGCTGGTGTCCTTCTACCGAGGCTCCATAGAGAGCATTCTTACATACTGTATTTGTGCTTGGTTCTCCAGTTGTACAGCTAGGGAGAGGAAGGTGCTCCAGAAGGTCATAACCACAGCCCAAAGGATTATTGGTCATCCTCTCCCATCTTTGGAAGAACTGTACGGTTCCCGTTGTCTTAGGAAAGCAAATAACATCCTGCAGGATTCATCTCACCCGGGACACTGTCTGTTTGCACTACTGCCTTCTGGCAGAAGATATAGAAACATCAAGTCAAAGACTAATAGACTGAAAAACAGTTTCTATCCAAGAGCTGTGGCCCTTTTGAATGCTGTAACTCGTTAGTGTGACCTGGGAGTTTGATGGGTGTGGTGTGGGTGTGGCTGGAATGTGGTTTGTTTGGTTGTTGTTGTTGTCTTGCTTTTGTTGTTTTAAGGGATGGCATCCAATTTCGTTGCACTTTGTGCAATGTTGCACTTGTGTAATGACAATAAAGAATCTATCTATCTATCTATCAAAAGAAGTGTGCATGCACACGAAAGCTCATACCAAGAACTAACTTAGTTGGTCTTTAAGGTGCTACTGGAAGGAATCTTTTTTATTTTGACTATGACAGACCAACACGGCTACTTATTTTTTTCAGTTCATCATAGATCATTTCCTAATCCTCTTTTACCTTTTTACATGTCCACCACATAATAATTTATTATTTATTATTTATACCCCGCCCATCTGGCTGGGCTTCTCCAGCCACCATGGGCAGCTTACAACAAACCACTCCAACAAAATATTAAAATACAGTAATACATCAAACATTAAAAGCTTCGCTAAACAGGGCTGCCTTCAGATGTCTTCTAAAAGTTTGGTAGTTGTTGTTCTCTTTGACATCTGATGGGAGGGCATTCCACAGGGAGGGCACCACTACCGAGAAGGCCCTCTGCCTGGTTCCCTGTAACTTGGCTTCTCTCAGTGAAGGAACCGCCAAAAGGCCCGCGGTGCTGGACCTCAGTGTCCAGGTAGAACGATGTGAAAGAATGTTCCCTCCACCTCTTTACACTTCCAGCACTTATCTGCTTCTGTCTTGTAAATCTTAGCCAACCTACTCAGAGTTTAATACCATCTTCTGATTCCCCTTTTAACTCCACAGCACTGTTCCAACGCCATATGAGAGGCAGCTGAATCTGGATAGCCACTGCCAGGGCACAGAGAGAAGCCGCAGCAAGAGGCGGAGGAGCTCCAGCCCTCGGTAAAACCATACAGATGCTGGGAGTGGTGCCCTTGACTGGCTAGCCCTAGGTGGGCATGTTACTGCATACTGTGAAATGTTTCAGTTCTGTTTCTGTCCTGTCCCCCCAGCACTTTTCATGTTTGCCACTTGCCACAATGTAGGGGTGGCCAATTTGGTGCCCTGCAGAGGTTGCTGGACTCCAGCTCCTATCATCACTAATCATTGGCCATGCTGGCTGTGGCAGATGGGAGCTTGGTATCCCAACATCATCTGGAAGCCTGCAGGTTTTGCACCCATTCCCAAAGGGTAGGTAAAGGTAAAGAGACCCCTGACCATTAGGTCCAGTTGTGGCCGACTCTGGGGTTGCGGCGCTCATCTCGCTTTATTGGCTGAGGGAGCCAGCGTACAGCTTCTGGGTCATGTGGCCAGCATGACTAAGCCGCTTCTGGCAAACCAGAGCAGCGCACGGAAATGCCGTTTACCTTCCCGCCAGAGTGGTACCTATTTATCTACTTGCACTTTGATGTGCTTTCGAACTGCTAGGTTGGCAGGAGCTGGGACCGAACAACAGGAGCTCACCCCGTTGCGGGGATTCAAACCACGGGCCTTCTGATTGGCAAGCCCTAGGCTCTGTGGTTTAACCCACAGTTCTACCCGCGTCAGTGAAAAGAGTCAAGAACTCAATAATAGTGGTTATTGCGTTAGATAACAGGTGGGGCCTAATGGATTCCTTCAAATACTGTGACCTTGGTAGTTTTTGATGGTAAAGGAACATGCCCATGTTTTATTTGTCTGGGGCTTTCATTATACATCTTTAGGTGCCAGGCGAAAGCGTTATAAGGGAAGATAGTAATTACTTCTCCCAGCACATCAGGTCTGAAACTACAATGTTTTTGAAGGGCTACACATGTGAAATGGATTTTATATTTATAAGATGTAACCAAGGCACTGTTTATAAGGGGGGGAAAGGTCAGCTGCAAGAATGGACTAACGACTAGTAAAGGATGACAGTCCTCAAAAATAGGGGGCATCTTATACATGGCGATGTCTTATAGATGGGAAAATACGGTAATTTGGTTTGATTTGTAATAATTTGGAAATAATTTTTTAAAAATAATTAAAGAAAAAGAAAATGTTCCTCTTCGACCAGGCCTTTAACTGATTAATATTCTATAGCCTTTTAAATGAGTTTGTGTAGGGGGATTTTTGTTTTGTTTTTGTTTTAAGTGTTAATTTTGTGCTTCTATCCTTTTTTAATCTTGTGAAGCACCCTGAAATCTTCAGATTAAGGGTGGTATATACATTTTAATAATAAATTAATATAATATAATTTATTTCCCTTTTCCCTTTGATTAGGTTGTCACAAGACAAGAAACCCAAAGCATCAGAGAAGTCTCAGGAATGCAGAGAGTCGCCCCAAAAGACCAGGAGGTATCACGAGAGTTCCAGGCACCCAACGCCCGATGATTCTTCCAAGGAAAGCACAAAGGCTTCAGATCCTAAAACTGCAGTTGTGGAGTCAGCCCCATCTTGTAGCATCCCAAGAGAAGCTCCAGCTCGTGCTCAAGATGACAAGAAGAGGTCTAGCAAGACCTTTCGTGGGGACCGCAGCGACGTCGCTCCTTCCCGCTGGGATTATACCACTATTGCTTTCCCTAACATGGGTGCTGATAGCCCGCAGACCCTCCTGGCAGAGCCTGATAAGAGGCTCCTTCCGGAGAACGTAACGGCCCGGGAGGTTGATGCGACCCGTTGGCGCAGGAAGCTCAACCAGAAGCACGAGAGGTTGACCCGCAAGGAGCGGGAACAGCTGAAGTGGGAGAGCAGGTACAAAAGCAGCGTCAACGAGGATAGAGAAGTCCGGCGCTGCTCCACATGGCAAGAGTATAAGGCGATTCTGAAAGATAGGAGGCGGTGGGAGGAACGGAACCGCCCTGCACACCTCTGGGAGCAGGCGGTCACTCCGCTTGTGAAGCCAGACCAAGAACTTTCAACAGGTATTGTTGAAAAGAAGCTTTGATCCCTTTTGAGGTAGGGCGACGGGCTAGAATTCAGGTTTCCCCAGAGGCTCCTGAAGGGCAGTTCTTACATCAGTCCTCTGGACAGAGCAACTCCTTCAGAGGGATGATATTCCCAAACAGGCCAAGGACCAGTCCAAGAAACTGTCCATTGCATGCACCTTTCAAGCTGATGCCTCCAGGGATGTGATGCAATTGGTGGCAAGAACCAGTGGGGCAGATTGTCTACTAGCTTGGTAACCCAGTTTGTCATTTCCCCCTTTATATTGCCTTCATCACATCTTTTTCTGTGCCTTCCCCCACTGCCCAGCTACTTAACTTTTTTTAATAAAAAAAAATATTTATTTTATTTTAATAATCATAAATTAATAAGAATAAAAATGTGCACCCCACCACTGAGACCATTCCATTGTAACTATCCAACCTCCCAAAATTTCAACACCTCTTGTGATGGTTTGACCCCTTTCCATTTGAACAGTACAAATTCTACAAACACCTTCCATATCTCCTCAAAATCATTTCTCCTGCATATTCCCTGTCTTGCCTTAATGACACATGTTAATTTATCACTAATAGCTATATCCTACACCTCTTTATACCATTCTTCCATTTTATATTCTGCTTGCCCCTTCCACTTCCTATTTGTAATAATTTGTTCAGCTGTCAATAAATTTGTGAGCAAGTCCTTCATAGCCTGTGAACCTTCCACCCCATCGTAAATTGCTAATAATGCTACCTCCGGACTTTCGGTCAGCTTTAACCCAGTGATTTCTGTTATCTCCTTAATCACCCTTTGCCCCCCCCCAAAGTACATATTTATACCCCCACCACGTCTGAACATAATTCCCGGTTTCCTGGCATCCTCTCCTGCCCGGCTACTTCAATTAGAAAACCTTCTTGCACTTTGAGAAAATCAGTACATGCTCGCCCACCCTCTTTCTATTTACCAAATTTGCATTTTATTGCTGCATAGACTTCATTCTCTTTGCATACAACTATTCTCATCCACAAATCCTCTGGGCAGAAGGAGAGGAAGGTGCGTATAGCTTTGTTGGAGTGGAGGGTGGGGTGGTCAGAATGAAGAGAATGCCTAATCAGGGCAGATAAGATCTTTGAAGAATGCATGCCCCTAATCCAGACCTCTCTTGTGTTCTCCCCACTAGCGAGTGTGCTCCAGCAGATCAGTGTGCTCCAGCCCTCCCATATCCTGGATGAGGCATCTCGGTAAGTATCAAAACTAGAAAGCTGGCCAAATGCTTTTTAATCTCTCTCTGTGGTTCTAGGTGTTAGCAGCTATTCTACACTTTGTATACTGACTTTAAAATATTTCACTCCTGATTTTAAATTGAAACATAGCTCAGTTGGTTAGACTCACAGGGGTCAGCAAACTTTTTCAGCAGGGGGCTGGTCCACTGTCCCTCAGACCTTGTGGGGGGGCGGACTATATTTTTTGGGGGGTGGATGAATGAATGCCTACGCCCCACAAATAACCCAGAGATGCGTTTTTAGGGAAGTTTTTAATATTTAATGCTGTATTGTTTTTAACACTCTATTGGGAGCCGGCCAGAGTGGCTGGGGAAACTCAGCCAGATGGGCGGGGTATAAATAATAATAATAATAATAATAATAATAATAATAATAATAATAATAATAATAATAATAATAAATTATAGCACACATTCTACTCATGTAAAAACACCAGGCAGGCCCCACAAATAACCCAGAGATGCATTTTTAATAGAAGGACACATTCTACTCATGTAAAAACACGCTGATTCCTGAGCCGTCCACGGGCTGGATTTAGAAGACGATTGGGCTGGATCCGGCCCCTGGGCCTTTGTTTGCCTACCCATGGGTTAGAGCATGGCACCAATAACACCAAGGTTGCAGGTTTGATCCCTGTATGGGACAGCTGCCCATTCCTACATTGCAGGGGGTTGGACTAGCTGATCCTCAGAGTCCCTTCCAACTCTCCAGTTGTGTGATTCTGTGGAAGCTCATGAACTTCGAATGCTGTTTTAAATTATGTGCCAGACACGTGCTTACCAAAGGACTAACATCCAAACAAACTAATAATCATGGGCAAAGTGCAGTGTGTACCTGAATGTCCCTGCTTCTTCCAGTCATAGAAATGGGAGGATATCAGTTGCAAGTTCAGTTCAGATTTATGTGCTTGCCATTCATCCTTGTCAGTAGAGAACATCCTCTGTGAGACGCTCTCGCTCATGAGTCTCAGGCGGTGGCAATGCTTGGAATACTGAAATCCAGAGCCTGTGGTTCCGTATCTGATAGGGAAGCTTTGTAATTCTGGGTTGTGTAACGACTGCAAAAATGAAGTTAGAGGCTTGTTTGGTGTTAATTGGGAGCGTGCAAATGAAATCTGCTATGTGTGGTGGTTGGGGAGGTGGATTTCAGAGCCCCGGGGAAACACTGCTGTCTGTTTAAAAGCTAATGTCTAACCTACCTAGCTGTGGAATTAATCTGGATATCTGTTAAAGCAGGCATGGCCAAACTTGGCCCTTCAGCTGTTTTGGGACTACAATTCCCATCATCCCTGACCACCGGTCCTGTTAGCTAGGGATGATGGGAGTTGTAGTCCCAGAACAGCCGGAGGGCCAAGTTTGGCCATACCTGTTTTAAAGTATCAGAAACTGGAAGTTCAGAGTGTGTCTTTGCTATCCTCCTGAGTTCCCTAGCCTCATTATGATGCCCACTCTCAACGCCCTCTCCCAGCCAACTCTTTTAACACCTTAAGAAGTTGTGGGTCCCCTTCCCTTAATTCCACTCTAGATCCTGCCAAAATATGCTGTAGCTAAAGATGTGCTTTCCTGTTTTTCCCTCCTCTGGTACTTCTCTGTGGGTACAGGAGACCTTTCAAGCTTTGTACTCATAACTAACCTCCTCAACAGACTGCAGAACGATACCAGGGATATGAAGATTGATTTTGATGTGTATCAAGCAGATGTGGCTTCCAGCTTCAAGAAGAATGACCCTGGGAAGCCCTACGCCCGGATGTGTGTTCGGAGGTACTAGGCACTCATACGTTTATTGATCAGCAAAGTTACATAGTCTAATCTGTTAAAGAATTTAGCTTACAGTTTTGTTATGGAGAGAGCCTAAGTCTTCTTTCAAAAAAGTGGAAGTTTTAGCTCTAATGGGTTGCATTAACAATGGATTTTTAGAGTACTGTAGTTGAACGGTTTGAAGTCCTTAAAAGCAATGTACATGCTGAGAAAGTGGAACTCTTCCGCAGTCAGTCAACAAGGATGCCTGCATTTAGAGAGGAGATCATGCCAGCTGGGCAGCTTCCTGCTGCAGTCCAGGTGTGGGTGTAAGAGAGTCTTCCACCAACCCAAGAGACACACAAGGACTGTCTTGTTAGTAGTGCTCTTTGATTTGGGGCAGGAACCTGGTTGTGGAGACCATGTGAGGACTCTGAATCCCAGCTGCTGAATTCCCTAGCCCCCTCTATACTTTCTGGTTCTGTGGCCGATATTTTAGCGCAGAGGTTTTCAATCTCTTTGAGTCCACGGCTCCCTTGACCAACTACATTCTTTCTGTGGCACCCCTGTGGGGTTCAGGAGCCCAGTTATGTCACCCCTTGCCTGCAGAGCTGGCAGCCCCTCACCCTTTATCGAACACCCTCCCTTGTGGAGTGTTCCTTTAGGCTCCTCTCCTCGCCCCTCTCCTTGGGAGTCCTCTGAGAGCCAGTGTGGTGTAGTGGTTAAGAGCAGTAGACTAGTAATCTGGGGAACCAGGTTCGCTTCCCCGCTCCTCCACATGCAGCTGCTGGGTGACCTTGGGCCAGTCACACTTCTCTGAAGTCTCTCAGCCCCACTCACCTCACAGAGTGTTTGTTGTGGGGGAGGAAGGGAAAGGAGAATGTTAGCCGCTTTGAGACTCCTTAAAGGGAGTGAAAGGCGGGATATCAAATCCAAACTCTTCTTCTTCTTCTTCTTCTTCTTCTGAGCAGCTGCTGCTGCCGCCCCTGGTTTCCGAGCTGCCCCCTCTGCCCGAAAGAGAGGTGCCTCTTCACACTGCCCCACAGGGGCCTGTGACTTACCTGTCCATTCCCAATAGCAAGGTCTGGCGAACTGACTGACTGGGCTTCCTCACCCACTTGCTTGTTTACTCCGAGGCCGCCT
Organism: Podarcis vaucheri; assembly: GCF_965113315.1. Classification (NCBI taxonomy): domain Eukaryota; kingdom Metazoa; phylum Chordata; class Lepidosauria; order Squamata; family Lacertidae; genus Podarcis; species Podarcis vaucheri. The sequence continues at coordinate 39,116,478 of NC_138760.1, forward strand.
CAGCTCCTGGCAACCAGCACCCCCTGGCCAGCCCCCAGCAGCAGAGCGCATACCTGCACTGCCATCAGGGGCGTCTTACTCATAGAGGCTAGTGGCGCGGGGCGCCAAGTTCTGGAGGGCACCAGGGAAGAGGCAGAGGCTGGATGCAGCGCCTCCCGACATCAGCTCACCACCTCCGCCATGCCACGCCGAAGCAGCACCGTGCCTGGAGCCTCCGTCTGCCATGGCCACCGCGGCACGAAGCAGCCAGCTGAGTCAGGAGGTGCCCTGTCCAGCCTCTGCCTCTTCCCCGCCAGAGGAGCCACCCTCCAGCCGCTGCCCGCCTCCTCCAGCCCCACCGGCAGCACCGTCCTCCCTAAAAATCTCTGGGAAAGGGGGGGGCACCGGAGGGAGCTTTGCACCACGGCACCGGATATGCTTAAGACGGCCCTGACTGCCAAGGCACACTGGTTGAAAACCACTGCTTTAGCCAATACTTACCTGCATGGTTAACAAAATTCTGTCCCGAATCATGAGGACTTGAAATTCCCTGCCCCCCACTGAATACAGTACAGTGGTACCTCGGGTTACATACGCTTCAGGTTACATATGCTTCAGGTTACAGCAGCAGCGGAAGGCCCCATTAGCTAAAGTGATGCTTCAGGTTAAGTACAGTTTCAGGTAAAGAACGGACCTCCGGAACAAATTAAGTACCGTATTTTTCGCTCTATAACACGCACCCGACCATAACACACACGTAGTTTTTAGAGGAGGAAAATCCGTAGGCATGCCACCCGTAGGCATTCCCTCTATAACACGCACAGACATTTCCCCTTACTTTTTAGGAGGAAAAAAGTGAGTGTTATGGTGCAAAAAATACGGTACTTAACCTGAGGTACCACTGTACTAGATTCCCAGGAATTTACATATGTCACCAGACAGCTAGATCATGGGAATACCAGTTTCCCAACCTGCTCCAAGTTAGATTATCCAGGATGTCTTTTTTCAGAAAATCAAGCACGTTTGCTGTTGAGAAAGATAAGCATATCTCTTTCCCTCCCTCTCTCCCTCTCTCTCTCTCTCTCTCTCTCTCTCTCTCTCATAGGTTTGATGAGCCGATCCCATCCCTGAGGGCAGTGAAGCAGCTTGCTTGCCAAAGTGGAGATGTCACAGTGGTCTTTGCACTAGTAGATAATGGAGACATCTCTTTCTACTCTTTCAAGGAATTCAAGCTGCCTGTGGATGTTCATCCCTGATGTTCCTGCTGTCACATCAGGAAACATCTTTGGAACTGGTGTGTGTTTTATACAAAATATTACTCAGGACTATATAGAATTTAATAGCTACCTACCTTGTGTCGCCAATAGATGCAATTTTCATGCAGCAAGAGCCTGCCCATTTCATAAAAGCAAAGAGTAGTTCAAACAAAACAAACATTTCTGGACAGAAACGCACAAATGTATTTTGTTTCGTTTTTGCCTGGACATGGCATAGTGGCTCTGCCAATCTGGAATGATTTGCTAGTTATTTGATGCCAGGGAAGTGTTTCCATGATAAATAATGTTGCTTGTACCATCTGGAAGCCTTGGCAAACAAAAACTCTAGAAACCAACATTCAGTATCAGTGATTCAACAAGTGACGCAGAGCAAGCCATTACTGCAGGGATAGCCAATGTTGTTGGACTGCAACTTCCATCATCTCTGACCATTGACCTCGCAGGCTCTGGCTGATGGGAATTGTAATCTAACATCTGGAGGACCATATTGTTTTTCCCTGTGTTATTGCATCATGTTCTTTGTAGTCACAGAACAGCCAGTGAAAACCTGAGAATAGTCTTCTGTGGTTGGGCAGATAGATGATTCTTTAAGTGCTTTCCCCACCGTCTTCAACAGCAATGATCTTCCAGAGGAAAGGAAACTACAGAACACTGAGATCTTGCAGAGAGTCCATGGAAAAAGACACCACCAGTTTGTGTGTGTGTGTTATTTCCATAAAGTTAGTGAACCTTTAATTATTCAGAGCTGGAGTCATTATTACTGGGCTGCCATACTTCTGCTTTACAGCTTCTCTCCAGGATGCAAATTGATATTCCCTGTTGAGAATTAACTGTCTATATTACAAAGTTTATTTATAACCCTTGCTGCTATGGAGTTTTCTCTTCTTCTCTTCTCCAGATACCAAATTTCTGCCTCTTTTTTTGCCTATGAACTTGCTACAGTCATTGAAGCCAGAAAGCAGTTATCAAAAATAAAGGGCCTGTGTATTTTTTCCTAAGAAATTTTAGAGGTAGTTTTGTTTACGAAGGTTGGGGGTTTTTTTGCCAAGTGTGGAGGCTAAAGCAATAAAATAACAATTAGGTTTACGTTAATACAGTGTCTTGTGGTCCTTTTAGGGTGCTTTCATATAGTGCATTTCTCTTAGGCAAAATATGATTGACAGCAGTTAATGCATTCTGGTCAAATACTTCAGGGCTTTCTTACTTGGCAGTAGTTTGCAGTTTACTACTGCCAGCATTTGCTAACAAGTGGATTCCCAAATGATCTCCCAGAATGCACTGCATTTCTTTTGTGCCCAAGACAGAGAGAAGCAACCGAAAATTGTTGGGCATTTAGCAGCTTGGCCTACCCAGTCATAGTTACCTGAAAGAAGAGACACTAGTTCTATGACCAGAGCTGTCCTAGTGTTTCAGTATAAGGGGAGACAGAGACCAAAGTTTTCATGGTGTATGCTATAACAGAAAACCAGTAATCCTAACACAACCCAAATACCATCATGTTTATATGATGTCAACATTAAGCAGCAAGCCTTGCCCTCTGTTCTCTTAAAGTGTATTTGTCCCACCCATTTGGATGGCTGGCTGAAAATGAGTTCTTTCTGGAGTAGCTCTACTGACCAATGTGGCTATCACCCTGTCTGGATTATGCAGGTTGAGCTGTCAGAGGACGGAACACCCTGATTTCCTATAGAAGACTGGGCTAGAGAGCCTCTAGATATGTTCTGTGCATCATTATTCTTCTTCATTTCATTTCTATACTACTTTATATGTTTAAGAAAAAATCTCAAAGTGGTTTGCAACACACTAAAACCGCAAGTAAAACAATCCAGAATACAGCATTACTGAAGAAAGTCAAATGTAAATTATACCTTCAAACATAATGAACAAGCAACTGAAATATTATTGTAAACATTTCAAAAGAATACATTACAAAGGAAATCAACAATGGTATATACATTTAATGCAGCAAAGTTAACAAAAAAATTCTTAAAACATTTCAAAAGAAAACATTTCTAAAGGAAGTCAATATAAAATGCATATTTAAAACAGAATAGTGAACAAGAGAATAAAATACTCTCTTAAGAATAGAACATATATGCTGCTGTTGCTGCCATTCCTGCAAAAGGCGGTTCATGATGGCTGTGGAAGCTCAGGGTCGAAGGCCTGGGACTGCCCTAAGAGACAGCCAAGATCAGGCATAAGCAAACTCGGCCCTCCAGATGTTTTGGGACTACAACTCCTATCACCCCTGACCACTGGTCCTGTTAGCTAGGGATGATGGGAGTTGTAGTCCCAAAAATATCTGGAGGGCCGAGTTTGCCTATGCCTAGCCAAGATGGTCTCTGGCTTCTTTGTCTCATCTTTTGTAGCTGGAGTCAATTCCAGGGCCTTTGCCTCCCAGGCCAGGTGGAGAAAGGCCTGCAAGGCAGGAAGCAGGTCTTCCAGGACTCCCACACAGAAAATGCTTTACAGCCCAGACCTAACCTTGTTCATTTAGAAGTATGCCTCAATGAATTCACAGGAGATTTTTCTGGCTTGAGTTTCTGAGGGTCCAAAGGATTTCCTGATCTGATACCAAACCACTGCAGGGGGAGAACTCGTGGAAAGAAACGAGAACTTTTGACTATGATGCTGTGTTGCAGTTCACAATTATCAAAGGTGGCTTTCTGAAATCTGCAGACCATAATGGGGAAACTAGTCAATCCCTGCTCTGGACTCCAGGATAGTACATCACAAAATCACAGCAGTTTTGTTTCCATTAGGTAACTGATGGATAATAGCACTCCAGCTACCTCTAATGGTCTACTTCTCCACACATGCGCAAAGTTGTCGAACAATGTCCCAAACTTATGTTTTTTTCATGCCAGCAGAGAGTTTTATACAAAATTGTTGGGAGACAATAAGCACTACATTTCTGCCACTCATCCAGTCCATTTTCATTATTTTATCCCTGTCTGAGAGCCACCCATTATACTTGGCTGATCAGGGAATGATTTCCCGACAGTACAGTACGAAAATACAAAACCATCTACCTTAAAATATGCCAGAAGGACTACCATTAATTGCAGCCAGTCCAGCAGGAGCCACTAACATCACTGTGTCTTACCAACCCAAATGCTAATATCCCTTGTTTTGGTGACAGAATGACATTTGCTAGCCTTCAGGGATATATGGACCAAAATTCTGATGAAACCAGGAAAAGAATAGCAGAAAAAATAAGTAGCAATTCTGGAGCTTCCAGTTACTTGCTGCTAAATAATGTGTTGTTATCTGAACAGTGTCACAAAAAGGTGAGTGTGGCAAGGTGACTCAGTTTCAGCCTTCCTTGTATCCAGGCTTCACAGTACCAGAGTTGTTTGCTGGAGGGGGGAAACCAAGATGAAAGAGACAGAAAATCCCCAGAGGCTGAATTCACAATCTTTGTCATTCAGCTGAAACTAAATATGTTCACTTGTTTGTTTTTTTCTTTTTCTGCTGTTTAGCACTAGTTTTGCTGATGCACAGAGCGGCTTCCAGCCTCTCATTTGTGGCATCGTAACTCAATCACAAGCCAATTGGCTTGGGCAATTCCGAACAATGAACAAAAGTAATTTGATTGCTGCAACGTGGCTTTTGGGTTTCTTGTTTGTTTGTGCTAATGGTGAATAATATTTGAAAGTTGAGTGTTTTATTGAGGGCTGGAAGACTATCAACTACAAATAAAAAAGATCACTTTCACAACTGCTAGATCAGGAATTTTGTTTTAGATCACGCCTTCCTTTTCCAAAACTTGCAACCTTGAAATTTACTTTTGGTGCAGTTAGGGAATTTTAGACTCTGGACTTAATTCTCTTACATAGCATATCTTTTGATTAAAAGGTAAAGGGACCCCTGACCATTAGGTCCAGTTGTGACCGACTCTGGGGTTGTGGCGCTCATCTCGCTTTATTGGCTGAGGGAGCTGGCATACAGTTTCTGGGTCATTTGGCCAGCATGACTAAGCCGCTTCTGGCGAACCAGAGCAGCGCACGGAAATGCCGTTTACCTTCCTGCCAGAGCAGTACCTATTTATCTACTTGCACTTTGAGGTGCTTTCGAACTGCTAGGTTGGCAGGAGCAGGGACCGAGCAACGGGAGCTCACCCCGTTGCGGGGATTCGAACCAGTGACCTTCTGGTCAGCAAGTCCTAGGCTCTGTGGTTTAACCCACAGCGCCACCCGCATCCCTATCTTTTGATTAGGAGTGGCCAATATTGCATCTATAGGTGCACATATGCCCACAGTGGCCGCCTTTGGCACTTGCAGGGGTCTCCTTCCCTTTCACCCATTGAAATTAGCCATGAAAGAAGCATTTTATTGTAGCCAATAGAACAGGTTGCAGTGTGTGCTTGGTTAGTGGGGGGAGGGAAGGTCCATGACACTTTACTCAGGTTCAATTTGACTCCAGAGACCCCAAAAGGCTGGTGACCATTGCTTCAGAGGTAAGGTAGCACTGGTACTCTCTGGAAGGGTGTTTCTGAGGGGGGCCTGTATTTTAATTTACTTCAAAATGTGGCAAGATAACCCCTCTTTGTGTATGTGGGGACTCTCCTGCTTATTTTGTTGAATGGGGCCTTAAACCTCTGCCCCCAAATCCTGCCCTAACAGTACTACTACCATGTTTAGCCTTGCAAATATGCATTTATGTGTGCTTATTTACAAAGCAAGACACATGTTCAGGCTCTATCAGCAGCCTGTATACAACCGTGGCACATGTGTCATTTGAATCAATGCAGTTTGTTATTTCTGCTCCAACCAGGCTTACTGAGAGAAGCATATATTGAAATAATCGTCATGTCAGTGCTTCCCCTTCAGAAACAATAGCAAGAAACTGGTCAGATCCTCTTAAAGGACTCCCTTCCAAGCATAACTGTGAACACAGTACCTTTAATCTACAGCATGATATTCTCTGACGCAAGTTTAATATACTACTATTCAATATGATTGCTCTTAACGTAAACAAGCAGAAGATGTGGCTTGTTTTATCGCTTGATCAGATCCTGCCACCACACACAGCAAGCAGTATAAACTCTACTACCCTCAGAAATATTATAAACAGCCTTGTGGCAGCTTAAAAGACTACTCGGAGATATATTGTGGCGTAAATTGCGGCACAAATTGCTGTTCTTGCTGCAACAGAGTTAACAGGGCAACACCTTTAGAAATTATCACAAGTATCATGTGTGGAAAAGAGAGATAAGAGGAAACAAAAGACATTTGGTCATGATCAAGAATTAGAACTGTCATGAATATTAGTAAGATCAAGACCTCTAATTAACGGTGGTAATCTTTATTATACAGCTTGGGGAGGAGGAAATGCAATCTGGAGAAGCGCAACGTTCGAGTTTTTGTTCTTCGCAGGAGCTCCTATTGCTCTGAATCAAGGGAGCAGCCTTAATTACGATCTAGCACTAGGAAAGCAGCACTCAGAATCCTATCTTTGCTCATGCCCTTTGTACCCCTGCTTGCACACCGCCTTTCCTCCACCGGAAAAAAGCAAGATAGGTGCGCCTAGAACTCGGCGGATATGGGGCGTGACCACGGTGTCTTAAGAAGCCAAGATAGTCATACTGGAATTAGCCTACTTTGATCTCGATTCCACCCCCACCCCCTCTCGCGCGCCAATTTCTATTGGCCGGGTGCAAAGTGAGAAGAATGCAGGCAGAGGTTTGCTGATTCCCGATTGGCTAGGCGGGTAGCGGTGAGCGCGATGAATTATTCACGAGCGGCAGAGTTTGGGGGGGGGGAGAAAGGGATGCACCACGCCTCCTTTGTGATTTGCATATCCGGCGGGCACGCCCCCCCTGCTGGAGGTATCCAGGAAGGAGAGGTGGCGGCGGCGCCGGCGCAAGGAGGAGCTGGGGCGCGTCGGGGGACATTGCATGGTAAGACTCAGCCTGGCTTCTCTGCACGCGGCCCTCCCCTCCGGTGAGCGGGGGGCCTGGGCGGGGGGACGGGACGGGTCTGAGGCTGCAAAGAAAGCGGGGCGGGGACGCCAGGTAAAGGGGGGGTGCTTTCCGGGGGGGGGGGAGAGAGGGAGAAGCTCCCTTGGACAGGCGTTGGGTGGAGTTGAGGCTTGGACTCCATGCTGGAAGGTGAGCAAATAGGAGACTGCTCTGAGCTTTGTCATGGATCCTGGAAAGAAAGGGCTAGGCTGGTCGGGGAGTGCCTTGCAGGGCGGGCGTCGGAGGGATTCATTGGTATGATGGTTAGGGGGCGTGAAAGCTGGTCGGAGTGGGGGTGTTGCAGTGGGTTGGTGGAAGGGTGCTCTCGATGGGCTGAGAAAGCGTGTAGGGGGGCATCACTTGGGTGCGCTTGGCCTTGAGAATTATGTGGGGTCTTTTTCTGGTGTCTGCCAGAAGTGTGGGGAGGAGGGTCTTTGTGGGTAGTAGATGAAGCTTGGACTTTACCTTGGCCGAATTAGTTGTGGGTTGTTGTGGGGTTTTTTTGGGAGGGGGGGGGGTTGCCAGCATTGAGATCTGGCCCTGGGGAGGCAGGTAACTGGGTTTTGTTTTTCGTTTTTAATTTTCGCCGGTGAAGCAAGCAGTAAGTTGTTAGGACTCCTGTGGTTCTTCCGATGCCCCTGGTCAGCATTGCCTTGCTATGTCGGTTGTTGGCTGGAGGTATTTCAGAAAGGTTTGCTTTTGTTCAAGTACTTGATACTTTTTTGGCAGGCTGTGCTGTTTGCACAGGTGCTCAGGGACTACAGTATGGCAGGCTGGCAAACCTCTGTGAGGGGGCTTGATTTCCCCTCTGACTATTGTTGATTCCAGGTGGCTTTTTATTTCTTTGGTAGCAGGTCAAGACGAATCTTGCTCGTCATTTCCTTTTCTTTGAAGGTCAATATGTCGCTGTTGACTGAAATTTAGTATAATAAGCTCAAGGAGTAGATAGGTAGCTGTGTTGGTCTGCCATAGTCAAAATAAAAAAAATTCCTTCCAGTAGCACCTTAAAGACCAACTAAGTTAGTTCTTGGTATGAGCTTTCGTGTGCATGCACACTTCTTCAGATACACACGAAGAAGTGTATCTGAAGAAGTGTGCATGCACACGAAAGCTCATACCAAGAACTAACTTAGTTGGTCTTTAAGGTGCTACTGGAAGGAATTTTTTTTATTTTGAAGCTCAAGGAGGTATAGGCCAGTAATTGGCATCTTGGTGCCTATTAGTTGTCTGAACCACTCCATTGACCTATATAGGGTCAGTACTCAGAGGGAAAATGTGTCCCTCTGATGTGTTGGACTCTTGACTTCTATCAGCCCCAAGCATAGTCATTGGTTAGGGAGGATGTGAGTTGTAGTCCAACAGGGTTTGATATCCCTGACATAGGCCAAAGGTTGGCTCTGGGATTTCATTGAGGAAATCCAAGATGGCAGATCCTCTCTTACAGAGCAATGTGGTATGTGTGTTTTGGGGCATTTGGCATTAGCCTTGGGCAAGTATGATAATATCAGCCCACATTGATGGAAACCTGCCCTTCATTGTGTTAGATAACTGTTTGTGGTACTGAAATTACCACATGAACTGAGCCAAATTTTCCCTTTGTTCCCCAAACACTGCTGACATCTGAGGTAATGAATGCCCCTGCAGATAAGCTTGAGGCAAACTGAAATCTCCATGCAGTCTTTAGCAATATGAGTGGACACCACACCCTAACTTACTAAAGGTATTTGTCAAGTATCACAACTGAGAATAGCCTTGTTGTGTTCTCCAAAGGCCAGGCACATAAGTAAAAGATCAGTTTAGGCTTTTATAGCTGAGAAACTCCCCTCCTGCCCTATTCCCCCTCCCAGTTTAATTTGGACTCCATGTGTAACTTCTAAGACAAGCTGGTCTCTTCAAACAATGAAGGCTTGCTAGTTGTTCAACCTGAAATAGTAACTGCTTTGGAGGCTGGGAAAACTTACCGGGTCTCATTAAATCTGAGTTGTTTCAGTGGAAATCGGAGCCCTTTGAAATAATTTCATTGTTAAATAAATCTCTTTGAGGTTGCCTTATTAATGGTCTTTCAGCAGGTTTTCATTCGAAGCTCAGACAATGGTGTATTATTGCGGTCAAATGCCTTTCTACCCCTGCTCTGCACCTCTTGCTGTGCTGAAGTGAAACATGTCATCTTTTTCTTGGAGGTGGGACAGGTGACCCTGTAGGTGTTCATGCCTATTGTATTGTTGAAACTGGAACCTGGGGGTGGTTCCTTGAAGTTACCTGTCTGCTGTTCATGGTTGAAATTTGTGTTAATATTCAGAGTGTAGAGTCACCTATACAGCATAATGTTTCATGAGCAGCAGCAAGTTTGAGCTGATAAAGGTGTTTACATTTTCAAGATCTGTGTAGGAAGCAAGGGTGTACTATGTATTGTTGACGCTTCTGTTAAAATATTTTTTGCCACAGGTGTGCTCAAGCTGTGGCTGGTCAAGCAGCTGCTGCCTAATATTACATTTAATATGTGGGTTTTATCTTAAATGAGAGCTTGTAGTCCAGAGCGTGCACAATTTTAATAATGTTTATTCTGCTCCTGTGTGATCTTCTGTGTGGTTTATTGTTGAGGTCTGTTCCTGCTTTGCTGCGGCATCAGCTGTTCCCAGACCATCCCTGGTTCCCTTGAGCATACGCAATTACAATAATGGGATTGCTTTCTGAGTAAACATGTTTAGGGTCTGTGTAGTAGGGTATACTTCCAGAAGGGAAAATCAGCAATTATTGAACTTGACAAACCTGTGGGATGAACGACAACTAGTATTGGTATACAACCAAATGTAAACAGAGAGCCACTTTTTACAGTCTTTCAGCAGAGTTGGGGAACTTCACTTGTAACTTCCGTCATCCTGACCATTGACCATGCTGACTGGGGCTGATGGTAGGTTGAGAAACATCTGGAAAGCTGCATCCCTGACTTACAGGCATTAATATGTGGTATAACAGCAATGGAAACTAGTTGCCATTGCTTCATCAGAGGCGTGTGAGCAGCTTTCAGTCACAGAAGACTCCATGTACTATCACACTTAAAAATATCTCTGACTCTTCGCTATGCAAATACTTCTCACAGGAATTCACACCGAAGTTGCCTCACTGGAGCATATAGTATATTTTAAAATTGTCATTCTGAAGCTTATGGTTAACAAGTTTGTCCCAAACAGACAATCTTTTTCCGAGTAAGTTGGGTGATTAAAAGGAAAAATAGCCCTACCTCCTTTTGCAGGATTATGGGAACATTTTTGTGTTATATGTGGTATTTTCTATCTCTAATATGAATCAACTATCATGGAATGTCCTTGCCATATACAGCATCAAATAAAGGGGAAAATGGAAAATACTGATCTGTCTATTACATCACTCAAAAGATTAATTAAGTGATCTTAAGAATATTCACTGCCACTGTTGCCTTTTTCATTTATATGTGTGGTATAACTTCCATAGTTTAAATGTGGTGTTGTGGAATTATCCACAGTGTGATTTTGAGTGGTGTCTCGTATAGCGCACTTATGAATTGAGAAGTTAGCTTCTGGCAATAAAATGACTTGGTTGGTGCATGTATAGTAATAAATTTAGTAAGCAACACAAAGTTTTTATTGCTGTTGTTTTTTTTCTTACAGACATCATAAATGCCATTGGTATTTGGAGTGGAGTTTTAGATTTTGGGCTGATCTTGCTTCTGTATGGAATGCAGAGGCGCTTCAGTGGTATGCTCTGCTGCAGAGATGGGAAATCTGTAGCCCTCCAGATGTTGATGGAATACAACTCTTATCATTATGACCATGCTGGTCGAGACTGATGGGAGCTGAAGTACAACATCATCTGGTCATCTTGCTCTGAGGGTTGTAAATAAGGTGGCTTGTGTGAACTCCAAATGCTGCTGTTTGCTAGCACAACAGACTTCTTCTTGTGCAATGGAATGTCCCTTTCCTCTGCAGTCGCCTGCAGGCCTCTCCCACACCTTCAAAATCTGCTTCAGAGTGTCAAGGGTCCCCCTGGATCAGTTCTTGGAAGCATGCAGGGAGAAGAAAGGGGAAGCTCCATTGTGGGAGTGGAATGCCGTTCATGCAGCGCTGGATACAAGTCTTATTCTGGATCAGGCATAGGCAAACACAGCCCTTCAGATGTTTTGGGACTACAACTCCCATTATCCCTTGCTAACAGGACCAGTGGTCAGGGATGATGCGAGTTGTAGTCCCAAAACATCTGGAGGGCCGAGTTTGCCTATGCTTGTTTTGAATCTTGTCCTATGACCTGGCTATCTTCTTAGCTGTTTAGTTTGTCACATTTGCAGCAAAGTGAATGCTCTGTCTGACTGAGGCCTTATTGAAATGTTGATAATTTGAGTTAATCTCAAATATTGCTGCTTTGTGATTAGTCTCCTATAAAATTTGCGTTTAGTCATGTGCCATTTTCCCAGATCTTACATCTGATCTCTTCAGATCTCACAATACAGATTTAAAATTCAAGGGTTACCTGTAAAAAGGAAAAAAACCCTGTGTTGATTGTGCATCTTCTAACTCAGTCCTAAAAAGGCTTGCTCAATTAGAAAGTCCCACCAAATTTGGAACTTGCCTTCTGGACATTCCATGTTTAGAATTGGAAGCCTTATTCCTCATAGCAGTGAATGGAAACCCTCTCTGTGCTGTAGATCATACACCAAATGTTCTCGGATATGATCAGGGCTTTTTTCTAGCTGGAACACAGTTCCAACACCTCTCAGGTGGGCGCCATTATAAGAGAACAAGGGAGGCGTTCATGGTGAGTTTTGGCAGCTCTTTTTCTAAAAAAATAGTGCTGGGTTTGATGCTTTTCAGTGTTCCTTCCTGATTATGTGTAGGCATATGATTTTAATTTTAAATGTGATTTTGCCTGGTTTTCTCAAAATTAACTAAAGTGGAAACAAATTTTGGAGAGTTCTCAAGTATGCATGGATAAACCCACTTTTCAAAAGCTGCTCTGAGTTCTTGAAAACTTGCCACTGCAACATTTTATTCAAACATTCTGTTTAAATTCTACTTGGAATAATTGGCTTAACTTGTCACCTTGTCAGTCTGCATTAATTTCTGTTTGACTTTTTGCCAGCTGCACATATCTCTGTTCTTGTCAGATTTGATTTTGGGGTCTTTAGTTTAGAGGCAGGAAACTTGTGAACTGCAATACCTCAGGATCAGAGGTTTGTTAAGAGGCAACAAAATATGGAGTATTTTAGTTCTGTCACTGCAGGGAGGTTCAGTGATGACCTTTTAAATAATATTCACAGGTCTTCCTTAATGGCCAGAAGTAAGTCTGGTGGGTTGGGGATGGCACAGAACAAAAGTCTTAAACATGCAGATTACCCTTCCATTAAAGACAGGATAAACCACTTCCTAACTGAAGAGTCTTGCATATTGTATCAATCAGAAACCTGTTTTAATGAAGGTGATAGGATAACAACATTTGCTCTTGTTATGAGAACCATAACTGTCAACCTTCCCTTTTTTGTGGGAAATTCCCTTATTCCATCACCGTTTCCTGCTGCTTCCTGCTGCTATCCCGGATTGATAGATATCCCGTAGACTGTCCCCGGGACAGGTGAGGCTGCTGATCCCTTATTTTCAAATCTGAAAGTTGACTGCTATGATGAGAACTGATTAACACATTTTCTGGTCTTGTTGAATAGGTCTGTTGTAAGCCTACATTGCTTACTGAATACCATAGCTGCAGGGAGGGGCATAAGTCTCTCTCGATCACTTGTCAAGCCTGTATCTCTGCTACCAGCAGCTGGGCTACTCGACATACATGAGTGCTTCATATTCTGGGCGCCATAATGAAATTTCTTATGCATCTGTGGCCCAAACCAGGCATATTCTACTTTATCTTTTCCCTTTCCACCTAATCCTCTGATTGAGAGCAGGGCTGCATGGGAAAGGAGTTTGTTGGGGATGCAGAAATGGTGGAAAGGGGTAATCGGCTCCTTTTCCTGCTGCTCTTCAATTTCTGATGGCAACCTCAGTTGTTGTTGTTGTTGTTTTTTAAAGGAACCCACAACTATGTAACATGTAATTTGGCCCTGAGATATACCAGGCACCTTGGCATCATTTCCTTCATTTCAGTACTGTCATGGTAAAAAACAACAACACCCTAGCAAATACACCTGAATCTTATAGATAAGACTGGACCAAAATGAAAAGAGCATCTTTGCAATCTGATGGGTTACTATTCTTCCTATACTTTTCCTGTTGTTTAGATTTTTGGAGTCAGCATTTATCGAAAGTTACTTTAAGAGAGAGAGAACGAAAGAAAGAGAGAGAGAGAGAGAGAGAGAGAGAAAGAAAGAAAGAAAGAAAGAAAGAAAGAAAGAAAGAAAGAAAGAAAGAAAAGGATGCCATGATGTCTGTCTCTTTTTTTCACACACACTGAACCACTGCTGTTGACTGCCTTTATAACTTGTCACGTGGCTGACAACAGCCAGTAAGAAGAGGACCATGGCTGTTCAATCATAGGATTATTTTCCAAATTAAACCTTTAGAAGTAATGTACTTAAATTGTTGAAGTTGGCTGAGCTTAATCATCATCCCTAATGTTCTACGTCCCTTTAATCAAAACAGCCTTGAAAACACTCACATCTTTATATCCTTCCAAGAGGCCTCAGAGGAAAAAAAACACACTTGAACATACTTGTTCTGTGATGGGGTACTCCTCTTTCATCCATTTGAGTCAGCAGTATGAAATTATACATTTCTCGAAACCTATTGGCCACTTCAGCTGTGTCAAGTAAGTATTTGGCAGCTTTGCAGTACTTTGGATGCTTATGCCACTGCCACAAAAGATTTTCAGGGATAAAATTATGCATCCTTTGAAGAAAGTGGGAAGAGAGGGAGTTTTTACACACACACACACACACACACACACACACCATCTCTCATAGCACTAGAACCCAGGGCCATCTATTTATGCTAAATATTGGAAGATTCAGGTAACAGCATATTAAATGATGGTGGCCACTCCCACATTATATAATGGTGGCCACCAACTGTGATGGCTTCAAGAAGAGCCAACAAATGAATTCATGGAAGACCAGGTTACCAATGGCTATTTGTCATGATGGCTGTGTGGTGCCTTTTACATCAGAAGCACTACTTCTCTGAGTGCCAGTTGCTGGGGATCATGGAATTGTAGAATTGTTGAGTGGGAAGGGACCCTGGCAATGCAGGAATATGTATACGTCCCATATGGGGATCGAACCTATGACCGTGGTGTCACCAGCACCATGCTCTAACCAGCTGAGCTATCCATGAGCCAGGATAGTGCTCTTACACCCATATCCTGCTTGTGAGGTTCCCAGGGGCATCTGGTTGACTGCTACTAGAACAGAAGGATGCACCAGTCAATCTTTTGGTCTTAAGTATCAGGACCCTTTATATGTTCTGCATTTGCTTGAAGCAGAGCTGTGAAAAGCATAACAAAAGTTGCAATATACAAACCGCTAATTGGCACTGCACAACTGGTTAAAATGCCAACCTAGGGCAAACTCCTGAAGGTCAATTGTGTTAGCATGGTGCATTAAAAATTACCTTGGACTCGCCAAAGCTTATGCCCAGTAACTGTGTTATCTTCAAGGTGCTACAGCACTCCTGATGTTTCAGCCCAGTATTTTAAAGGTCTTCTGCGAATCTGCCAGGTAGTGCATTTGCAAATTGTCTGAGACCCCCTTCTGTGTTTCCTCACCTTAGGAGATGAGGCAGATGGTAAAAGGTGAGAGGGCCTTCTTGGTAATGGTGGTCTGGGTCCAGAATGTGCTCTGCAGGTGAGGCTGATGTCTTTTCCCACAGCATTGGCCCATGAGGCGCTAGAGTGAATGTGCCTCCTCAGCTTCCGCAATGAGAGCAGAGGCAGTTTTACACTGCACCCCACCAGCTGGGGCCAATGCAACTTGTTTCAGCATCATAGTGGATCACAAAACCACGATGTTTGGCTGGTGATACATCAGTGTTGAAAACCTAACATTGTCCAGCCCTAATGCTGAGGATGGTTGTGACCAGTGAAGAAATTTGTCTCAAAGGCTGTTCTATAAGCTTTATTGTTCAAACTGTGTGTGCCCTGAATTGTGCTCTGTGGAATTGAGGAAGCAAAGAAATTGGTTGGGATCCAGTATGTTGGGGTTTCTCCACCACTGAAGACTTTTCCAAAATGTATATGTTGTTTTCTATGCATTGGTTTCATCCTCAGTCCATCACAGCCCTATTCCATCCACAGCTGATGAAGAAATAGAAGTTGATTTTGTGGATATTGTGTGTATTGTATCATCAATGTTTGTAAAAATTGTTTTAAGTCAAAAGGAAGTCAAAAAGGGCGCAGTCTTCTGCATGAACTTTCAGTTTTGTAGTTGGGTGTATTGGAGGGTAAATCATTTCCCAAGACTGGAACAAGAAATCTAGTCGTTCGTTCATTTTAGCATTATGTTGAAAGCATCGCATTTCTCTCCTGTCTGTTTGTGACAATGGAGGTTAAGTGTAATTTGAGCACATAAACCACATTTATGAGCATCTTACTTTATTTACTACTTCCTTCCCTCTTTTCCTCTCTCTGTTGTTTTCCTTCTTGCAAAAGTTTCCATGGCAGACAACTGGGCACTCTTTCCTTCACACCTGTTTTTGCTAATTGTCTTTACCAAGCGCTCCTTGCCCTGTCAAACTAATGCACCAGATAGTTGCAGTTTTTGCTCCTGTTGGTATCTCAATACTCAGAGGTTAAGAAGCCACAAAATGGGTTGTGAAGTCTGTGAAATAATTTGCTCAAGGCCTGAGGGTTACTTTCCTGAAGTGGAAAGTACGTACAACTCCCAGCTTGGAGGAAGTGGAAAGTGAAAAGAACTCATGAAAATTATACCATACATTTCTGCCAAGTGGCATCCAGGTGGTTTGTTTTTCAAGCAGCATTGGGCTATTGTTGAGGGACATATTGAATAGTCATGCCTGATACTGCATTCTGTAGCAATTGGTTGCTGCCAGACTTATCAGGGTCAGTATGTGCAAGGCAGTATCAGAAACAAAGTTGATGTCATGCTTAGTCTCCATGCTAGGAAGTGCTCCCTCTTCCATGAGGCATTTCATTTTCTTTTGCTGGAAGAGCTGCCATTTTGAAAGCAGCCTTGGAAATTATCAAATGGATTGCTTATGGGCGGCATCCCAGTGTCTGAATATTTGGATTGTTGGTTGGTTATACATGGGAAAGGTTATGATGAAATAGTTACTTGCCCAAGATGAGATCTTCATGGCTGAGGTAGGATCTAACTTGGGTTTCCCAAGTCCTAGTCTGACATATTAACCATTAGAGCTTGCTAGATAGGTGATCGTTTTCACTCCCATCTGCTGAATGGTCCTGCTTTGATGCCTACCCGCGAGCATATCTAAATTAGGGATGGGAAACCTGTGGACCTGCAGATATTGGTGGACTCAACTTCCAGCAGCTCCAAGGCCATTGGTGAAAGTTGTCATCCAACAAGATCTGGAAAGCCATAAGTTCTTCCTCCTTATCCTAAATTCTTCTGTCACAGTAAAATGTGTGAATGTACTGTTCTTTCCATAGATAAGTATGGAGTATTGAGTGTTAATAATTTAGGAGAAGAAAGCTTACTCAGTCTCTATTCACTAAACTGGTACACATCGGCTGCACACCCTAACGCCAATGCTTGTATATGGAGACGTTGAAGAATTTGTTACAAGAAGGGGGAATAGATCCAGTTGTATTCAGTTTTACTAATTTGTTATTCTTTTTTTGTACAGTCTGGAGCAGCCTTCCTCAACCTTGGGTCCCCAG
Source organism: Podarcis vaucheri (assembly GCF_965113315.1). NCBI lineage: Eukaryota > Metazoa > Chordata > Lepidosauria > Squamata > Lacertidae > Podarcis > Podarcis vaucheri. Next base: position 39,133,524 of record NC_138760.1, read on the forward strand.
ATGTTTTTGGACTACAACTCCCATCATCCCTGACTACTGATCCTGCTAGCAAGGAGTGAAGGGAGTTATAGTTCAACAACGTCGGGGGACCCAAGGTTCAGAAAGGCTGGTCTAGAAGGTAAGAAGTGCAGCTGTGTGGCAAATACTGAATTAGCTGGAATTGGTAGTTTTCTACATGGGAAGCTGCCTGTGTATCAAATCAGACTGTTAGTCTATCTAACTCAGTATCGTCTACTGATTTGCAGCAGCTCTCCACGGTTTCAGGCACAAATCTTTCCCAACCATACCTGGAGATGCCAGGAATTAAATGTTGGACCCCTTTCCGTGCTACTGAACTGCATCCCTTCTGCTACAGCTCATGCTAGTTGGGTGTAAAATATGTTCACCTTGTAACTTCTGTCCCTTAATTTGGCTGTCTATCCTTCACTCTTATGTGGTGGCAAAACTCATGAGGGAATAGTTTGATTTATGACATGCAGGGGGGGGGGCGACCTCATTACTGGTTGGAATGCAGAGAGAATGAGCCCACTTGTTTATATAAGCATAAAGTAATAGAAACATCCCCAGCTGCTAAGACCTTTGCTGTAGTCCAAGAATTTCATATTGGAGTGTGTGTGATGAGTGGCCTCCCCAGGGTAGCGACCTTTGTGGTGCCCCTCAGTACAAAACAGCAGTAAATTGTTTGCTGCTTCTAAGTCATACTATAAGTAATATGGTTACGTTTGCAAATATATGGGACTCATTTCTTAAACTGAACATTTCATGCTTGGTAGAATACTGTTCTGATTTATGAGAATCCTTGTATTTTCAAATTGCCCTGTTTGGCTAAATTAACTGGTTCCAAAGCAGCATACTGAAATTCTTACCTGTGGTCTGCCACTGACTACTGTTCCAGTTGATTTGCTCCTTGGCAGACCACCTTAATTTCTTACATTATTGCTTTTATGTGTGTGGGGTGGTGTTTGTGCTTTTGTCCTGTATTTTTGTATTGTGAGCAGTCCTGAGATCTTCAGATGAAGGGTGATATAAATTCAATAAATAATAAAGCAATAATAATGAGGGTCCTTGTGGGACGTGGGTGGCGCTGTGGGTTAAACCACAGAGCCTAGGACTTAACGATCAGAAGGTCGGCGGTTCGAATCCCCGCGACGGGGTGAGCTCCCGTTGCTCGGTCCATGCTCCTGCCAACCTAGCAGTTTGAAAGCATGTCAAAGTGCAAGTAGATAAATAGGTACTGCTATGGCAGGAAGGTAAATGGAGTTTCCGTGCGCTGCTCTGGTTCGCCAGAAGCTTCTGGCCACATGACCCAGAAGCTGTACGCCGGCTCCCTCGGCCAATAAAGCGAGATGAGTGCCGCAACCCCAGAGTCGGTCACGACTGGACCTACTGGTCAGGGGTCCCTTTACCTTTACCTTTTAATGAGGGTCCTAGGTTCAGGTCCCAGTTAATGACATGGCTGTCCAGACTGAGATCTCTTCTCATTCAGGGTAGGTGAGACTGGGTGAGAGGGACTGATAATCTGACTCTTATTAGAAAGCAGCTTTGTATGTTCCGCATTAAAAAACCCAAACCCTCCTAAGTTCATATCCAATGGTTATTAGTAATAATGGCTATGTTCTCCTCCTACTTTTGGAAACTGTATGCTTCTGAATACCACTTGCTGACACCGCAGAATGGGGGAGAGTACTGTTGTGCCTCAAGTCCTCCTTGTCTGGTTCCCATAAGGTATCAGGTTGTCGGCCACTCTAAAAACAGACTGCTAGACTAGATGGGCCACTGGCCCAATTCAGCAGTGTCTTTTTCATGTTCTCACTTCAGCCTAAAGAACACATATGTGGCTTGATAGAACTGGGGAAAACTTATCCAATATGTGTTGCACATAGAAAACATGTTCCCTGCAATGATTGTCCACAGCAGCGGTGGGGAACCTTTTTTCTGTTGGGGGCCACATGGGCTTATTGCTGTGGCTGAGAGCCTTAAAGTTGTTATCATTTGCTATTGTGAGATACAAAGGTGGTCCAAAAACAGCTCAAGAATAATTGGATACAGCTGCTGCCCAAAATATACATGGCAAGATGGGTGGTATACCAGCCATCGTTTGTATGCAAAATTTTCTAAGTGAAACTGCAGATATCCTTCTGCTCTACTGGATCTTCCTTTTCCTTCCCTCCAACATAACACCTTTTCCTAAAACATGTCTATTCATCTTGGATTTCTCCAAGTTCCCAGGCCTTGCCCTTCTTAAACTGCTTTCTTCCAAGGCTTAATGTTTTTCACACCTTGTTTTGTGAGTAAAGGTAGTTGAACCCTTGGCTTTGCATTTCCTGCTCCAAATGCTATTGTTAGCTCAGTTGCTTTGGGTTATTCCTGTATTTACCATCTTTCATTAGCTTTTGCAAAGGCATTGAGCAGTGGTATCTGCAGAGGTGCAAAATACATTAAGGGTGTTGCATCTTCCATGGCAGTTACTGGTTTAAGCGTTTGTGGTTTTTTGTAGAAACAGATTAACAATTAACCTGTCTCCACACCAGATCTTGATGCATCAACCAAGGACCGCTGAACATTTTTCTTAGCGCTGTAAACACCGGGAAGACTCCCACGTGCAACCGCTGTAGAAAGCATCCATGTAATGTGTACAACTGCATGTACGATTGTGTGTTCCCCAGAATTTGGCAGAGCGGCTCCTTTAATGAAAGCCTTGCTTTCCATTTGCTTTATTTTTAATAAAGGCTTCAATCCTCCATGCAGCAACAGATTATTTCACTGGAACCTAAGTGCCTCTTTTGAATTAGAATTTCAGCTAAAACCTCTAGGCTTTCATAGTGTCAGGGATTAATACAACCCCTTTGAAGAGATCAAAAGAGAGAATTGGTGTCTCTTGAGCAGAGCATAGTCTCTTACTGGTGGTACCTTATGTGCCACAGCCCCTGGCCTCACCTACACCTTTCTCTAATCACCCAAAATATTCTGTGAAAATGCAGATATTCTAGCCAGATACCACTAGACAAAAGTAAGTCTCTGAGCACAGGTTGCATACTCAACATTACAAAAATTCTAGGTAGTTGTGTGGGTCCACTAGGGAGAAAAAAATAAGAACTTACAATAGGCTATTGATTTTATTAGTATTTTGATTAAGACCTTCACAATTTGACAAGATAGTGAGCAAGCTTTCAAGTTCTCCAGAACTCTTCTGGGCACGATGTTGGAAGTCCCAAAGTATGCAGTTCTCAAGAACGTTATTCTTTATATATTTAACAAAATGGTCGGGGTAGATCAGGCATGTCCAAAGTCCGTTTCGGGGGCCTAATGCGGCCCACTGGTCGGTTTAATGCGGCCTCTGTGGCAGTTTATTTCCTGGGGTAAAATTCCCCAAAACACCCCTCCACAACTCTTCAATCCTAAAAAAAGTTCCACAACTTCATAAAAAAGCTCAACAATTTCAGTCTTATAAAAAGCTCAACAACTTTGGCTGGCCCTTTGGTCGCCCCTCACGGCCCTTCACTTCATCAAATCTGGCCCTCTTTGAAAGAAGTTTGTACACCACTAGTGTAGATAAAGCTGAGTGATATTTTCTGTCCCTCAGGGAAGGGGAACCTTTTTCATCCTGAGGGGTCTCACTCCCTCCTGGGCAACCAGTGGTAGGTGGGGCCAGAGGCAAAAGTAGGTGGAGCAATGCAGGTGGATGTTACTTTAAGGCTACATTCCACCCATGCAGATGTGAGAGGCTTCTGCACGCAGACACATCTCTCCAACCCTGGTTCATATTCCAGTCACATGCAACCACTTAAGGAGGTCGTGAAGCAGACTCAGTAAGGGCTGTGGTTTGGCTGTGGCCAAGAGAGAGTCCCAAGCACTAGATTTTCGGTTCCTCACTCCTACTCTTTTCACTTGCTGCTTACGGGTTGAGTGTGGATCCTAATCCTGGTTTATATACCCTGGTTGGCCACTGTGACAACAAGGTGGTGGACTAGATGGCTTGATCTGGCAGGTGGTTCTTATGCTTAGCAATTTGTATGTACCAGGATGGTGCAGCTTTGGAATAAATAATGCTGAACAACATAATGTTGTAGTCTTGTGCATGCGACACTGCTGTTTCTTTTGACACAGAAAAAACTTAATTCTATTTAGTCTCATGAGAATAGTTGAACTCCCTCTTCCTCTCTCCCCCTCGTTCATTTAATATGAGACTGGTGTGAAAACAGATCCCAGTCAGGGTTGCCAACCAATCTGGGAAGCTGGGAGAGTCCCTAGAATTGATCTTTTAAAATGCTTATTTGCTGTGTTATCGCTCAACTGTTGCCTGACTTCTGGTGCACTCTTTTCCACTTCTAGTCAGAGAAAATCGACCTGAAATATGCAAGTTATTTCAGTTTTCCTCGTGTGGAATGTTCTAGCCTGGTTGCACGTGATCCTTATCAAATCTTCTTGTTCTTCCTTAGGTTTAGGGGCCAAGCGGTTAAAGAGGAAAATGAGAAGATTTTTGAGACCGGGACATGACCCAATAAGAGAGAGGCTCAAGCGTGACCTTTTCCAGTTTAACAAGGTAAGTTTTGGCCCTGAATACAGCCTAAGTGGAAACTAGTATGAACGCTTTTAAAGAGCAGCCTGCCTAGACAGGCTGGAAGGTGTGAGATAACTTGGCCTTGTGTGGGACAATCCTTCCTCGGCCTTCAGGTTAGCACAGAGCATGCGACTAAACAAATATTTGGTAAACTGGTGCGGGGCTTGCCAACAATGTCCTTTTTATGTATGTATGTGCCTTAAGCTAACAAATTATTTCCTGAGTTCCAGATGGACGTTCAGATCCTGTGGCATTTATTTATTTATTTATTTATTTATTTAGGCAGAGAGGGCCTTTATCTCTTGTTTAGCAGTATTTTCTCCTTTGAGGAGTTAAATGGGATCTATTTTGGTTTGGTTATAGCACTGCCATTAAATAAACACGTATGGGGCTGTGTACAATTCTCGGGCTTACATGCACTTCCGTATGCGTGGATGTGGTTGGGAGGAGTGTTAGAATATGCTTCTTTTAAAAGCTTAAAATCAGTTTCTGTGTGCTGCCGATCGCTGAGGTAAAAACTGAAAAAGTGCTGTGTGTTGTGTTCTTCCTTTGGCAGCAGGTGTGTTATGAGCCAGCGCCTTAATTGCTAAACCACGGTAACAGTAAATGGATCTCTGTTAGGATGTACAGAAGCTTGACCTTCAGCTAACATTTTGCTGCTTCTAATCTTCCATCGCAAAGTGGTGTAACTATCGGCCCAGATGTAGTAAAAAATTTATAGAATTTGTGTGGTGCGTATCGTATCCTGCAAACTCTTTTACGGGTGGTTTATTGGTGTGTGTATGTTTTGCAAGTGCACAAGTAGTAATTTGGCATTCATGAAAAGGAGTGTCATGTGGATAAAAGGATGGTGTTGGGGGGAGGGAAACAGGAGGAAGGGTATGTAGGGCTTGATTGCCGTGTTTAGCAGTGGCAACCGTAGCTGGACATGATTGCTGCATGCATTTTGTAAATGCTGGGGACATTGATTGCTCAGTTGGATGCTATACCAAAGCACTCCTAGCTTTTAAGAGGTTGAAGCTTTGCTTTTTTTCCATTTTGGGAATGGTAACTTGAGACACTTCTGTGTTAGAGTGTGTGTGTGTGTTTTCATGCGTTGAAACTATAATCTAAATAACACCCATGAATAGCCCACCTTGGAAATCCTGGACAGGAACCAAGTGCCAGAATCAGCACATTGAAAGGTTCATTGTTGACATCTGAACCCCATTTGCCATTATCCTAGGAGTGCTGTTCACACTTTGATCTGTTAAAGTGTGAACTAGGTGTGTAGGAAGTGTGTCTGTTTAGGCCCTTTTTTCATATTGCTCTACCACATGGGTAGGCAAACTAAGACCCAGGGCTATCCGGCCCAATTGCCTTCTAAATCCGGCCTGCAGACAGTCTGGGAATCAGGGTGTTTTTACATGTGTATTTAAAATGCATCTCTGGGTTATTTGTGGTCCCTGCCTGGTGTTTTTACATGAGTAGAATGTGTTCTTTTATTTAAAATGCATCTCTGGGTTATTTGTGGGGCATAGGAATTTGTTCATTCCCCCCTCCCCACAAATATAGACCGCCCCCCCCACAAGATCTGAGGGACAGTGGACCGGCACCCTGTTGAAAAAGTTTGCTGACCCCTGCTCTACTGCTTAAACTGAAATCCGCAAACATTACATTTTCATCAGGTGTCCTGTTAATCTATTCTCAATTTCTCTGGTGTATGTTGCGTATATTCGCCAAAGCAATAAGATTTGGTGGCAGGAAAAACAGACAGCTTGCTTTAAAAAAAAAAAAAAAGCCTGATGCTTGCAATTCATGTACAACTTGAACATATCCCCTTTAAAAATCTGTGTATGAAATGGGGAGAGGGCACAATTTATAACTTTGGTGTCATTCACCTGTGATAGACTTTCCAGTGTTTTTCAAGGTAAGATTAAATACTTTGCAGTGCTGGAGTGCCTTGCATAGTTAACCATTTACTCAGTCCCATATCTCCAGAGCAGGTACTAACTTACCTGTTCTTAATTAACTATTTGTGTTCCATATGGGAAAGTGTTTTTCTGGGTGGTGTGCTGCCTAGATGGAGTGTTTGCTTGTGAAGGACCCTTGTAGGTAGTGTAAAACTGTCAGATTAATTGACATTTTAATGGGAAAAGTTCCAGAACCCGGTAATTTAAAGCATATTAAATCTAATATTCAAATTTTCAGCATCTTAGTGAAGGTGGTAGAAAAGCCCATTAACTACAATCTTAGGGATATGTTCAGCTCACTGTGTGGAGTAATTCAGTAATGACTCAGTAGAATGCCACTTTCTCAATGAGTTCATCAAACCTTCTTGATGATGAGAAACCACTTTTTCCATTTTTAATTGGCAAGATTTGTGTGTGCGCACATGCACATTGCTTAGAAACCTTTTTCTTGTCTCATTCCCCCCTTTTTTTTTACTATAGGTTGCATTCAGCTAACTTTTACCTAGAGTTAACACATTGAAGCTATTGTACAAATGGGAGGTTGAGGTGTAATTAGGGATGTTTACTTTGGGGTGCATAGTTCATGTGTGGGGCTTTTAAGACAGGAAATGGTGCCTTTCATAATTATGTAAACCAACCATTTCTAAGGCTTGTGCCTCTTCCTGCACCAGCATAAGTCTATCCTACTCTAATGATAGAAACCTTCTATCCTAAACTGCTGGAATGCTCTGTCTGCCCCTCCTTTGCTGTGAAATCTCATCCACCCACGTAGTGCAGCCAAATTCATGGCATTTCTAAGTCAAATCCATGCCCTCGATGACTCATTAGCAGTGACACAATGCTGGCAACTTTTGTGTGAGCATGCATGTACACTGTCTAAGCCGTTCTAGAATTATTATCTTCCAGGTTGGCTGGGAAGCCGGTATAAAATCTTGGCTGGTATGGAAACACTGGGTTTCTACTGCTCTACTGCACCTGCAAAGGCTGAACTTGTAGATGTGGCTGTCAGTGCAGTGTGTGGTTATAGCCACAAGCTGTTCTTAATTGCTTCTGGGATTTCCCAACCCCCTTCTGGGACTTTTGTTCATGCAGTACATCAAAAGCAGTTTCTCTGTCTGTGTATATTGAATAGCATGACAAGGGAAGTGATAACTTACTGAGTGCAATTTTGGCTTCTTAAAAATAAGAAAAGAAGTTGTCAGACTCTATGGCGTATTTGTCTACAGAACAGAATGGAAAACAGAACTTCCTGATTGTAGATTCTGCTTTTCAGCTGTAGCCCTCAAAGTGGCTCCTGCGGAGGGAGACAAATCAGCTGGAACAGAAGCAGGTGTCTGGTGGTGGTGTCTTTGCCTCCTTCACTCTCCTTTGCATCCCTTGTGACTGGGTAGTCTGTTGGTTCACCCTGTGTCAGGGGAAGAGGATATATTATTGGTAACCCTTGGCTTCTGAACGGAGAGACAAAAGCTAGTTGGAATTTTCCCTTGCGCAGCACTTAACTGTTGGGCGGTTCAACAGTTCAACAAATCCAACATTGCAGGGGTCAGGCAACCGGGCTTGGCTTATCCCGAGAATAAATTCCCCAGTCTTTCAACAGTTCCTTCTTGCAAGGTGTCTGCTCTCTGGGTACAATTTCAAGTGCCACCCATGCTGGATTAGGCACTCCACCCTGCTTTTGAAATAGTGTAATAATAGAATTGTGGAGGAAAGGAAAGAGGTGGTGCATAGCACAAAGTTTGTGGGGGGTGGGGGTGGACTGGGGAGGAGAAATCCTGAGCAAGTGTAAGGAAAACAGTACAGTGGTACCTCGGGTTAAGTACTTAATTCGTTCCGGAGGTCCGTTCTTAACCTGAAACTGTTCTTAACCTGAAGCACCACTTTAGCTAATGGGGCCTCCTGCCGCCGCCGCGCCGCTGGAGCACGATTTCTGTTCTCATTCTCAAGCAAAGTTCTTAACCCGAGGTACTATTTCTGGGTTAGCAGAGTCTGTCACCTGAAGCGTATGTAACCTGAAGCGTATGTAACCCGAGGTACCACTGTATACTTTAGTAAAGACATTACTTTTCAGATCTGAAACCATTAGTAAGGGGCAATGCTCCTTATATCATTATTTCACAAAGTGGCTCTTCTAGTGGTGTCTTCTCTCTTATTTCAACCCACCCCACCCCCCCGTTTTTAAAAATATTTTAAACCCTCCTCCTGCTGGACAGTAGATAGAGGCTGTGCAATAAGGACTGGGGTTTATGATGGCAGCGAGGGAGCTATGATATCCACATCCAAGAACGTTTGGGGTGGGTGTGCAGGTGCTCCAAGAGACTGAGCTGTGAATCGTAAAGTCCCCGGTTCAAATCTTGCCTCTGCTAGGAACTCATAAACTTGCTTTAGGCAAGCTGCTCTCTTGGCTTCAGTCTCTGCATCTGCAATACAGGGGATTTTTTGTATTCCCGTTTAAAAGTCCTTTCAGCAAATCCTTACCCTCTTTCATTTATCTTTACTCTATAATCTTAACCTATTATAACTATATATTTTCATCCAAATAACTATCTATATTTACATATTCTTATTAGCCTTAATACCAAAACCACTTATTTTCAGTCCAACATCATTTTAACATTCAAAGACTTCATATTGTTTTAAGTATCACATGGGAACAAGCTCTTGGTGGTTTTCAGCAGATGCACAGTGTAACATTGAGCCTCCAAGCCTTTCGAATTGCATCAGATCCAAGGGTTAGGATTGGTGGATTCTCTGACTGCTGTTCCCATGTATTACTACTGCAGCAGGGAAGGAATGCTTTGAAACTGAACCTCCCCCCTTCTGCCCCAAATGGCATGACCTCTTGCCCTTCCAGCTGCAGTGGTAGTCCTGTTGAGGCCATTTCCCACTTCGAACCAAAATCTAGCCCTTCCAACATTCTCTGCCTTTTTATTTATTAATATTTGTTTTTTTTGCTATTCTACAGAAAAGTCTTAAAACCTGCTGACTTTTAGGTTGTCTTTAAAAATAAAAGAGACATACTAAACGCCTTGTTAATGCAGCTCCTAAAAGCCAGCATTTTATTTGCAGTGTTGGCAATCTGGAGTGCTGTCCAACCTTGGTTTAAAACAGGCACCCCGAAACTCGGCCCTCCAGATGTTTTGGGACTACGATTCCCATCATCCCTGACCACTGGTCCTGTTAGCTAGGGATGATGGGAGTTGTACTCCCAAAACATCTGGAGGGCCGAGTTTTGGGGTGCCTGATTTAAAATGTCCATCAATTATTGTAAAGGTTCTTTTTTTTTAAACTAGGATTTAAAACTGCCCATCTCATTCTTTGTTTTAAGGATTTTCCAAAGCAGCCAGCGCTTCCAAGACTCTTGTTTGGATGTTGCAACATGCTTTTTTAACAACAGCAATTCCTGAAAATTGGAGGGAATGCTCCAGTTTGGATCCCTGTTTGACCCTGGAAGGTTTTGTTCTTATGGCTGTTCTTTCCCTCTGATTACCGTATTTTTCGCTCCATAAGGCGCACCTACTTTTTTCTTTTTTGGGGGGGGGGGGAAATTCAAGGGGAAAAAAGTATTTAAAGTGGGCGCTGAGCAGAGCCTGTATGCATCCCAGGCTCTGCTCAGCTCTCCCTTTCACGAGCTGCGTGGCGTGTGTGTGTGGCTCTTGGCGGCTTTTCCCCAAGGAGGGAGAAGTGCGGCCCATCACTGGCTACCCCAGAGCTGCTCAAGAGCTTGTCGGGGCTGGAGGGGAAAGTCCAGCCCCCCCCCCAGCCCCAAAGAGCAGCTCAGGGAGCTGCTCCCAGAGCTTGTGGGGCTGGCGGGGGAAGCCCGGGTTTTCCCCACCCCCAGCCCCAAAGAGCAGCTCGGGGAAGCAGCGGACAGGCTGTGTGCAGCCTTCCCGCTGCTCCCAGAGCTTGTGGAGCTGGCGGGGGAAGCCCTGGTCACCCCCCCCCAGCCCCAGGGACCACACATTCGCTCCATAAGACGCACAGACATTTCCTCTTAGATTTTAAGAGGGAAAAAGTGTGTCTTATGGAGCGAAAAATACGGTATCTCTGGAGGTTCCTGTGTGTCCCTCCTTGGCTCTCCACATTGCAAGAAGCCTAGCAGAAGCAGCCTGCAAGTATTGTGCTCCAGGCTGGAGTCTTGGCTGATGGGCTGAGCTGCTTAGTTATAGGTTTCTGCTGCTAGGTAGGGCAGCATCACACTGCCAGAGAGGCAGGCTGGAGTCCTTCAGAGTTTCTCTTTGCAGCTTTATTAAAGCTCTTTCCAGGTTGAGATATTTCGACGTTCCTGCAGATAAAAGCAAAGCAAAAATTAAAGCAGATGTGAGCACTTGAAAGGAAGCTATATATGATGTGTGGTTTTACTTAGAGTAGTCCCATTGAACCTAACGAGCATGACTGACTAAGATGCATTCATTTCAGTAGGTCTGCTTTGTGTAAAACTTAGTTGAATACCACCCATTGGCTTTTGAGTTGAGGTTGAATTTTATAGGTCTATAAATAATTTGCCCGAGTAAATGCCATCATGTGCCAATTTTAAAAACAAGGCTCTGAGCCCACCTTACTTCTCTGAACATACTGGCATTTAATGGCTTCTTATTTTGGGTTGCTTGCTAGGCACTTTTGTGTTTAGTTTCCTCCCTTTAAATTGTGTCCCTGTTACAGGTGGGCAGACAAATTTGTTAAAACAGTTTTATATTGATCTGTTTTCTGTTGAGCTGGATAGCTGTGTAGGTAGAGCGCAAGTCTCCTAATCTCAGGGTTGTTGGATGATTCTCAGTAAACTGCTATCTTAGAAAGGACTTGCCAAAACTGTTTACTTTCAATGCCAGTCCTGAATATCATTTGTGGGAAGACTCTACTGTATCCAGTGTGCTGCCTGAAGAGCAGTTCTGCTTGCAGCTTTTACATTCAAACCTAAGTTCCTGAATGCCTCCGTTATCGTACGTTTCGGCTCCCGGACACTGAAAACCCGGAGGTAAATGCTCCGGTTTTTGAACAACTTTTGGAAGCAGAACGTGCTATGCGGCTTCTGCTTGAGTGCAAGAAACTCTTGCAACCAATCGGAAGCCGCGCCTCGGTTGCTGAACGTTATGGAAGTCAAACGGTCTTCCGGAATGGATTACCTTTGACATCAGAGGGTTGACTGTATTTGGCTCTGTTGTCCTGTTTACAATGGCATGTTTGCTGGGAGCAGTAGTCCTCTGCCATTCAGACCATTACAAGGAACATTGTGGCAAGTGAGTGTCTTGCAGGAATCTGCTGTCAGCCAGATGGGGAAGTTTAGGATGAAACTCTTCAAGGAAAAGAAAGGCGGGGTACCTCGCTCTTAGTTTGGCTCATGTAAAGCTCTGTGGGGCAGGCATGTCTCGACTGGCGGTGTTAAGTTCGCTGATTGGCAAAGCTCAGCTACCAGACAGGCTGGTTCACCTGTGTTTTACCTAACTGGAAGCATTCCACTTAATTCAGGGGTTCCTTGCTTTCTTCTGTGTCTCCTAACCTGCCCCGTTAATTGATGTAAACACAGGCTGTGTCTCATTGACTAAGCAGTTGTGAAAATCTGATTCACCACTGGCTAGACTTCTGCTCATCCCTCTCCCCTTCTAAAGGAGAATTCTGCAAAGCAGCTGTTCCCCTCGCAGTTGTAAAAAAACCCTCAGCAACAATGGCAGAAGTGAGTGAAACAGCTGCCAATGTAAATCCTTTCAGTTTTGTGCTGGAGTTGGCCTGCTGGTTTACCACTGCTTCTAATTGCAGGCAGTACTCCCAACCAAAAAGTGTATTTCTGTGTTTTTATATTTTCCACCTGATCCGAAAAGGAAACAAAAGCGCTCTTAAAAGTGAAGGTTGCTGCTGATCACCTTCTGAGTTTCTCTCTCTCTCTCTCTCTCTCTCTCTCTCTCTCTCTCTCTGCCTGCTAAGGCACTATTACAAGAAGTCCATTGTTCTCTCTTCTTCCCTCCCCCCACCCCCATTCAAGGTACACCTGCTCCTCTGGTCTCTTGGTGCATGTGATGTAAAATAGAGCCAGGCATGCAGTTTCTGTCTCTCTCTCCCTTTAAAATCTGAAATGAATGCACATAAGTGCAAGCTAAAATGTGCAAATAAATCTTTGTAATCAGCCTCATTCATTATAATCTGTAATCACACCTGCAACGCTATAAAGAACTGGAAAGCTGTGGTCAATGTTCATGGAACTAAGGAATAAGTAGTATTAGATGGAATGTAGTACAATAACACAAATATTATTTGTGTAGCTGAAGCCATTACAGAAGATAGGTGGAATGTAAAAAATTGTGAGTCTAGTTCTGGTTATTCAAGGATGCTAAATCAGCTACTGCCACACTCTCCTTTGCACTGTAAAAAAGCGGAGGGGGGTGTTAGATAGTGCCTCAAATGGGGTGTGAATGATTCAGAACTGGGAGGAGAGGGGAAATTGGAGGACAGGGGACACCTTGTGAAAGCAGAAGAGCCTTCCATTTATGTGACATGCTCTTTGGATCCAAGCCATTTTTCCTATTTTATGCCCTTCCCCAAAGCTGGAGGCAACGGGGCAGTTAAGCACGGTCTCTATAAATCCATGTTCCTTAAAGGACATGGATAGAAATAGTTTTTTTAATTTAAAAAAAACTGGATTTTAAATGGTTGTTTTAAACTATGTTTACTATTACCACCACCACATAGAAAGCACCTAGTATTTTCTAAGCACTGTAGAGAGATTAAAAGATAAGGCGCTCCCTGCCTGCAGGCTCAGTCTAGTGGATATGACACAAAAGGAAACAAGGAGCTGGGAGGGAAGAGGAAAGCTAGCGAACTGAGGCGCCAGTTATTGAAGCTACATAGTTGCAGCAGCAGCATCTGATGTGGTCAGGTGGGCCTTCCTGCCTTTAAGTACAGAGAGGTAATACCTGTAGCCCTCTGTCACCCAGCTGATGACAGAAGATAATCGACCCTCTGCTGCCTGCAACTGGCATTTGGAGCCAAGTGTTCTTTTCTGGTGGTTGGGTAGGGGCGAACCAAGTTTTCTGTAGCTTCTGCTGCTACGGCCAAATTATGAGCCAATCTTGTTGTGTTTTCTTTCTAAAAATCTGATTTAAAGTGTCATTGATATTGAACCTTTTAAACTGAAGCCATTAGATTGTGTTTTCCTGTTAAAAACAAAAATGGAGGGGGAAACAATGTATTTTCCCGTCTATAAGACGCTCCCTATTTTGGGGGACTCAGATTTAAGAAAACGGGGGGGGGGAGAGAGAGATGTATCAGTGTATAAGACACCCCCTAATTTTTGACATTTTTTTAAATGGGAAAAAAACTAGCCTTATAGACAGAAAAATATGGTAATCAGATGCAGTCAAGTATTGCAGATATGGCCTATTCTCATTTTAAGTTTTTCTGCTGGGCCCATGTCTTGACGTATCATTATTAATATTATTTATTTCTATCCTGCTTTTTATTCAAATAAAATACCAAAGCGGCTCACAAAAAAAGATGAAAATAAAATAATGGAACATCAAAAATACAGCATAAATTGTATAGAATACTTTACAAATCATCAGTAAAACAATCACAAATCACAAACATGGCGTGGGGGCCATGATGGCTTTTGTCTCCCTGGCAGTATCCCAACAACAACTACCATCTATGTAACACTATTAACAAAACAACTAAAAAATAAGCTAAACATCACCGTTACACTAAAAATAATATTATAGGATTCACAAAGGTACTACAGCATTCATATCTATGAAACAATATTAACAACATTAACAAAATAGCAACAAAACAAACAAAGCCCTGTTGAATTTGTACACATACTTGCCTCACCACCATGACTCATAAACTTTCATTCTATTCAATGCATCAAAATACACTTGGCACATAATGTTCCTGGCAGCAATTCCCTTCTGAAGGATTCTTGTGATGGAGGTAGTCAGCACAAAGATACTCTCCCCTCACATCCTTTCTGCCACTATGACACTTCCATTTTCATAACAGAAAAACGGAATACCAGAATAAGACGAGGCTGCAATTTGGAGGTTAGGTGATACTCTGACATGTGTTCAACTATGATTAAAAATATCATTAGTTAACATATCTACATGATCAGTGTGGGAATGATAAAATACTTGAAATATCACATTAGACCCTTGAAACCCTTTTCCAGTTTTCTTAGGGAAAACGCCTTAAAATTATCACATTGCCATCACAGGCACTAGCTTCTCTAGAGCCTTGGAGATAACAATCGTGTATTTCACTAAGATCGTTTTGCTGAGTCTACCTTTTTATGCCTTAAAATTACCTAACTGCAGTTTGTAAATTCCTCAGATTATTAATATTTATGACTCTACCAACCCTGTACTGTATTGACATTTACTTCCATAGCATAACACTTCTGGGAAGTTCAGGGCTCCTGGGCTGCAATCCTAAAAGTCTGTTGAAGTCCGGCTTTCTATTGAGTAGACATGTACTGTATAGGATTGCTCTGTAAGTCTTTAAATCTTGCTAAATGCATAAATACAAATAATCCCTTACAGTCACAACCGCCCTTTTTTCAGTAAGCATAAATAATTCTGTAGTGTGATAGACATGTGATTAAAGACACAGACTTTAATTCGTTACTCTAAGAAAATCTTTAATAAATATGTGAGCTACAAAATAAGCAACTTTGAAAGATTAAGAAGTTAGGAGGAGAGCACTTCAGTATCCCAGGACTCTTTGAAGACTTTTCAGATCCGCACTGTATTATTCTCTTCCTCCAACAATAAAATCCTTGAAAGACAGACTACAGTGTGAAATTCCTGAAGTATAATTGTTATCAGTTAGTTTGAGCCCTGAATGAATACAATCAGGATAAGGATTTTCACTCCTGCTTAGTCAAATTAACGTAACAAAGCTAAGAAGATCTATTGTCACAAATAGCTGCAATTCTGTAAGGTTACTGTGCTTGTTATGTTCAGAGATGAGCTTTGCACAGAGATACTGCAAACTCTACTCATGATCTTTTGACCTCACTATTTATGTTTTTCTGCCTCTCTAAGCCAACAGAGGATAACACTTCATGCAACTAACTAAGTGCATCTCCAAAACCTTAAGGCACCGTGAATTGCTAAAGGGTCACAAGACCCTTACAGATCTGCTTCCTGCAGCAAACTAGAATGACTAGTAGCCCTTATGATGTGGAATTATCTCACTTCTGAGTCACTGCCTTCCTCTTTCCAGCTGAACTTCAACACCCCCCCCCCTTTTAAAGGGAAGCCAGGGTTTTACAGGCCATGCATAAGTACTTGGGGAACGGATTGGCAGTTGTGCTTGCTTGCTTCTTGTCTATAAACTAGCATGTGTATATATGAACAGAGTCAGAATATTACACATGCTTTTTTTATACTGCTAAAGCTGTCCCGGATGACAATATTCTTGCACCTTTAAAATCTGTTCAGGGCTTTCTTGTGTGTAAATCTAAAGCAAAGCAGAGGAGATCAGGAAACCAGAACAGGGGCCTGAAGCGCATTGCTGCTCTCGAACTGTGACAAAAGTGCAACAAAGACATGTTTGAGCGGGGGGGGGGGGCGATGAGGCATTCCTCCAGTCCACAATCCCAAGCCCTTCTTAAGGTAGCACCCTTGGCTACACTACTGGGAACGGCCTATTGAATAAGGCAATGAGGTGAAAATGGACTCTTCCCAACTGGCATAGTTGTGCTTTGGCTTGGCTTAGACTGCTCAGATGGTATATGGGAAACTGAAATGGGACCAGTGTCCCTCTTAGGCTCTGGAGACGGAGAACTTCCTGTCCCTCCAGCTCCCATCAGCTCCAGCAGTCATGGCCAGTTGTCAAGGGTGATGGGAGTTGACGTTCAACAGTGTTTGGAGGACTCCAGGTCCCCCACCTCTGCCTTTGATACTCAAGGCCTCCGCCTTCGCTAGCAACTCCCATCAGCATGGAATGATGGATGTGCAGGTTCCCCATCCCTGCACACAGGCATGATCTGTCGAACCTCTGCCTTGTAGTTTCCTGCAGTGATCCCGACTGAAAACCACTGGGTCAGTTTCTCTTCACGTCCACAGTGCTTGCTCAGCTACTCCTGTTCTGTACTAGGCTGACGTTTTTGCTGAGGAAATGTTGGCTTTATTCCGGCACTCAAATAGCTGCTGTCCCTCAGGCGTGGTCTTACTGTTTGGCTGGCTTGTGGCCTTTGGGCTCCTTTTGAAACGAAGGGAAGAAACACTTCCATGTGTTTCATTGGTGGCTTCTCAGAAATGCCATGCGGGGTGAGGTCATAGTTCTGTGGTGAAGCATGTCTTTGGAGGCCACAGTCTGGGGTTCGGTTCTTTGCTGTCTCGGTTAGAGGACTTTTGGCAGCCGGGAAGACAGGTCTTTTGAAGCACCAAGCTGCAAAGAAGAGTGTGGCAATATTCAGAAGGCCAGCTGCTTCTGTTTACGTTACAAGGACCGCTTCTCCAAAAGGAGACCCTCACGGTGCTTCTGAAATAAAACATAATGTTTGTTCCTATGCAGCTGGATCTTTGTGTGCTGGTTTTGTTGTCCTGAGACACTGCAATTACGGGGTGCTGTTGTCAAGGAAGGCTTAAATAGGCTATGTGGGTTATTGATCTGACTCTGTGTAAGATGGCAACAGCAGACCTTCCAGCGAATAGGTGTCAGCTTTTGTGGCTAGCTGTGTTTACAGAGCAGAGGAAGTGCCATGTAAGGTGGCTGCGGCTTTGTTTTGTCAAATAACGCAGACTCTCTTCTGCCTGAGAAGATGGATTCACATAAACAAAGTGAAAACGAGAGTTCAGGAAATAGCTCTAAGTTGCTTGGAAACCAATTTCTCTCCCGCTCGTGCTGAAGCCATGGTGGTTGGATTGTACAGTAGACCTTTGAAAGAAGGTACTGTTCAGTACCTTTTAAAAACTGGTTTAAAATGGGTTCCCTAAATCTTGTTCTAGAGGTAAAAATTGTTGACGCAAACCCCCTCTGATTCTGCCAAACTTAATCCGAAATGGTACCTTATCTTGACTATATTGTCTGACTTCAGGATTGAGGTATATTAATGATGGAAGGAGAATAGCGATTGCTCTGGTTCAAGTATTATTTGGCCTCAGCTGCTTTTTTGTCTGCAGTAATTGTCTTTTGTGCTTCACTTCCCAACAGACTGTTGAACATGGCTTCCCGCACCAGCCCAGCGCACTGGGCTATAGCTCTTTCCTCCATCTCATGGCTATCGGGACCCGATCAGGAGCCATCAAACTGTATCCTTTTCATTCATTTATGAGCTGCATAATGGCTTTTCAGCAGCAGTAGGTATGCCAAAATGTGTAGAGATAGTATTTATGTGGTGCTTCCTTCAAAGGGCTTTGCATTTGTAGAATCAGTAATCCTAACAACCGCATTATCCCCATATTGGTTTCTTTTCTCAGATTACCCAGTAGGTTGTCGTTAATGTAAGTTTTGAACCTAGATAATCAGTTCAATTGCACCTCTGATAATCAGGGCCTCTGGTGATCAGCTCTTGTGAAATGTACTAAAATCATTGTGGAAGCTACTCTTGAGCTAATCTGGTCTAGTGGAAAGTGGTGCCTGTAGATAAATAGCTTTATCACCCACATTCCAAGTCTGTTTTAAATATCCTGACGCAGAGGAAGAGTTCATTTTTAGCACAGTGCAATATTTGTGGTTTGAATTTTGAGTCATAAATAAATCTTTGGCTTTCCTGTCTTGGTAGTCCTAAAATACTGGGCTAAGAAACAAAGTGCTTTGAAGGTGCTTTCCTTTTATCCAGCCTCAGTGCAGAATATAAATGAACACAAATCTGTTTCTAGTGGCGCTGAGCCAGCTAGGGTAGGGGAAGTGAACTGTTCCTCCTTCATGGAGGGACAATCTGAGTGCTTTCCAATGACACTGCCATTTTCCGGCAACACGTCTCTCTGGAAGACTCTTGCAAGCAAGCATTGGGCCATCTGTCTCCTGATGATGGATTTAAATGGAATTGCAGCACCCAGAAGACGAGAATAGATGGGCTCCTGTCACTCCATCTTGCCCAACTTCCAAAAGTGCCGCACAAGCAGGCTCTCCCGACTTTTGAATTTAAAATCAAGTAGATGTCTGTCTGCATTACAGTAATCTGCTAACGAATTTCAAAATGGGTTCCCGGACAACTCTTGTCTCCTTATCTGTTACTAGCAAATGTTTCAGCAAGCCTTTGCTGCATGGTACACTTGCCTCTTAGTCTATGCCAGGCTTCCTCAACCTCGGCCCTCCAGATGTTTTGAGGCTACAATTCCCATCATCCCTGACCACTGGTCCTCCTAGCTAGGGGTCATGGGAGTTGTAGTCCAAAAAATATCTGGAGGGCCGAGGTTGAGGGAGCCTGGTCTATGCCAACAGTAAATGGTTGTTTTCGCTTGTTTTGCTTATTATTATTTTTTCAAATTTCTATTCTGCCCTTCATCCGAGGATCATAAGGTGGTTTACAATACAAAAAAAGTAACATAATAACAAATGAAACAATAGCCCTCACGGTTTAAAAGGCCATAGATCGTTTAATTAGCCAAAGGCCTAGGAGAAGAGGAATGGTTTTTTTGGTCTTGCTCCTAAAGCAAAGGCACCAGACGAGCCTCCCTGGGGAGATCATTCCACAAATGGGGAGCCGCCCCAGAATAGGCCTTTTCTCATGTTGCCACCCTCCAGACCTCTTGTGGAGGGGACACATGATGAAGGGCCTCAGATGATGATTGCAGGGTTCAGGTCAGTTCATATGTGGTGAGGCAGTCCCGAGCCATTTAAGGCACCTTGAATTGGGCCTGGAAAATAGTTGGCAGCCAGCGCAGTTGGACTAGTGCAGTTCCTGTAATATGCTCAAACCATCTTGCCCCAGTGAGCACCCTGACCACCGAGTATTGCACCAGCTGAATTCTCCAAACTCTATGCGGAGGCAGTCCCAGATATAATGAATTGCAATGATCTAACCTAGACATTACTAGAGCATAGGCAACCGAAGGTAGGTGTCTGCTAGTTCTAAGCAGTGATGATGGAAATTACCAGGGGTGACTTGAACCTAATACAAGTGTTTTATGGGGAGACACCACAAGTATTCTAGGACAGAACTAATTTGCCACAAAGCGAAGGCAGCAAAAATCAATGCACACATAAATACTGTTGACCTCAATCAGTCATTCAGCTACGGCGCTCCAGGGGTTGAGTTCATGGGCTTGCACGAAGAGACCAACACTGTCATGCAAATACATTTCATTCCTGGCCAGGTGAGTAGAATTCCATCTAAATTCTGTGCTCCATACATCAGCTATGTTTTCAACTTTCTAGGGTTTCAGAGACTGAGGTGGACTTCACCCACCAGCCCTCTGTCATGTGAAAACATGATAGATGCCATGATGTTTTTGGCAAAGGGATCCAAAACTACTGAACGTTTCAATTCTTGTTCCTACTTTTGAGCACCTTGGCAAACTCTTGAGTGTGTAGATGTAATTGCAAAAGGAGGATAGATGCCCACCTCCCCCAACAGCCTGCACTTCCTTACCCAATTCCTCAATATCCAAGGGCAAAAGCTGGTTATGCCTCCTGTTTCAGCAATGATAAAAACCTAACATAAGAAGAGCCTTCTGAATTAGACCAGTGGCATTGCGAGCTGTGTGCAGGTGGCGTGTTGCTTGTTGGATCAACGTCTTAGCAGTGCTTACGACTTTGCCACCCGTGACCCTTATTTGGGCGCTGTATTGAATTCCTAAAGGAAGCCTTTAAATAAACTTGCCGTAATGAAGGTTTGAATCCTGAGTCTGACGAGGGGAGCCTGGACAAACGAACTTTGAGAAGTCGCTTGTCATTTTAGTCACCCTTCAGGCTGCCATCTCCGTTCTGCAGCAGTCCTACAATACAAGGGAAAAGAAAAACATTGTTTGATCATTGTTGGATCCAGAAAACTGCTGTGCACAATTCAACAAGCGTCCTTTGATAAATGCAATTATTGTGGCATAAGCTTTTGTTGGCCAGAGTGTAGGTTCATGCAGCAAATAAACATGTTCTTTAAAGTACTATAGGACTCAGTTGTTTTCCCTACAATATACTTTAATAGACTCTGCCTCTACCATGTGGCACTGCTTGTAGAGCGAAGATTGTTTTTGTGTTCATTTTAAAAACTGGATATACTTGAAGGAGCAAACATCTTGAGGGAGGAGGGCACATCAACTAGCCCTGCACTTAGCAGTCTCAAACCTGGTTTTGGTTCTAGACCACTGGGAGTAGTCTGAATATATTTCAAGAATGCTGCTGTGTCACTCTTGCTCATAAACATAAGCCCCAAATCCAGCTGCGGCCAGACAGCTTTTAATTATGTTGGAGAGGATTTGGAATTGTTACCGCTTTGGCCTTTGTCCTGCATGCACTTTTATATAGAGAGATGGCTCTCAATGTAGGACAAGTGGATGTGAATATAAAGGGACCCCTTCTACTTTATTAAGAAAACTGCTGCAGGAGTAATTTCATAAAAGTTGTAACTCAGCAGGTTGACTCTCCCTGAAACTGATGTTTAGGAACACTTTCATGAGTACAAACTCCCAATTATCCTGCAATGTTAGAAGAACCTACAAATTATTTAAAAGGGTTTTGCCTCTAAGACTGGGAAGGAAGAATTCTGTGTTTGTGAGCATTTTTATTTTAGCATGCTGCCTTACTCATTTGCCAAGCCTGGGCTGATCTTCATGCCTTAGTGGAATCTCATAAAGAGAGAACATTTGGAATGAGCAATAACTCAGAATACTCATGGGAACTGTTACCTGCTGTACTAGGTGTAGCTTCAGCAGAGAGTGCTTGGTTTTAAATACTTAAATATTGGCCAGGGTTGGGCTTGTAACAAATATTCTTGGGCACCACTCCTTTAGGATGAAGTCAGGTGAAAAGAATGCAAGGTGAGAAAGAGAGTCACAGAATAGGAGCCACTCGCTCCTAAACAGGGTGGGGATGTGTTTTTCACTCAGAGCTACAAGGAGTTCAAGTTATTAGCCCAGCAGAGCTGACAATCGAACAGGTACTTCTCTGGGACGCGAAGTGCAGAATTTTCAAATTACAAAAGAGCGCAGAAATGACCATGTCTCTACATAGAGCACTTGACTCTGTTAAGTAAACAAAACAGAAAGAAAGGGCAGGACCCACGGAAAGATTTTGGTGCTCTTCAAGCACAGCATCCTGAGTCCTCCCTCTCCCTGACCTAAGAGAAGCAAGACATGCAAACATAGAATTCCCAAACTGCATCGGATCTACTTCTTCACTCTGTGCAAAGGCGTGATGATGGTCTTGGGGTCCTGGCAGGTGCCCAGCCTTGCCACTGCCTGGAGTTTGCTCTGGGGAACAGGAGGTTGATTTAAATAGCAGTCAAGGTGTGTGAGAGTCATGGAAAGTAGTGGCTGATTGTATTGTGGCTCAGGAAAGCCTTTACTAAAGTGGAGATGGAGAGGAGCTAAAGGAGTGACTTAAATATAAGAGATGTAGGTAGTATTTCCAAGCATAGAGAATCAGCACAGATGAAGGCATAAAGGTGGAACAGGCCAATTGCTGATGACGTAGTGCATTGCAAAGAGACTCATTCTCAACTAGAATAAGCAATTAGGCATGTTCAGGTTCAGTTGATTTGTATGATTGTGATATTTACTGGTGCTGAAATTAGACACCTCCCCTGTCCTCCTCGTCAGTTCTCCTCTGTAAATTCTCACATCGAATATGTGCTGGATGTTGAGAGGGAATTCACAATATCGGCATCTGAAACTGATTTTGCAGTAGTACCCAACATTCAGTTAAAAACATCCTCTTGAATGGAGAGAAGGAGATACCAGTTGCAATTTGATGTCACACAGGGTTCTGAAGTAATATTTTAAATAATTTTATTTAAACAATATTTAAGCATACAACAATCTAAGCATATAACTTACCAAATAAAAACCTGAAACTTGTATGTCAAATGTCTGGATCTGATTTTGACATTAGAATCCAAACTGCGAAAATATTGAAGATTGTTTTGACATTTTGATTTAGCTTTGCTTGCAAGGTGCTGTCTTACCGTAGAGTTTCCCTCCATAAGGACCTTACCCTATATAGGATTTTAATATCTCCTGGTCCTGTACTGAAATGGGCTACCTGTTTCTATTGATTTTTTCCCCAGGAGAGCCATGTTAGTCTCTTGAAGCAAAAAACCACCGGAGCTCTGTAGCATTACTTTTGTGGTCTCATGCTCACTTTGTCAGATGTGTTTATTTCTACCAAATAGCTTACCTTCACATTAATAGGACAACAGTAGTACAAACTCTTCTGACGGCTAAAACTTCATTCTTGATTGGTTATGTACTGTGGCTTAATAAACACAACTGCTGAATAATGTGCCTCTTGAAATGTTGCTGCACTCTGTACTACTCAAATGCTTGCTCATTCCTGCTTTTGTGTGTCTAATTTTCAGTGCCGCTTGTTGACATTGCTAGATGATAACAGCCTGCATTTATGGACCCTGAAACAGACCCACAGCAATATGTCTGAGCTGCAAGAAGAAAGACATTTCACACTCCGAGGGCCTCCTGGGTAACTGGGATACTTCTTTCTCCATCAGAAGTGGGCCAGGAGATGCATTCTGATAGACTTTTGTTTTGTTTTTATTGTTTAAGCAAATGCCTGCTTTTTTACTAGTTCTGTGCGCTCTGGAAAGCCTGTTTCTCATTTCTAAATTGGGGAGAAAGGTTGCATGCATGTGTGTTACATGACTTTCTACAAACTAAGGGTTTATTCAGAAGTAATATTAACCAACCTTCATGTTGTGCAGGGATTTGGAGTGTAGACTTCTACTTTCCTCTGACTTAATGGAGCTGAGTTCTTCCTTACATCTTTGAGCAAGCCATAGTTTGCTGTTACATCTGAACCAGGCAACTATAGTTTGGTTCAATTAAGGGAGGGAGAGAATCTTGAGTGAGCAAAGGGGAAAGAGACGGCTGTTGTCTAAACAGGCCAGGGGTTTGTGTGCTACAGGCTTGGTGAAAGAGTTCAGTGCCACTGAATTTTTTTAGGGGGCGGGATTGCTGCAGATTTTGTTGTGCCAAGTGATTCGCTGGTTAGCTTAAAGTTTGAGTGTGCACTTATAAAATATTTAGTACATAACCTGTTCATTTGTTTTGTCTTTAAACCCTGCTTAAAATATTCTATTGATTGCTTAAATCAGTGGTGTCCCAACTTTTTTCAAAGAGGGCCAGATTTGATGAAATGAAGGGCCGTGAGAGATTTTACCCCAGAAAATAAACTGCCACAGGGGCTGGATTAAACCAACCAGTGGGCCGGATTAGGCCCCCAAAACTGACTTTGGACATGCCTGGCTTAAATTGTTTGTTCCTGTAGAGTTGTAGGACAACTTACTAGCAAGTTTCTAGTCCCACACTAATGGTATGCATTAGCCCTTTTTGTATCATATGTCCTTCCCCCCCTCCCCCGTAACTGAGAATTGTGGGATGAGAATTTATACTTAAATATCTGGTAATGAATAATGATTTCCAAAGCCTTTACACACAGCTGTTGGATCAAGTATCTGCTTTGTATTACAGTATATATAAGCTGCCTGGGCAACTAATTTTACCCAGCTGTAATTTACCAGTACCTCTTTTCCCCTCCACTTACAGTTCCCCTCCAAGTGCTACCCAGGTAACAGCTATCCTCGCACACTCCTCCCAGGAACTTCTTTATCTTGGCACCGAGAGTGGTAATGTCTTTGTGGTGGAGATCCCATCCTTCAGAGTGCTAGAAGACCGGACCATCAGTCCAGATGTTGTGCTGCAACGGTAAAATGAGACGCTGGAGTTGCGCTATCTAGGGATGATTTCGGGGTGTTGTGTTACAATGAGGGTAAAAATCCTGCAAGACCTTTGAACACTGGTTATATTAACATATTAACCTGAAGTAGTAGTATTGGTGCCACCTCTGTGGTTGCTCTGGAAATGAATTCAAATCCCTGCCTACATGGTCTGACTTGAACTCTTTCTTGTTCCTGGGACTTGCCTGTCGTTTTGGTTACACGGCAGCTTCTTAATTCCAGTCTTCTATGCTGGTTTGTTGGTGTGGATGAGCAGGTCTCTTTGTCCAGGCAGATTGAGCTTCACAGGTAACCAGGAGCTGTACTCAGCCCTGCCCCCCAGTGGTTTGGGGGCATTTTTTAAAATTTCCCAGTGTGGGTGTGGCGGCGGGAGGGAGTGTAAAAGTCCAAGTAAGGTTCAGAAGCTTGTTTTTAGTATTTTCAGGATTCAGCTTTCACCCTTTAATAATTTAAATACAGTGGTACCTTGGTTTTCGAATATCTCCGTTGACGAACGTTTCAGAACTCGAACGCTGTAAACCCAGAAGTAAATGCTTCGGTTTTTGAACGTGGCCTCAGAAGTTGAACATGTTACGCGGCTTCCATATTGAGTTTTCCGTACTGAGGCTTCCGTATTGAGTTTTCGGTTTTCAAACGTTTCAGAACTCGGACTGGCTTCCGGAACAGATTACGTTCGAAAACCAAGGTACCACTGTACATTAGTTGTGACTGCCTTTTAAATACTACATAATAACTGTGGTACCCTTCCCCAACCTAGTGCTGTCCAGTTGTTGCGGGCTGCAACTCCCATAATCTCTGACCGTTGGCAATACTGGCTAAGGCTGTTGGGAGTCTGGAGTCTGACACTGTCAGGAAAGTACCGGGTTGAGCTACAGCAATGTTGTCAGTACAAGTCAAATTCACAATTCAATCGCTTAAGAAAAAGAAGAAGAGTGAATAGAATTATTTAATTGTAACAACAGTGACTCAGGACATGGGAAACAATTTCATCGACTGGAGATTTCGGTGCTCCTATGGGAGAATCACAAGGAGCGAGGAGTTGGTGGGAAATGGCATCAAGATCTTGTATGGGAAGCAGTTAATAAATGGAATAAAAAACAAATTATCAGAATGCCACCGGACTGTAGTGGCAGATATAGAGGTTAGGGCAGCATAGTTCGGATGGAGGCTATGAAGCTTCAAGCAGGTGGTTTTAGCCAGGCTATTTTCCAGGTTGCCCAAATTGATCCCTGACATGATAGCGCAAAGGAGGAGAATTTCCAACTGTTTCCTTTCTGTCCTTCCGTATATTGGTGGCTTCATTGGCATTCATAATAGTTCATAACCTTTCCCCCCCGCATTTCTTCGCAGTGTGCCAGAGGAGTACCTCAACAGAAGGTCCCTTGAATTGGTGGAAGCCTTACGGGAACATCCCCAGAACCCCAATCAGATCTTGATTGGCTACAGCAAGGGCCTCATTGTCCTCTGGGACTTGATAAATAACAAAGCGACGCACCATTTCCTTGGCAATCAGGTAATAATACCTACTGGGGCTGTGAATTGCAGCCAGGAAAGCTTTTCATTCCTGGAATATACAGCAAGGTACAGGGAGAATTTCGTATAGGAAAACAGAACAGGAAAGCCTACTTGAGCAATTAAATATGCATTCTATGTAGCATGTTGTAATGCAGTCCTGGAACCATTTTTTAATGCTGGTGTGGAAGAGGCAAACCCAGGAGGTGGATCTTAACCTTGTAGTTCATTTACACAAAGTCACCCTGAGCTGGCACACATGAAGTTAGCCCCTGGGCTACAGATCTTCAGTCCTTAGAATAAGATTGCATCCATAACTGTGTATAAACTGCACATACCACCCCTCTTCAAATCAACTTCTAGGCTTGCTAGAGGCCACCTTTGAGTTTCTGACCCTTCAGCAGGGTACTGTAAGTGCAAGTTTTTCATTTGTTCCCTTGTAACCACGAGGGCTAAAAAACTTATTTCCATTCTCTGAGACTTGCATGCAATGCCGTCCTCGTGATGGTCAGGTGGCCGAATTCTGTGACTACCAGAACACACACGGTTCTTAGTGGGGTGTTTCTTCTGAATTGGACTGCAGTGGTGATGAGACCTTTGAACTTTTGTTTGCTGATTCTCCCTAGCAACTGGAAAACCTCTTCTGGCAGAGGAATGGCCGCCAGATCATCAGCTGCCATTATGATGGGAGTTATACCCAGTGGCCTGTCTCAAGTGATGATAGGCAGCCAGAGCCCCTGGAAAGCAAAGTGCCTTACGGTCAGTATGGTCGGGGGCTGGCAGTGCATGCCTTCGGAACCGTACATGATTTGACGTGTGTTCAGAGCAGTAAGTCTTTACAACATGGGGCCCACCAAGCTGAATGCCGCCCTCTTGAGGCTCAAACGTCTGAATTGTGCCTGCCTGAGGCGACAAAAACAAGAGAATTGTTATATTGTGGCCTGCTGAAATGCGTATGCCACAATATGTGGCCTTAATTAGAGCTCCACTGAATTGGAGCAGTGCCTTGGGTGGGTGATGGCGTCTGAGGACCAAAGTCTTGCTAAAGTGATGGTGGCTTTCCAGACTTTGGAATGCAGGAGCCAGTGGGAAATAGTTGGCTTTCTACTGTTAGGGGTGTCTTTAGTGACTGGTCTGTTTTTAGTACAAGTAGTTTCTCCATTGTTTGGTTCATAAGCAACCTTCATTACACAGGTATTCATGGTGCTTCTGATGGCACTGTCTGTGTGGATAGCAAGACGAGGCTGTCAGGGCAAAGTTATGTAATGAGCACTTTCTCCTTCATATGGGAAAATTAGGGGTGTGCTGCCATGCCGTGTCAGGTTAAATGATAAAACTAAAAGATTCTCCAGCTACTTTCAGTTGTGTGGATTTTTGACTGCAATAATTGTCTTGGATTTGAAATGGTTTTATATGTGCAGTGGTTTTTATATTTCTTTATTGCATTGTGAAATTGCTTTGTAGTGCTTCACTGGTAGCGATACATAAAGAAATAATAAATTGACAACAATATAATAAAATAAGCATTTATTTAAAACATGGCATCTTCTTTAAAAATCTGCCCTTGTAGGTCCTTTTCCTTGCAAGGCCATCTCCAAGATTTACTGGCAAACAACAAAGAACGGGTAGGTACTTTGGCAGATATTACAATGCTGCCCATTCTCCTAAGATTCTAGAGTGACCTTTTAGTAACAAGAGCTGAGCCGCTGCTTGCTAGAAATTCTGCAGATGACTGAGGTGTCAGCAAAAGTCCTCTCTTTATAATCTGAACACTGAAAGCTGATCCACATAATGGAAGGGCAGTTAGAAATTGCCTGCTCTTTTCGATCCACTAACAGTGGATCCAATAACAGTGTCATAGTTTTTTTATATATATATATAAATTAGGATTTATATCTTACATTTTACCATAAATTCCTTCCTGGGTGGCTTACAAACAAATAATCCTAAAGCAATAACATTCTATATCTGTAGCAATATAATTAAAAAGGAGATAAAAGCAGCAAATAAAAACAGTTAAAAAGCAAACACAGTAATATTAAATATTATGAGAGAACAGGTGGACTTCTTGAGACATCTGAAAAATGATGTATTTGGTTCTAAGTGATTCTGCTAAAGGAGATTGTTCCACAGTTTGGGTGCCACCATGGAGAAGGCCCTCACTCCGCTGACCACGGTTCTGACTTTTTGAAAGAGGGAAGGGGGCACAGAGAGAAAGGTGCTTGACAATGTTAATTGATGGGTAGTGAAAGCTGGCCTTGAGATCCTGTGCCCAGGCCACTTAGGACTTTAAAGTAGCAAATTTGTGCTTCTCTGATTGCTGGAGACTTAAGAGAAATTCTAAAGATTCAGGGGAATGCATTTTGCCACAAGAGAGAATTATTCTGTCTCTGCAGTGGTTTGGTTAGCTTGTAGCATGAAATGCTTTTAAGTTGGAGGAAGGTACCTAAATTGTATATCTGTTACATTTTCTTTTTCTCTAAGGCTTCCTTACATTATATTTCAAGGAGGGATGCCACGGGCCAGCTATGGTGACAGGCATAGCATTTCTGTCGTTTATGGCAATCAGCAAACTGCCTTTGACTTTACATCGCGAGTGATAGACTTCTTTGTTATTGCCAATGCAGATCCACTTGCAGGTATGTGGCGGATTTTGATTTCTCGGGGAGCTTTAGTTGGAACTACATTTTACTTTGAGGGTTCAGATTCTGGGGGTTGCTTGGAGTTGAAATACCCAATGTGTTGTTATTAGCGCCCAGATTTGGGTGATCATTGTGAAATACTAGTTGTGTGTTGGATTTTTTTGTTTTACAGTATTTTATTTTTTCGTAAACTAGTAAACGGAATGATGTTTTGTATTTATAGGCTCCATCTTTTGGGAGCTAAAAATGTAAAGCATTTTGATAGAAATATAGAAAACCTTGATAGCAATTACAGCTTTCAGCTGTAAAAATGACCATTGGAAATCTTTCATGGGGGTAGGATTCTGTTTCATATTGCTAGATCAAGTAGATATTACTGAACTACAACCCGCATCATCACTGACCATAAGCCATGCTGACTGCAGCTTATTTGTTTAAGAGTTTTTATACCTCTTGGCTAACAACACAGCATACAGTGTAATTTAAGCAGGAATATAAAACAGGTGTAAAACCATATATCCATTATAAACACAGCAACACTAAGTCTAAACTCCAGCCAGCACCAGCACCATAATATTCCGTATAAGCTGGAAGTTCAGCAACATCTAGAGGACCACAGATTACCCACTATTACACTAGAGATTCTTCATAGATTGCATCTGCAGTGCTGCCCTTAATTACTTTCCGACATGTGTATCAATTTCTTGAAATTATTTATACACTGTTATGAAAAGTGCTCAGAGTGGTTTACTGTAAAATCCATTAAACAATAGAATCCAGCGGCATTAAAAGTCAGCACAAAGCTTAACTAAACAGATTGGGACAAACGGCTGGCATCCATAGCAAACACTTCAGTAAACAGGTAAGTTTTCCACGTGTGCTGAAACTGCATCACTGTAGGCATATGACTCATTTAGTTTTACAAACACATGGCTATTAGTGAGAAGGAAGTCAGCCCTGTTCTCCTTGTCCATGAAAACAGACTTTTAAGGTGAAAGGACAATATTTTACCTTCCTGCTGCAGTGGTACCTGTTTATCTACTTGCACTGGCGTGCTTTCAAACTGCTAGGTTGGCAGCAGCTGGGACAGAGCAATGGGAGCTCACCCTGTCACGGGGATTCGAACTGCCGACCTTCTGATTGGCAAGCCTAAGATTGCTTCTGGGCAAGAGGAGTAGTGTTAGGTGGAGTTCCTCAGCATTTTGGGTCTGAGTGATTGTCTCCCAACTTGTTGTTGCACAGCTGTTCACACAGGCCACGTGTGCAACAGGGCATACAGGAACTGAAGAAGGAAGTGCTGCAACTGCTGCAGGCTTAGCCCAGGAAGTCGTTCAGTCATCTGAGGTTCCTGTGGTTGGCCAGCTTCCCTGTAACTGACCGCTTAAGCCTAATGGGAATCTGCCTTGGCTCACCTCACATGCTCCTTCCTTCGCTCAACAGAGTGTGAGAGTGGGCCACTCATTGTGCACCAAATCCACTTAGGTTAATGTGTAATGCTTATGTAATGGCTCTGGTGGTGTTGGGAAGCTATTCTTTCACTTACCGAGTGTCCGTGCTGTGGGCAAGATGCTTTCAGAGCTGATCATTTGGGGTGACTTCTTACAATGTGTTATGTAACTGGAGAGGTGGAGTACAGAAATGCTTTGTATCGTGTCATTTGTGTGTAAATGGCTGCTTTTCCTGTCCTCTTCATAACACAAGAGCAGGGCTTCTATCTTTTCCAGTAAGTGGGGCTGGAAGGGCAGAAAGCAGTCTTTTTTTGCAATTGGTTTGCTACTATAGCTGGAGTTCAATGTATGCCTGCTGTCTCTGCCTCGGTACTAAATGCACCATTAGAAACGACTCTCTGAGATTGCTTTGTGCTACTACTTGGCAACTTCCAATGAAAAGGATACACGATCAACTATGCTCAGCAAAGATGACTTTGCTAGCAACATTAACTTTCAAAGCACTTGGTGCTTGGAAATTTTGAAAATAGGGGGTTCCAAATAAGTTGTCTTAAGCTTTTATCCCTCCCTAGCAGTTCGAAAGCACGTCAAAGTGCAAGTAGATAAATAGGTACCGCTCCGGCGGGAAGCTAAACGGCATTTCCGTGCGCTGCTCTGGTTCGCCAGAAGCGGCTAAGTCATGCTGGCCACATGACCCAGATGCAGTACACCGGCTCCCTCAGCCAATAAAGCTGTCTAGAGTTGTCTGCGACTGGACCTAATGGTCAGGGGTACCTTTACCTTATGCTGAAATGTGAAAACTGGGGGCAGTATCCAACTAATTTGTTCTGTCAGCACAAGGGTTTCTGCTTGCATAGTGGAACACTGCCCCCCCATGGACCCCCTAAATCTGTTATGGGTTTTTCCCCAACCCTCCAGAGCAGATTTGCAGCAGGTGTGAGATGCACATGGGAGAAAGGGAAATTCCTTTGTGCAAGTGGAATTCCTTCTGCTGGTAGAACAAATTAGTTGGATTCTGCCCTCCCACAAAGCCCCATAGCTTAATGTTCCATAGAAAACAAAAGGCTAGCATGTATAATAAATAAAGAGACACTTGATTAGTATACCTGGCATCCCCATATTATTTGATTATTCACACATTCCAGCCCTATATGATGGATCACAGTATCTATGGGCAGTGTAGAAATTGTCTGTGGCAACAGATGCTGAAGAACCTTTCTTTAAAAGGAACAGGGTGTTCAGCTCTTTACAAAGGCTCTCTCCTGATTAGAGAGTCATTTGTATGTTTACTCAGAAGCAAGTCCCGCTGTTTTCAATGGTGCTTGCTTCCAAAATAAGTGTGTGTAGGATTGCAGTTTTAGTCTGTTACCCGTATGAGTGGTGCCTGTTCATTGATTGGCTAAATTTGCTTATGAGTATAAGCAACACATTTCAAGCAAATTGCACCCTTCTGTTGGACTGTGCCTGCACTGCAATATAGGTGCATACATCAAAAGAGACATTCTGTCCTATGTGCTTTTCTTAACATAGTGGTTCATACCTCTGTTAATGTATATAATCTGCTGTGAGGTACCGGTAATTGGGACCATTTTTTAAAAGTCTTATCAGAAGATATTAGTTGCTTTAAGTTTAAAACATGCAGTCCTACTCCCTTAAAACCTACACGTGGTTTTAAAATGACAAATACTGAAATGATAAAACATAAAGGGAAGTTGTTTAGGGAAGTTTTTTATGTTTGATGTTTTATCATGTTTTTAGTATTCTGTTGGGAGCCGCCCAGAGTGGCGGGGGAAACCCAGCCAGATGGGCGGGGTATAAATAATAAATTATTATTAAAGGGACATTTAGGAGGAGGCTTTTTGTTTCGTTTCAAGGAACAGCCTTCTGGAAGCACACCCAACAGTATGCATTAACTCGGTGCAGACAAGCGCTTGCCGAATTGCCTCTATCCATTTTAAATTACTGTAATACTTCCATTAGTTTAAAATGCACCGTGACGTCTTCTTTTTGTTGTAAAGGTGCTGTGCATCTCCATGTTGGAGGAGCCACCTTTTGCCAAGTTCATTTATAACAGAAAACAATACGACATGTGATTCTGTGACACATTGTGCATTTTGCTTTCCAAAAGCAGAGCAGTGATGAGTTTCTGTAGCCGGCTGCAGAAGCGGCTTTCTGTTTGTAATGAAATTCTTCTTGTTCTCAAACGGATCAACTGCTCTCAGAACCAGCAACGCTGCTACATTTTAAGCAGCTTACTTTGCTGGGATTGGCCTAAGTTCCTAGAAATGGTCTAACATACAACTAACTGGGTCACTGCTGAGCATGCACAATGCAGCCTGTCTTTTACCCATTAAAGGATGGCAGATGAAAAGAGTCACATAGCCCACCTGCTTGCATCGGGTCCTTGATTTCCAGTTCACGGTCATTTCACGTGACATTTTTTACTCCATAGATAATCTTGGATAAAGCACATAAATGGCCTATTAGGGGTGTTGGTGATTGCACCACAGGAACTTGGATTGGGCAGAAAAATAAAACTTGCGCTTCACAGACGTGCACTTTGTTGTTGTTTTTGAAGAATTTATACCCTGCCCTTCAGCAGGTTTCCAGGCAACTTTCAAAGTGAACATTTCAATACAGCAAAGATGAAAGCAGACATGGAAACACCATAATATAAAAGAGCAGCATAAAGGAAGCGGGAGTAAAAACAAAAATTCAAAGCAGCTTAAAAACAAAGCACAGATGATTGCAGGGTGGGGAGCCCATCAGCTAAGTTTGACACAGAGTAAAACCCACTGGAATTAATAAACATGCCTAAGTTAATGAATTTCAATGGCTCTACTCTGCGTAAAGCTTTTGAAACTACTTTTTTGACTGGGAAAATAAAATATTTTTGCCTAAATGACACTAGATTAAGCTCTAGTTGGGCCTCCCTTCAGAGCCAGATTTAGGGCAGTGCGGTTGGTTCCCTCGCACTGGGCACCAAGCCGAGGGGGGTGCTATAACTATGATGCAGTGCATGAGCAGAATGGAAGATGAAAGGTAGGGACACCGAATTTTGGTCTCACAATGCACCACTGAAATTTGAAAGACCAAAGTCCACCTTTGCTCCCTTGAAGAGAGTTTCTGCAATTGGAGTGAACCACTGAGCAGAGCAATCTGTTTCCCACTTCATGTGGCCACACGTGAAAGCAAATTGTTCTGCTGAAGGGCTTTGAAGGCCGAAATCAACACTTTGACTTGAGCCCTGGAACAAATGGGAGAGACGGTTCAGTTGACGAAACCACAAGCATAATGTGCTTTTGAAAATATGTTATTTTATATGTTCTTAATCCGTTTAAAATATTTTACATACGTGTCTTCTTTCTCTTTTTAAAATTGTATTGTTTTGCTGCCTGGTTATTTGCCTCCATTGGGAGAAAGGAAAAGATAGAAATTCAATAAATAAAATGTATATAGTACCATCTCTATATTTTCCTCTTTGCCAGGGGCAGGCCTGGCTGGTTTCTTTTCCAGGGGATGTGCGGTCTCATCCTTTCCAGAAGGATGAAAATAGAGACAAGGGTAGAGAAGGGGAGGAATTGTGTGATTATTTCAAGATCCATAATGTAACTAATACTGCTCAGCCCCAAGCCTGGATAAACCATGCTGCTTATTTGTGTCCGCTGATGAAAGTACTTCACGATCGTTTTCTCCCTGCTGCCTCTCCCCCAGTGAAATGATGGCTATTTATTGATTCCTTTTCCTGCAGAATTTGACGACCCATCTGCCATGGTGGTTCTAGCAGAGGAAGAGCTAGTAGTCATAGACTTGATGTCTCCAAGCTGGCCATCGGTCCAACCCCCGTACCTGGCATCTCTTCACTGTTCAGCCATCACATGTTCCCACCATGTCTCCAACATCCCTCTCAAGTTATGGGAAAGGATCATCAGTGCCGGGAGTAAACAGAACTCCCAGTTCTCTAATATGGTATGACTTGCATGCATGAACGTTGGAACGGAATGAACGAGTCCCTTTCATATTAATACTGGATTTCATACTGCATCTGAAGTCCCGCTTGAGAGACAGAAGGCACAAGCAAAGGATGAGGCCGTTTCAGCGATGTAATCTTGCATTCCAGCCTGAGTACTCAAAGATAATTATGGCCCCCAGACCCAAATCTGTTTGCTTATCTCATTTATTGCATTTATATCCTGCTTATCCCTCCAAGGAGATCAGATTGGCATACGTAGCTCTTCTCCCCTATTATCTTTGTAACGAACCCTGTGAGATAAGTTAGGCTGTGAGAGACTAGCCTAAGGTCACCCAGATAGCTTTCATGACTGGGTGGGAATTTGAACCTGATCTCCCAGGTCCCAGCTCAGCATGCTAACCATTACACCACACTGCTTCTCTGAGGGCACTCTAGGAATAATGCATTTTATAAGCTCTCTCTGCCTTCCTTGGGGAGCAAGGCCTTCTCTGTTCACTGACTCCAGAGGTCCTCGGGTGCTCCAGTGAGATCTCACAGGTTTTTCCAAGTTCCCATGACGTCTTGCACAGGGGCATCTCAGACCTGGTGCGTCGAGAGGGCCTTGCTTCCCAAGCAAGACAGAGAGCTTAAATGCTCTTTTTGTGCTAGGAAAACGCACCACAAAAAGCTCTCTGCTTTGCTTGCTTTTAATTTGTGGGATTGCAACGAGCGGCCTTCAACAGCATATGGTTGAAATTGCTGAAGTGTTAAACACGTGTAGAATGCAGTGTAAAAGGTAAAGGTACCACTGACCATTAGGTCCAGTTGTGGCCGACTCTGGGGTTGCGGCGCTCATCTCGCTTTATTGGCCGAGGGAGCCGGCGTACAGCTTCCAGGTCATGTGGCCAGCATGACTAAGCCGCTTCTGGCGAACCAGAGCAATGCACGGAAACGCCGTTTACCTTCCCGCCGGAGCAGTACCTATTTATCTACTTGCACTTGACATGCTTTCGAACTGCTAGGTGGGCAGGAAGGATGCAATGTACTGCACAAGAAAACATGCTGAATTATATTGTTAGTTTGCCTGCGCAACTTGTCACAGAATTCAGAAATTTAATAACTTTAATTTTGGGGTGTTTGTGGCTCATGGACTGAGGATCTGTTTTGCATGCAGAAGTTCCTAGGTTCAGTCTTGGGCATCTCTTCTCCGAAACCCTGAGAGCCACTGCAAGACAGTGCAGCTAGAAGAACCATTCTTCTGATCTCTGTTTTAAGGCAGCTTCTGTGCACCCCACCCTAATCTAGATTTCTGGTTCCCTCCATTGCAAAGGACTCTGGCTTTGAGCTCACATCTAGGTGCAGACAAGCAAATTTTACACGTTTTGTACACTACTGACAGATCAGAACACTTGAAGACAATCAAGTGGTACCTCTGGTTACGTACTTAATTCATTCTGGAGGTCCGTTCTTAACCTGAAACTGTTCTTAACCTGAAGCACCACTTTAGCTAATGGGGCCTCCCGCTGCCGCCGCGTGATTTCTGTTCTCATCCTGAGGTAAAGTTCTTAACTTGAGGTACTATTTCTGGGTTAGCGAAGTCTGTAACCTGAAGCGTATGTAACCTGAAGCGTATGTAACCCGAGGTACCACTGTATTCTGCACCCTGACAAAGTTGCAGTTCATATGGGTTCGGTTTCAGAAAGCCCCATAGTTACAGTTTGCAAATATTTACAAGCTTTCAGCAGCAGCAGCTGCTGACAGAAAAAAAAATGTAGGTTAATGGATTCCTCCCCATCTTATATTAAACCTTAGCATAAGGAAATTGGCTAGTAAAACCTTAAGAATGTATGCCTTAATCCAAACAAAACTTAATCTGCATAGATTTGGTGTTCAATGCTTTCCTGCTCCCTCTGTCTTCATTGCATATGTACTTCCAACTTTGCATCCATTCTGTCCCAATTTCTGTTTTCCTAGCAATGGCCAATTAATGGAGGCACCAGCAAGGCTCCAGATCCTCCCCAGAGAGACTTGCTACTTACTGGGTAGGTATGAAAACAGACGTTCTTCCTCTGGTGGTTACCATTCTGGACCTTCTGACCTCATGTTTTGTTTCCACCTCTGCTTAAGTCAGTCTAATACAGCGTGTGAGGATCATCATTTGTGCAACAGCCATTAAACTGATTACCTTTTTGAACTTGGGTATTTAACACTTCAATGGTAATGAACTCTTCTGAAGGCAGAAAGTTCCAAAACATTACCGGTTTGTGTGCGTATATGTGTATAAAAAGTCTCACATCAAGTGGATGGGATGGAACAATCGTTTCGTTTTGCCCCTCCATATGCCTTTCTCTATATGCTGAATAGGACTTCGTTGCTACTTTTCACCCGGAATTTAAAATATATGTATCCTTAATACTCCTGCAAGGACAAAAGAGGTTTCCTGTCAAGATCCCTGATAAGATTCTCCCAATTAATGGTCCAGGCATCCTGCCAGCCATGCTAAAAGGATAACATTAGCATACAGGAGCTAGAATACTCGGTGTCCCTGAGAACCGAATGTACTGATGTTGTGGAGAGAGGATTGAACGTAAGAGCCCGTCACCAGACTTCCGTAAAACCCAGTGGGATACAAGCTAATTTCTGGAATGTCGCTTGGTGTATTTCAAGCAGCAGTGATGCAGGGGGAGAATTCATGTTGATTCACCCAAGCAAGCTTGGTGCCTCAAGTGCCGCAGCGTGGTGTTTTGAGTTACTTATTTAACACTTTGTATACCACCCTGCAAATTAACGTGGTTTTACAGTTTTGGAATAATGGCTGTGGATGTAAGAGGCATGATACAATAGAGAAGAGAGGGGCCAGGTTGCCCTGCAAATTGGTGATGTGATGGAGGAGGCAGAGTGCTCTGGAGGAGCCAGCCACTGGAACTGCGACACACAAGTCATCACACGTTGTGTACAGGGCCACCTCAAGATTGAGGGGGCCTGTTCCCCTTAAAACAAATACTGAGGGAGCCGAGGTGTCTTCGCCCCCCCCCCAAGTTGATGCGCCTGATAGGGAAATGGTAGGAGGAGGGGGGAAAGCCAGGTCAGGTGCCAGCCGTTTAACACTGTTAAAGAATGACCAAGCCGAAAGGTCACCACAGGAGATTGCTTGAGGAGAGGGGAGGAGCCCAAATGGCATCTGGTCCCAGCTGAGCTGATGGAGTGGTCCTTGCTGTCAACTGGCCACTGATGGGAGACAACATGGATCTAATTAGGCGGCTGCGAACGCATTTCTGTGCATGCCCATCAGATTATTCCTGTCAAGATTTATTTTAAACGCTCGCTGCAATGCATGTTCTTTAAGTTGACTTCACTAAGCTGGACCTAAC
The DNA here is from genome assembly GCF_965113315.1 of Podarcis vaucheri. Taxonomy (NCBI): domain Eukaryota; kingdom Metazoa; phylum Chordata; class Lepidosauria; order Squamata; family Lacertidae; genus Podarcis; species Podarcis vaucheri. Next base: position 39,170,807 of record NC_138760.1, read on the forward strand.
AAGAGCCTTTTTAGAGCATTAGCCACAAGGAACTAAAGCTCTTTCAGCCTGACAAAAATATTAATAGCTTAAGTTTGTGTGGAAACATATATGGAGAGCAGTTAACTGCCTTGGGTGGTAGTCTTCAAAAAAGTCAGGAACTTCAGGAAAGTCCAGTAGTTAGTAGTAATAGTTGTCGTAATAGTAGTAATAATAATAACAATAACAATAATTATTTATTTATACATACATACATACATACATACATACCCCACTCATATGGCTGGGTTTCCCCAGCCACTCTGGGCGGCTCCCAAACAGAATATTATAAACACGATAAAACATCAAAAATTAAAAGCTTCCCTAAACAGGGCTGCCTTCAGATGTCTTCTAAAAGTCTAGGCTTCCCTGGTGGGCTTGGAAGCAGTGGCAGGCAAGCTTCCCTGAAAGACCCTTTGCCCACCATTGCAGATATTGCCTTGCAATGTGCAGACACAGGGTTGTGGTTCTGGGTATATAGTCTTTCTTTGTACTAGGCCGCAGTGAGGTTCTGTATGTGTGAGTTGGCTGTTCACTCCACCGGAGTCCCCTTTGGTGTGCATCAGTTCTCCAGCAGTCAAGTCAGCGTAGAAAAGGGATCACGAAGGAGGAAAGTTTTGTAGCCGCCTGGCCTATCTATATTTAAATAATTAGTCCAAAAGGATTTCAGTGGCTCATGTTCAGTGTGTTCACTTACCTGGAAAGTAAGCTGTGCCGCTGGTGTAATCTGCTTACCACCTTCATTTCTCTCCCCCCCCCCCATCAGGCATGAGGATGGCACAGTACGATTCTGGAACGCGTCCGGTGTTTGTCTGAACCTCCTGTATAAGCTGAGCACGGTGAGAGTGTTCCTCACGGATGCTGATCCCAATGACAATCTGAACCAGATGGGGGAGGATGAATGGCCTCCGCTGCGCAAGGTGAGGAGTCCGTGGCCCAGCTTAAACCTTCCGAAGCCAAGGCCTGCTGAACTGAGCGGCAGAGAAGCTGCCCTGCAGAACGCCTTGATTTGTGTTGATATGGTATTTTCTTTCTTGCCTGTCTGCCCTGCTAGGTTGGCTCCTTTGACCCTTACAGCGATGACCCCAGACTTGGCATCCAGAAGATCTTCTTGTGCAAATACAGTAGCTACTTGGCTGTGGCAGGAACAGCAGGGCAGGTACAGAAATGCACTTGGATAGACTGTTGGACTGTATCCAGTAACACAGACCTTACTTTACCTTTTGCCCCCATCATTTGGGAAAGGCAAGAGTTTGAACTTCCCTGCATGTTATGCCCTGTGTTCTACATTAACTATTCTCCCAATCCTAGTGATCTGCGGTGTGTAGGAGGCATTCTGTACATGTTCAGATACCGTCATGTGCAAATTTCTCTGCCTTGTATTTTGTACCATCTACACCGTTGTAACTGCCAGCTATGCAGCCAATCACTAATTAAGCTGTTGTTCTGGCTTGTTCATCTTTGGGTTTTCAATTTGAATTTGTTCGCTCTCTAAATCATTGTGTGTCTTGGCCAGCTGGATCCTGGTAGTAGTATATATAGTAGGAATGTGTGTATATATGTCTGTATATGCGGCAATGTCTGTATACAAGTAGGGAAGATTAAGTCGCTAAGTTGATAATAGGCGAACCATTCCACTAGTCAGTGGGCTGTGCTGACAATGCAAACTTTCTGGGCTAGTTTCCAGCTTGCAACTTAATTTTTTTCTATCTCTGCTCTTTAATTCCCTGTCAGAGAGCACCAAGGAGAATCCTTAGTTTTGAATTACTGATTTGGGATAGAGTGGCCCTTTCCATGGGAGACATTTTGACAATTCCTGCCTCAACACCACTGGCCTATTGAAAGTTTTTGTTGCTGTTTATACTGTGGAAGACAGGGTTCACAGATGCTCTGCCCCATATAATTAGATAAAGAAGTTCATCTATGTCAATGGGGGGGGGATGGGGACAAATATGCATGTCTTCTCCTGCGAAATGCAAAGCTTTTCATAGAGCCTTAATTCAGGTTAGAAGATAGTTACAACTTGCCCTTGGGCTCTCAGCTGTGATGCGACCACTCTTCTTCTTTTTGGCTTTCTTAACTTTCAACTGTATCAGATCACCTTCAATGTTGCATTTTTAAATTGCTGTGACCTGTTCTGGAATCTTAAGGTCAGGGCAGGTAATAAATCAAAATAAATAATAATAATAATATACACCGGCTCCTGGCATCCGAAACACACTCTTCAGAGTAGATTCCCACTGCACTTGTAAGAGTCATGCTGCTCTTTCAAAAAACCAAAACAACACGCCTGCTTGAGTCATGTGGGCATTGGCCGCAAATGTCAGTTCACATTGGATTGCCAAACGAGCTGCTTTGCCTCAGGGCTAGCAACTTGCCCAACCCACCTGTGATGAGAAAGAAGCAGCATGTAGTTTTCTGAATTATGACTCTTCTGCTGCTCTTTAAAGACTTCGAATGGGTGAGTGCAGATCATCATGAACCAAATGGGTAGCTCAGTCTGTTATACATATAACTGCCAGGCCTCTCAAGCAAAATGTCCTGCCAAAGCTGTGGGCAGAGAATCTTGTCCACATTAGGTCAAAAATAAATGAAAGCAGTGGATAGATTTAGCATTGCTGCAGGGCAGAAACATAAAGACTATTTTTGCCAAGTAGTTAAGTGATATGATATTCATGAACGGTGGTTGTTTCTGTTGCTTTTTAAAGTGGTGTTGTCCTTACATTCCATTGTATTTGGGTTTTGCTGCTTCTTTTGATTATATGTTGTGCCTATCACTTTCAAAAGCTGCCTTGAAAGTTTCTGAAAAGGTGGGGTAGAAATAAATTGAAATAAGACTGCTAATGCTTCTTAGATTCACAGTGTGCTACAAGAGCCACTTGGTAAATGACTGCCTCTGTTGCATAATTACATAAGCCTACAACCTCTTTTCTTTTGTTTTACTTCAAAGTGCATCACGCTGCAGGAGGGTGTTCATACACTTAATCAAAAAGTGAATTGGGTTAGCTAGAACTCCCCTGCTGCTGACGTGATGTTGAAAAACCAGCGAGGAAGGATATAGGTGAAATGCAAAAGTATTCCTCAGTGCTTTCGGGGGTAAAGGCCCAGAGGAGGAAATGCATTTGTCCTGGCCTTCGTTCTTGCACAAACTCTGTGGGTTTTGCAATGCTAAGGTTTCAAAACACAGTTCTGAATGACCTTCTCCCTTTTCCCTACCCTACCCTGCCCCGTCCAGGTACTCGTAATGGAGCTAAATGACGAAGAAGCAGAGCAGGTGGTTGACCATTCAGAGGCAGACCTCCTCCAGGATCAGGAAGGCTATAGGTGGAAAGGTCATGAGCGACTCAAAACTAAAGATGGGCCTGTTCGGTTTGAGCCAGGCTTCCAGCCCTTTGTCTTGGTCCAGTGTCAGCCGCCAGCTGTGGTCACTTCGCTGGCCCTTCACTCGGAATGGAAACTCGTAGCCTTTGGCACAAGCCATGGTTTTGGGCTCTTTGATCATCAGCAGAAGCGGCTGGTCTTTGTCAAGTAAGGGGGTTACTTCATGATTGAGATAGATAGATAGATGATAGATAGATAGATAGATAGATAGATAGATAGATAGATAGATAGATATAATGTTTAAATTGTATTCCTGACACAGTGTAGGGTTTAGGTGAAAGTCTTGCATTGAACGTCCAGCCATTTTCAAAAGCCATGTGCTTAAACAGGGTTTTCCTGCCAGACTGGTGAGGCATAGTGCTAAGGGTTCAACCAGTGACCTGGAAGTCCTGGATAAAAATCTCAGTTTGGGCAGGAAATTACTTAGGCAAAGCATTTTCCTCCCAGCCTTAGGCTTAGATCTGCAATAGCTTCTCCTGATCGTTTAAGCAGGTTCTCACAGTGGCCCTCCAGATGCCATGGGAAGCTTGCAAGCAGGGCTGGACACAGTGACGCTCTCCCTGCCTGCAGTTTCCTGAAAAGTGGCATTCAAAAGCACACTGCCTCCGACAGTGGAGACAGAGCAGAGCTGTCATGGCTAGTAGCCACTGATCGCCTTATCCCTCTCCTTGAATTTATCTAATCCTCTTTTAAAGCCACCCAAGTTGGTGGCCCTCATGGCGTCTTGCCGGAGCAAGTTGCATAGTTTTAATTACGCACTGTGTTAAGTTGTTTTGTCTGTCCTGGATCTTCCAGCGTTCAGCTTCTCTGCATGTCCTTGAGTTCTAGTGTTATAGGAGAGAGGGAGGAAAAACTTCCTCATCCACTTTTTCTATACGAGCACCATGCGTCATGTTGTACGCTTCTGTCATATTGGCTCTTTCTTGACTTTTCTCTCAAGCTACAAAGCCCCATTTGTGTGGGGATAGGTAGGCAGCAGGTACCCCCAACATATTCAGGAATTGGGAGGTGGAGAGAACTCTGCCTTCCTCCTAGCCACCACAAAATGCTGGGATCCATCCCTGGCGGCCGAGGATTACTATACTCCAAAGCAGGAAGTTGTTTCCTGACCACAGCTTAGTCAACACTATTGGGCTCAGGCAGGCGTGCTCTCTTGAAGTCCAAAGGTCTTCTCTTCTCCCTTTTGTTGCCTTGGGGACAAAGGGAGGCTGAGCCCTCCCTTCCTCCTGATCATTATGGGGAGAAGGTTTTCCCCACAAATGTTACAGGGCGGAGTACACTTCCGTGAAATTAATACTGGTGTGTCCTACAGAGTGATAAAGATCATCAAAGTTCTGCATTTAAAGTGCCACGTAAATCCTAAATAGTTTAATCCTTGTGGAATGTAAGGGCAAGGCAGTGTGAAATCTTACATGTAGCACTGTTTTTGAAAAGGAAAACAAAAACACACCATCAGATTTACTTTGAATCCTCAGGGCTGTTGAGAAACACTGAAATGGATTTTACTGATGGAATACCTTTAGAGCCTTCTAGGAAAACTTTAGTAATTGCCAACATTTCACAAAAGCAAATACTGTGAACAATATAAAGTGTGCAGTTTAGAATAGTTCTGGTTTTCTGAATGCTCTCTTGCCTGGCTTGAGAACTGCAGGCAAAAAGCAGCAGCATTGTCCCATGTTGCTTTACATCTGGGGTTGCCACCTCAGATGATGTTGGGCTCCCAAATCCCATCAGACATAGCCTATGGGCAGGGATTATGAGACCTGCAGTCCAACAAGTATTTGCAGGACTACAGTTTCTTACCCCTGATGCAAAGCAACTAAAGGCCTTGCCAATGCCTGTGCACAGTATTTCAGACCTCTGTGCTGCAAAATGTGATAACTCTCTTAATGGGCTTCCAATGTGTGGGTGCAACTTGACCAAAAAACAGTTTGGTGTAAAAAGGGAAACTGAGCCAACCCTGTTAATTTCCTTCTAGGTGTACCTTGCATCCCAGTGACCAACTGGCCTTGGAAGGCCCTCTTTCCAGAGTGAAGTCTTTAAAGAAGTCCCTCCGCCAGTCCTTCCGACGAATGCGAAGGAGCAGGGTGTCTAACAGAAAGCGACGAACTGCAGAGGTGAGGGGCTGCGCTGTCTCGGCTTCACGTACAGTGGTACCTTGGGTTACAGATGCTTGAGGTTACAGATGCTTGAGGTTACAGACTCCGCTAACCCAAAAATAGTACCTCGGGTTAAGAACTTTGCTTCAGGATGAGAATAGAAATTGCTCAGCGGTAGCAGGAGGCCCCATTAGCTAAAGTGGTACCTCAGGTTAAGCACAGTTTCAGGTTAAGAATTTACCTCCAGAACGAATTAAGTTCTTAACCCGAGGTTCCACTGTATTCAGCAAAGCTCTGGTGCCACTCATGACGTTAGAAAAAGCCCCCTTGTACAGTATTGGATCTCAGCCTTGCCACTCATGGCATTGATATGTCATATGAGGAGGAGATTCGGGCAGCTATAGGCTAATCCTTTTGGAGGAGAATTGTGCCGGTTTCCTGGAGTACGGCAACCTTAGTCTTCTGCCATCATAAAGAGGTGCAAAAGGATTCATTACATGGCCTTAAAGCATTCTATTTTTCAAAAATAGTTTCTCTTCTTCAAAGCAAGCATCCCTATAAGAAATGGCTTTTTTTGGAACTGGCTTGACTTCTTTTTATTAAAACCACCTGACACCAGCTAACATGCATATTACTGTATAACCCCCCCCCCCCCATGTATAAGACGCCTTCTATTTTTGCGGACTCGAAATTGAGAAAATGGGGGGAGATTTTATCCGTGTATAAGACGACCCACAATTTTGAACATCATTTTTTAATAATAAAAAAACCCTAGTCTTATACACGGAAAAGTATGGTGTGTGTGTTTGTATATATTTAAAGATGCCATTTTATCATTCTAATCTCATTATCTGCCCACTTGAGAGATGCTAAATTGAATCAGGCCTTTACTGTGGTGGTCTCTACACTTTGCAATGGTCTCCCTTATGTATTAGGCAATGTCTGTTGTCTTTTTGACACCTACTGCAGACCTCCTTCTTCTGGCCTTTAAAGCACAGATCTTTATCTCAACCTGTGCTTATATTGGAACTATTTTAACTGCTGTTTGCATTGTTGGAATTGTTTCCATTTTCTGTATGGAATGGTTTTTATCTGTTTCATGGCTGTAACTGTTTTATTTGCTTTTATAAATGTATATTTTTTTCTGTTGCAACCTGCCCTGGGACCTTACGGTAAAGGGCAGGTAAGGAATCTAATAAAACAAACGAAAAGGGGTTGCTTGCTTAGTTCTCGTTTTTGTTTTGTGGGCAGGTACAAGAGGGAATTTCCAGGCATGATCATGATGCGTTGCAGGAGATAGAGCTAGCTCCTGTCCAGCGGAAGATTGAAGCGCGGTCAGCAGAGGACTCTTTCACTGGCTTCGTTCGCACCTTGTATTTTGCCGACACCTTCTTACGAGACAGTGAGTAAGACCAGCTTCTATGTGCTTGAACAATATATTACACCCACAAAGTAATGTACATGGGTAGATAAAACCAGCAACGTCTGGCCTGGGGGTTATAAGGAATGGTCTTGCTTGCTTTCCCTTGGCGATATGTGAAACTTTGGCTTATGGGCTTTGTTATCTCTGGTCCAGGTTCCCGGCACTGCCCCTCCTTATGGGCTGGCACCAATGGGGGCACAGTCTATGCCTTCTGTCTGCGTGTTCCTCCAGCCGAGAGAAGAATGGATGAGCCTGTCCGAGCAGAGCAGGGTGAGTGAAAAGATCAGACGACTTTCGATTTAGATTAAATAGCTGCCCCCCAGATTTAGGATTGAAGGTACCTTTGTAAAATGCCCTGGCGATGAAACCACAGAGACTCCCATCATCCTCTGCCTGTTGGCCATGCTGGACTGGGGCTGATGGGAGTTGGAGTCCAACAACATCCAGAAGGTTGCACGCTTCCCACCACCTGACTCTTGAGAAGCCGTAGTGCTGATTGTGGAGTAGGGTGTCAGAATCTGTGTGCGCATTCTGGAAGAGCAAAACATTTTACTGCAGGACTGTACCAGCCCGCAGGCATGTGCTCTGATTCTTTTAGGAACAGCATTTTTTGGTAAATAATGTGGTTTTCTGAAGGAAACGGTCTTGTACATAAACACCTACCTAGAAATGTTATGAGCTTGGGCAACAGTTTTTATTTCATTTTAGCCTCTGTACTTTTTTGGAAAAGTCCTTAACACACCATAAAACAAGCCCAAGGGCTGTTTGTAAATGTTTCTCTCTGGTCACAAAAATCTGGAAAATATTTCGTGTTTAAAAGTCAGGAGGGTCATCCAGCCAGACATAAGAGATGGAATTAATTTCCGTAACCATATCTATAGGACGGTTATGTGTATTTTCCTTACGGATCTAAGGAAGGTGGCTCGGCAGCTTCCCCTTTGGCTTCATGTGCCATTAATCGCAGTTCAACCTCCAATACAGAAGTAGGCAAAGTCCAGAGCTGCTTTGTCTTTTACAGAAACCCACCAAGCAAAGCAAAGTGTAAAAGATATGAAGGATTAAAACACAAAACAAATTAGGGCATCTTTGAGCACATTCTCAGCCTAGGAACTTGTTTTTAGTGCTGGAACTGAACTGAGCGCTCAGTGGTGTCACAAAAAATGTCTCCTGGTTTGGTTTTCTGCATTTCACAGTCTTATGTAGCCAGAAATAGTTGTTTTGTCTTTGTGGTGAAGCAACTGGGAGCCAGGAACTCTTGTTTATCATCGCTAATCATCTAGAGATCTACCACTAGACCCTGACCTTCATTTTGTCCCGTCCCCTCAATACCTATAGTTGCCTTTGTACAGTGTAAAAAGTGGCTTTTTGACTGCACCCAAAAAAATAATTATGCAGTTTCTATGCGGCATCACAGCTTAAATACTTCAGTTCTCCTCTAAACTCAATCACTTTTTAATGCTTATGTGTGTACAGTGGTACCTCTGGTTAAGAATTTAATTCGTTCCGGAGGTCCGTTCTTAACCTGAAACTGTTCTTAACCTGAAGCACCACTTTAGCTAATGGGGCCTCCCGCTGCCACCACTGTGCGATTTCTGTTCTCATCCTGAAGCAAAGTTCTTAACCTGAGGTACTATTTCTGGGTTAGTGGAGTCTGTAACCTGAAGCGTCTGTAACCCGAGGTACCACTGTATTGTATTTGTATCCAACCTTTCTTCCAAGGAGCTTTGAGTATCATACGTAGTTCCTTTTTGCCACAACCACCCTGTGTGGTAGGTTAAGCTGAGAGATAGTAACAGGCCTCAAGTCAGCCGATGAGCTTCATGGCAGAGTAGGAATTTAAACCTGTGTCTCCCCACTCCTAATCCGAATCTCTAACCACAATGGATTGGGTCCAGTGCTGACGTGCAACACTGGGTTCAGTCCAATATTTCCTCTCTGCTGCCCTTTGTATGTCCAGCATGGTAGCTGGGTTCTGCAAGAAGAAAGTGTGCCTTGTCTCTGAACCAAACCTCCTGCCTCATTTGGCGCGTGCTTTCTGCTGTCTCTCCAGCGAAAGAGATCCAGCTCATGCACAGAGCTCCTGTTATCGGGATCGTTGTTCTGGATGGCCAGAGCACTCCCCTTCCAGAGCCGCTGGAAGTGGCCCATGACCTTTCCAAGAGTCCCAACATGCAAGGGAGCCACCAGCTTCTCGTGGTGTCGGAAGAGCAGCTTAAGGTAACACAATAGCACTCTTGTGTATATGCATGCTCTTTGCCTATTGGAATAGAGCAGCCAGAGAAATTATAGTATGGGGATTCATTTCCCCTTGCAGATCCTTCTTGGAATTTGCTTGTTTTGAGGTGATACTTGGTTGTCACCTTTGCTGAAGGGCATGTTCAGATTTGGGGAGGTGGAAAAGCATACTGTATGCTTGGAAGTTTGCAAAGATTCCAACCTTCCCTGCCACCTGAGCAGATCATAGAGTTATGATACACTTTCCCTACTCCTGAATTTGATATTCTGCCCATAGATGCTTCTCTAGAAAGTGGCAGAGTTGGGCTAAGGAAAAAAGACTCTGTTCAGGGATTTTGACTGCAAACCGGCGCTCTGCTTATTTTTATGTATCTGAGGATTGATATTTGCAAGCCCTGATAATCAGACTTGATACGACCTAGCCATGTGAGAGATGCTTGCAAATCGGCAGCAAAGTTTAGCTACTCCTTCCCTTGCCGCTGTCAGAAATCCAGGCTTTTTTGCTGCTGAAGGCGGGAGAGAGACTACACAGCTCCTTTTTGGCAGCTAGGCTTAAAGCATGCTGCAACACAGCAGCAGGAAACTCATTACGCATTGACCGGAGATTGGATGGCTCTTGCATGAATGAAGGATTTAATACGCAGCTTGTTTACGTTGGCAGGTTTTCACGTTGCCCAAAGTCAGCTCCAAACTGAAACTTAAATTGACGGCCCTGGAAGGCTGCCGGGTTCGGAAGGTGACAGTGACCAACTTTGCCAGCTGTAAGAGTGAGCACAGTGAGAATGACCTGGCTGTTCTGACGAACCTGGGAGACATCCAGATCATTTCCCTGCCTGCACTCAAGATACAAGTGCGCTACCCCTGTATCCGCAAGGAGGATGTGAGTGGCATTGCCTCCTGTGTCTTCACCAGATATGGGCAAGGTAACAACATGGTCATCCACAGGTTACCAAGCTCCATTGTGTTAGGTCTTGGAAGCCTTTCTGCCTCTTGTACAAAATAGATAAATGTGGGGTGGGGGAGAGAAGGGGGAGTTATTTTGTCCCTCTATCCACAATACTGTGAAAGCAAGAAAGAAAAATATTAGTTGGGATAGTAGTATCTGCTTTGAAGGTGACCCGGAAACTACAATTAATCCAGAATGTGGCAGCTAAACTGGTGACTGGGAGCAGCTGCCGAGACCACATAGCACCGGTCTTGAAAGACCTACATTGGCTCCCAGTATGTTTCCGAGCACAATTCAAAGTGTTAGTGCTGATCTTTAAAGCCCTAAACGGCCTCGGTCCAGTATATCTGAAGGAGCGTCTCCACCCCTATCGTTCTACCCAGACACTGAGGTCCAGCACCGAGGGCCTTCTGGCGGTTCCCTCACTGCGAGAAGCCAAGTTACAGGGAACCAGGCAGAGGGCCTTCTTGGTAGTGGCACCCGCCCTGTGGAACGCCCTCCCACCAGATGTCAAAGAGAACAACAACTACCAGACTTTTAGAAGACATCTGAAGGCAGCCCTGTTTAGGGAAGCTTTAATGTTTGATGGATTACTGTATTTTAATATTTTGTTGGAAGCCGCCCAGAAATTATTCTTGTTATTACTACTACTACTACTATTTTATTAATAATAATAATTAAAATTTTATGCCACCCTTCACCCGAAGATCCCAGGATCGTTCACAACATAAAAATACAAAATACATAATAAAACCTAAACAAGCCAGTAACCCCCCCTCTCACAAATACATTTAAAAAGCCATAGAATGTTAATCAGCCGAATGCCTGGTTGAAAAGAAACATTTTTGCTTGGTGCCTGAAGATATGTAATGAAGATGCCAGGAGAGCCTCCTGAGGGGAGAGAATTCCACAAACAGGGAGCCACTGCAGAAAAGGCCCCTTCCCATGTTGCCACCCTCTAGACCTCATGTTGAGGAAGCACAGGCAAATGCCTTAAACTTATGAAGCACAGGCAGAAAGGCCTGAGATTATGAGTGCAGGGTCTGGTTCGGTTCATATACAAAGAGGCGGTCCTTGAAGTACTGCAGTCCTGAGCTGTTTAAGGCTTTGTAGGTCAAATCCAGCACTTTGAATTGGGCCCGGAAACTAACTGGCGGCCACTGCAGTCAGGCCAAGATTAGTGTTATATGCTCAAACCATCTTGCCCCAGTGAGCAGCCTGATCCCCAGCTGAAACTTCTGAACCATCTTCAGAGGCAGCCCTATGTATAATGCATTGCAGTAATCTAACCTAGAGCATATTAAGTTAAAAAATGGTTTACGCAGGGGTCTGAAAAGAGTGCGCTTGAGAGAACATTGCATGAGAATCAGACAAACATACAGTATTCGGATCTTTCCATGCATAGGAGTCCCAGAGATCTAGCTGAGAGATATTAAATAGTAACATGGGATCTCTTTAAAAAAAATCTGTCAGAAGCACCAAGCATGACTTTGGAAAGTGCTCATGCAGCTGAGCCTTTGTACGCTTACTCTGAAGTTAATTCCAGGTCCGCCCGCCCCCATTGCCCTTGCTTCAAAATAAGTGGGTTTGCAGCCTTAAGCTTAGTCTTCTGAGTGAGATTTGTAAAAATATATTTTGGGAAACTCTTGTGGGACGCTTTCTGCATCTGTGTATGCACAACTTGCCATTTCTCCATCTTTCTCCTCTGCAGGGTTCTATCTCATCTCCCCGTCAGAGTTTGAGAGGTTTTCACTTTCCCCAAAGTGGCTGGTTGAACCACGATGCTTAGTAAAAGTACCTGAAAACACAGGCAACAGCCATGTGCACAGCACACCTGGTGTGGAGAAGGCATCAAGGATATCCAAGTATGAATGACTGTGGCATTTGTATTGTATTGTGTGGATGATAGAAAGGGTGCAACATTCTACTTTGTATTGCTGGTTTTGTGTGTTGAATATGACATGCGTAGCCATGGGAACTGCAACAAAGGAGGCCCATGGTCACTCTGGAAAGGGGTTAGGGTTGCTGTCCTGCCACCATATACACCTACATGATCTGACAATGCCTCTGCTCATCCCCTAATGCAGGCATAGGCAAACTTGGCCCTCCAGATGTTTAGAGACTACAACTCCCATCATCCCTAGCTAACAGGACCAGTGGTCAGGAATGATGGGAATTGTAGTCCCAAAACATCTGGAGGGCCGGGCTTCGGGGTGCCTGTTTTAAATGAGTTTGCCTATGCCTGCCCTAATGCCATCCCAATGTACTGACAAGGCTTTGCTTATCTGCCACCCACTATTCATTGTTCTTATTGAAAAAAGAAGTGGTTTTAAAAATGCTGAAGTTGCATAGTGCCATATGTTCTGGTGCTGAGATTCTACCACCTCTGGAATGACTCTCCACAAAACAAAGCCTTCTGAGCTGGGTACAACATACAGTCCCCAGGTTGTGTAATCATTTTGTGTGTGCACTAGGTGGGCTGGTTAAAGGGTAGCAGCAAAATATGTCAGAACTGGTACACGTCAATTCTAGCTAACCACCTAACCATCTCCTAGTTGCCATAAGCGGATACGCCTCTGCCTAGACCGCTGATGGGGGTTCACATGGGGGAATATATATCTCCCTATCGGTCTATCCCTAGATGTAGAAAATCAATCAGTCGTTTTATTTGTATGACACATTTCCAAAGCTAAAGCCATGCTGAAGGCAGAATACAACATGTACAAAATTTACAAACATAACAAAAGTAGTCTTAAAGAAAAAATCAAAACATAGAGAAGGGTTCTTGTTGTTTTGCTTACTCTTCTTCTTGATACGTTAGTTTTCAATATGCTGGGGAATTTTATAAGGATGAGCAGTCATGTGAACTCCCACACAAATTTTGAACTGACTTAAAAGCTGAAGATTTTTTTAAGAGGCAGCATGTACCTGTCAAAGTAGCGCAGTGTAAACCAAGGGTGCATGACTTTCTGTGTGCCTATGATAATTGCATCTGATTTGCAATGTCTAGGGGGTTGGAATTGGTTTATGATCTTGTCTAATTGACTCTTCTTTCTATCTTCTGCAGTAGCAAGGAATCGGGATGGAGTGCCAGTGATCCGGGTGCAGATGGTAAGAAAAATGTGAATGTACAGAGAGAAATTGCTGGTCCAGTGCTGCTTGCTCAGTAATGTAACATAACATCCAGTTTGGATTACTCCAGTAGTGCAGTACAGGAAACGGCCCATGAAGGCAGGTCAGAAACTCAGATTGGCTTAGGATCTAGCTCAAAGGCTGTTGGCTTGTTTCAATAGGAGGGATAATGTCTTAAGAGCTTCATGGAGTACCAGTTTGTTTCTGGACACAATACAAAGTGCTGGTTGTGACTTGTAAAGCCCTCAGCCTAGGACTTGGGGTATTTATGTCTCATGTCAACCTACAAAGTTAAGATCTTCAATTGGAGGCCCAGTCTTCTGGAGGCCCGGTCTGCTTGTTTCCTTTTCAAGGTAGGGAACTTTAAAAAATGGGAGAAGGCATTCTGTGCCGCAGGAGCATAGGTTGGTGGAAGTATATTTGGTACAGCTGCTTGTATGTTGGCTTCAAATTCTAAAATAGGCTCTTAAAGAAAAGACCAGATCATGATCTTCATCACTCAGAGGAGTAATAGATTGTCATAATTGGGTTAACTTGCCCTTTTAAAGAACTTCAAAGGGTGGATATGCCAAGCATAATGTGTTGTCTTCAACTATGTTTTACCCAGAGTAGAACCACTGAAATGAATGGCCCTAAGTTAGTCATGTCTATTTATTTTAATGGCTCTACTCTGAGTAGAACTTACATTGAATACAACCCAATAGATCTAATTTGGGGGGGCTTTGTGAGTTTCTTTGTATCGTGGGAATTGACTGCCTTAACATTTGTCTGATTTGCCTTTCAGAGAGGACGCATGGCAGATTGATGGAGCATGCCCTGCTCAATGATGAGAGTGAGAAAGACATGATTTCTTTTGTGCTATAGGGGTGGAGGGATGGGCATTCTGTGGGAACTGGCTTGAGCCACTTTATTCACTTGCTTCTGGTTGTTGAGTCTGCTCCCCTCCTTAATACCAGCAGCCATACAACAGTAGGTAGATTTCTCTTAGGGATGTTGTCTTCATGAGTTTGCCTCAGTTAGGCAGGCAGTTGACCAGTAACATACCTGAACATGTCTATATTTGTATACAGCTGCCCAATGGCATCTCATAATTGCTCTTTGGTGCTTAGCACATCAGTATCCAGCAGACATTCAGAGTTCTGTGGCTATTGCACTAGGAGGACTTGATCTACACAATGGGCAATGGATATCCCAACATCATGTCCACATCTGTAAAATGGGAATAAATTGTGACCTATCTCACATAAATTTTCGTGAGGGTAAACACAAAGCCTTCAGAAGCATCTTGCCATTTTAAAACTGGTACATTTAATAGTGAGTAAACTTGCTATACAGTAGTACCTCGGGTTAAGTACTTAACTCATTCTGGAGGTCTGTTCTTAACCTGAAACAGTTCTTAACCTGAAGCACTACTTTAGCTAATGGGGCCTCCTGCTGCCGCCGCACCGCCAGAGCATGATTTCTGTTCTCATCCTGAAGCAAAGTTCTTAACCCGAGGTAATATTTCTGGGTTAGCGGAGTCTGTAACTTGAAGCATATGTAACCCGAGGTACCACTGTGCTGACATATGTTGTTGTTGGGTGCTTCCAGAGCTGGAAGTTCCCAATCATTGCTGTTCTGCTTTAAGGTGGAAGTGGGATAGCAGATTTCTAAACACTCTGTAGCCAAGTGGGGTCAGTCCCTCTTTCCTCAATTGTTGGAGAGAAGCAATTTTCATTGGGATCTTTGTATGTATGGGACGAGTTAAATAGCCCCCTCCCCTCACTGAACCTCTGCTGCAATTTGGGGTGGGGGGAGGGAGATAATGACCAGAATAGTAGCTTAATAGCAGCTATATTGACTATAAGTAGCTTGGATTTGAGGGGAAGGAAGTAAAAGCCTAATGGGGAAAATGTGAGAGGGGGTCTTTCAATCACAGTATCATGCCAATGCCCTGTAAAAGGTGACTGAACAAAATGTGGTTGTTTCACAGTAAATGTCTGGTGTGGAAGCAGCCAGTGTTTCAGTGTTTAATTCAGCCATGAGTGCAGGGTCTTTGAAGAAATTGCCCCAAATAGAGATACCAGAAATGCTATTATTTGTGTACATGGTTGCCAAAAGAAACATCCTACGCATGTTGGCTTCAGCTGGGGTGGACCATTTTGTGCACATCTGCCACTATGCACATGTTTCCTTTTTGACATGGCACTACAAATGCTGGCATCAAACTTTAAAGACTTTATGGATTTAAAGAAATTATGGATTTAAAGAAAAAAAATACCTAAACTTGAGACCTAAGCAACCTTGAGAAACACAAAGTATGCACACCCTTTTCTCTTTTGAATGCTAGCTGCAAGCTTTTATGCCGCATAGTATTCTTTCTGAAGTGCAACTGAGCAAGCTAAAATAATATATGTATGTCTATGTTTGGTGTCCTGCTTGGCACATTGGTTGTAAGACACTGGCAATTGTTTAGCACAACAGGATTGTATTCAGTTACCCTGAATCTAAACAAAGTTATTGCCCAACTTTTAATCAAATACATTCCAGACATAGATCTGTTATATTAGACAGTAAGTTGAACACAACATCATCTAGATGTCATCCTTCCTTAAGGATAAAATGTGAATTTCATGTCAGCTCTGTAGGAATGGTTAAAGTTCGTTTATTTATTAATAGTACTTATCTGCTTCTCAGTAGCAAAGTTATCTGGACAGCTTAATAGCAATGAAAGCATTAAAATATAAACCGCAATAAGCTAAAATAAAATGAATTCTGCAAGAGAGAAGGAAATCAATAATTAAAACATTTATCTTTTAAAAGTCCTGTCAGCAGAATCTTTGGAAGATGGGGCTTAAAAAAAACAACTGTTCCAACAGTGGAAGTAAAACTGCTTCTTGAGATTGAAGAATATATGCACTTCTTTCACATGAATGTTTTTTTCCTCCCTTTTCAGAAGTTCTAGAAGAGATCCAAAGCACTCTGGAGGGTGGAAAAGGGTGAGTGTCCATGGTTTCTCTTAGAACTTGGGGAGTTAAACTGTTCTGTCCTTGTGATAGAAGGGAAGTGACATAGTGAACATCGGAGAACATCTATTTAGCAACCCTGAAACCTGGTGCTGTGTTCCTCAATGGCTTCCTTCGCATTCTCAGATATTTAACCTTCTATTAAGTCTGCTGCCAACACTGAACAGATTTTGTATTTCTCTGTACATTCTGATATGAGGATTGTTGTTGTTGTTTTGCTTTCTAATTAAGATCTTTACACCCAACTTGAGTTAAGATACCCACTATCCCAATCTTGTGAATAGCTCAGGGCAGACGTCTTTAATTTTTAGGACTTGTCGACCAGGAAGGAGATACAGATCTAAAAACAACATTAAGTCAGCTGGTGTCGAAGAGGAGGGTGGGCGAATTGGGTCCCATGGATTTACTTCCTGGCACTGGGGAGGCAATTCTTTTGCAAAAGGAGAACCAGTAGAATACTGGTTGTCACATATGACTTACTTTTAGGATTTGACGGGGGGATGGAAGTGGGAGAGAAAGCACCTCTATCTACAGGTATATGGAGATTTTGGTGTTGAGAACCAGAATGGTACAAGTTGTCTGTCACAGTTTCCATATGGCGATTTTGTCTTTGCAGGAGTTATAGTGACAGAAACTCAAGGAGAATTCAAGTAGGACACAGACTAAGCAATGGAGGAGGTATGTGGGTATATATGCTATAGCTGTATTTAGAGAAAACAGTATGGTTTGTTATAAAATACATCTTTATGTAGCTTCCTTATGCAAAAACTGGTGTCTTACAAAACATGAACAGAAAACTTGAAGCTCATGGTTTGTAACAGATCAGTTTTTCATTTTGTCTAAATATGGGAAACAGTAGCTTCCACAAATAATAATTTGTGTAACAGAGATTTGACCTCAATGCCAGGCTTGGCCTCCTCTGCTGTCTTCACGCAGTTTTGTTCTTGAGATGACGGCTGCCAGTGCCTTCTAGAGTATTTTTATGTCTCTCCCATTCCAATTCACCACTGCAAAAAAGTACTTGACAAAAAGGAGGAAGTAACTTCTCACTTTTCTCCCAGTCTCTGCAATTTTCATCCTTAAAGATAGACTGCAGCTGGGAACCTGGCCAGAGTTCACTCTACAAACCAACGTTACTTAAAGCAGAACTTGATGCCCTCAACTTGGGCGGCATGTAGACTGTTCCTCTGCCAGCTCCCACCAATGATGTATAACAGGAGATAGGGACATTGCAGAAATTATATGCAACCGTCAAAAGTGTTACTTCAGGATGCTGAATGCCTTGCTGTTGCGAGACTGGCATTTTCAAAACATTAGTTTGTGTCCAATTATATATTTGAGTCCTACCAGGCTGGGACACACACACACACATTCTTCACCAAAAACATACCCATGCTGTCAGGGCTGCTTCCAGATCCCAGCTCACAGAGGATCACGCGAGCCAGCGTTCACTTTATAAAAGTCTTTATTGAGTTACAGTCTCCAATTCCAAGCTGCAGCGTGCAGCCCTACGTCTTATAAGCTAGACCGGCGAAGCTCCGTCTGAGTCCCCGCCTCCTGTACACCAACTTAATACCCTAGCATTACTCCACCTTTTCCGCCTGACCGTTCTTCTCTGGGTCCCTCTGCCCCCCGTGGTCTCTTCCTTCTGGGACTCTTCTGACGCTGACCCCCCGGACCCTTCTGTCTCCTTGCGCCGGGCTTTAGGACCTGGCTCCCTTTCCGGGCTGCTTACTGTGCCGCCTTCCTGTGCATTTGAACTTGGCGCGCGCGCCCAACCTTCTACTTTCCACTTGACCGTTTCTTCGCTCTCCGATGGAGGTGTGGCCACTCCTGACTCATGCCCTCCCCCCTGCGGCGAGCCGCCGGATCCCGATGCCTGGCGCCCTTCCTCCCCACTGCGCTCTGTTGGGGACGTTGGCCCCGATTTCCAACTGCTGCTCTCTGAACCCCCTTTTGTCCCTTCTTCCTGGGGTGTCCCCCTAAGCTCCCCCCTTGCTCTGGTCACTGGCGCTCCTTTCTGTGAATCTTCCGATTCACTGGAAAGACTCGGAGATCTCGGGTCGTCGTCATCGCTCATCTTTCCTTCGGACTCCTCCCCCTCGCTCTCTGTTTCCTCCCTTGCCCTCGCCTCTGCTCCTGAACCCCTGACACATGCGTTTTCACAAAAATGCAATATGCATTAGACTATGCACAACAAAAGAGATGCAGGTGGCGCTGTGGGTTAAACCACAGAGCCTAGGGCTTGCTGATCAGAAGGTCACGGTTCGAATCCCTGCAACGGGGTGAGCTCCCGTTGCTCAGTCCCTACTCCTGCCAACCTAGCAGTTCGAAATCCCGTCAAAGTGCAAGTAGATAAAGAGGTACTGCTCCGGCGGGAAGGTAAATGGCGTTTCCGTGCACTGCTCTGGTTTGCCAGAAGCAGCTTAGTCATGCTGGCCACATGACCCGGAAGCTGTACGCCGGCTCCCTCGGCCAATAAAGTGAGATGAGCGCCGCAACCCCAGAGTCGGCCACAACTGGACCTAATGTTCAGGGGTCCCTTTACCTTTACCTATGCCCAATAAAGCAACAGCCTCTTCAGGTTGTGTAAAATAATTCTGCCCTTTTCTTTTCCCAGCAGAATGATTGTGCTCCTGCAGTGTCTCCGTGATGTCTGACGTTTGGAAAGAGTGCCATAACACTACTGACTACAGGCCCACCGTCCACTGGAAGAGACATCCACTGACCGTGGCCTTGGATTCAATTGCAGGGCGGAGTCTTGCCTGGCCACTCACCTGCTTATCATCCTCTTCACTGTGCCTCACCTGAAGCCCTCATTTTCTCTTTGAGATGCCAGCCTTGCACTGAGGCTGGAATACTTCCCTTGGCCTGTTTCCCTTCATGCCTCTGGATATGTTTTTGCAATTCTTTAATCGTTTGCACAATTTCTTTTAAAATAAAATATTTCTACTGGAATGGGTTTTAAATTATAAATATTACTGCCTTGGGTGCAGAGATTTTTTTAAAAAAGAAATACTGTTACCTCTGACTAAGATTATTTTTTGTACATTTTTTTTAAAAAAATCATACTGGGTGTTTGTTCAATAGATATATTTTAGAAGAGTTCTTTTTTTAAAAAAATCTTGAATGAAATAATATATGTCACTTTAGATTCCTGTGGCTGCTGTAACTTTTTTTTCTCCTTCAAATGAGGAAATTGCAAGGGGTTTGGGTTTTTTTGGTCATGTTACTGTTAAGTAGTTTTGCAGACTCAGGTAGATTCTTATTTTTGTAGCTGATCAAATCTGGAAAAATTAATCAAATTTAACTTGATTTGTGTGTGGACACTACATTGAACTGTTGTGAAATAAACCTGTACTTTTAACATGCTTTTTAATTTGACCAAGAAACTCTCTGTTGCCTCATTTTGATGCCCTCTGAAATGTTTAACAGCCTTGCAACTGCAGCACGGGAAGTGACCCTCTTCACTTAGATGCTTGTAGTGCTTTCCATGGTCACATGAAACTTGTTCTATAAGCCACGAGTTCCCCACATTCTGTGAAAGGCAGACAAATCTCACCTGGAAGGGGTTATTATAGACCACTCAGCCTTTCAGTGTAATTGCCTAATGCCTTTCTAGGTTGCTTTCCAGGGGATTTTACCAATTCTCTCCATCTAGTCCAATTCACTAGTCCAAAGGCAGAATCCCAAGTGTATCCTAACCTTCCAAAGGTAACAGATCATATTAATTTAGGTTTGATTCTATGCACCAATCAAAAACACAGTATAACACCCAGAGAATGAAGTGTGTGATAAGGACAAAAATTATCCTTACTAAACCTACAAACAATTTGCTTTGCTACAGGGCAAGGTAAAAAATGCCTTGTAATCAAATGAATCTTATTTTTAAAAAATTCTTCCTCCATATACGAAGAATTATAATAACTGATGAAGGGGCCTGTATAGTACTGCTAGGGAGACTAGAGCTAGGTTTAGATTCTGCAGGCAGGGGACTAAGAAAATCTTGGGAACTGATAAATCATCTTCCCATTTTGTAAAAATGGGAATAGCAACACGAACCACCAAGAACTTGCTCTTTAGTAAGTGTGGAGAGGCGAAAATGACGAAAAGGCACCAGGAAGTAAATATACAAACGTTAAAAAGAGTTTATTTGAAAAGTACAAAATTAACTTACTTTATTAAATACCTCAGTTAGGGACTATGCTAGAATATATAAATATATATACATATATATAAGGAGAAGGAAAATCCTCCCCAATTTAAAAACCCTGTGTACCGGCTGCTCCTAGTGCACTGCCAATATTGCAGCATGTGTCCCTAGAAGAAGCCTTGGGTATACCTTTTCTTTGGCGGAAGGTGGCCGTTTTGAGAAGAGTCCGCAGACCGTTTGGTCGCCACCGTGAGCTCAGATAGGGGAGCGCTCCTCTTCAGGCTCAGCTTCCGGTTTTGTGTGCATCTCATCCTGGCGGTTCTTCTGGCACCCTGTTGGCAGAAAGCTGCGTCTGGGGCCCTGGGAGGCAGCTGACACTCCGCCTGTGGGCGAAGCTGCCCATCCTTCCTGGAAGATCCTTTCCGTTTCTGCCCGAGAATGAAACTTCGATAGAAAGATTCCACCTCTGGAAGGTCTGCCAGATTAGTCATCTCTATGGCATCGAGCAGATGGCTGTACTCCAGGGGGACAGGACTTCTTTGGCACTCTTGCAGTGGGGGCGAGTCCTGCCTCTTCAACACCTCCACGTGCATCTTGCGGTTTGGCGGCAGCAGCCGTGGCCTCTTCCTCTCTGCAGACTTGAGCAGCAAATCTGAAGCGCAGATCTGCAGGAATTCCTCTTCGGGATTTGCTTCCGGCTCCAGCTCTTGGGCCACATGATGCAAGTCTCTTTGGCGGGGGCACTGTGCCGTCATCCGGCTACTTGCGTACAACTGCGCCTGAGAGGGAGGCACCACCATCAGGTAGAAAAAGGCATGTGACAAGGATGTGTCCCTTGTCCAATTCTCCTGGCTTGGAGCACAAGCTGGTGACCCACACCCTGACACTTGAGACGACACGGCGGGGTGTGTCTGTGGTTTTCGTTTTTCATACCACGCTTGAAGAAACTTCTCCCGGCTGGATTTGGGCCCTCCTACGTCACTTGGGCACACGACTTCCTCCCCTGGAATGGCTCCCGTTTCCATGTAAGGATCTGTGATTTCAAAGAGCGAGACGGGGGAAAAAAATAAGTGAAAGAACTTTCTGACGTGCAATTTAATAAGGGGGTGATAAAATGGAGTCTCAAATTGACCTGCAAGGAATAGCTGTAGCGTTGCCAGGCAACCACACGCATTCTAGATCTCACCAGTCTCAAACAAGCTTCTTGGCCTAAGCCATCACAGCAATAGCAGTTGGGACAAGAGAGATCAGGCTTCCCGATGTCATAAGCACTCTGATGTCAGTAACTTGGACAGTTGCTCACAACTGTTCACAAACCCACGGTGTACTATTTATGTGACCTGACCACTTGCCAAAGCTGCAGCTGGCAAGTCTTGACTACTGAGTGTTAGTGGTGGCTGGAGTCATGGAGTGTGGCCAGTGAGGTCACAGGGGCATGACCAGTTGTTCTGGTTTTCTCCCCATCTTGCCTTTGCAAAGATTCTGTGGATACTTACGCATTGTAGTTGTACAAATACTTAGGACCTAACTAAACCGATAATCGACTTACAGGAATGCAAAACCTCCATACTTATCACAAATCCTACAGTTCCAGCAACACACAAGTGTTGAAAGTTGCAAAACACACACAGAAGACACCCACCATTTCTCCTTCCAATCCTCTTACCCATTCACAAAAATAAGTGGAAAATAGATATTACAAAGACACACACTGTCCACCATTGCTCTCAACAAATATTAATTTGAAAATAAGCTGCTCAAATTAGTAACCACACACATTCTTCCTAGATAGCTATGAAGAATGTGTTTTGAGGTGTGGCTTTCAAGAAAACCGTTCTGAGCAGGGTGGATAGAAATTAATGATTTAAAATAAATAAATAAGATTTTTAAAATAAAATGCTTTTGGAGGAAACACCTTTCTAAAGATAGTTTTCCATTTAAGTTACATTATAGTCCAAAGGCTATTCATCAGGAAATAAGGATTTGTTTTAAGTTTTTCATATTAAACTTCAACTCAGTCTGTTTTGTTTTTTTTAAAAAAAAAAACATTTAACCACATCAGTTAACAAACATGGATACATATGCTATGTTATTGTTTTAGTAAAGTACAGCAGAAAAGTCAAAATATAAACAATTTCATAATTACCTGTCTTTGTATTTCTAATAGTACAGTATAACCAAATCAGTAATTGTTCATATAACTGTAAAAGCTACTCTGAAAATTTATTATTCCAAAAATGAAACCTTCATCTGTTGTTAATATTAATATTATACCAGCAAGAATGAGTCTTTCTATTAAAAAATGATTTAATCAAGCCTTACTGACTGGTGATTTAAATCAATTTGATTTAAATAAATTCCGTTTCCCTTTAATTCCAATATCAGTTATGTGGTACGTGGGGACTTTTTAAAAACATAGACCTGATTAGCTAGAGAACTAATTAACTTTATTTTTTTACAATTTATACACCATGATTAAGGGACGCGGGTGGCGCTGTGGGTTAAAGCCTCAGCGCCTAGGGCTTGCCGATCGAAAGGTCGGCGGTTCGAATCCCCGCGGCGGGGTGCGCTCCCGCTGCTCGGTCCCAGCGCCTGCCAACCTAGCAGTTCGAAAGCACCCTCGGGTGCAAGTAGATAAATAGGTACCGCTTACCAGCGGGAAGGTAAACGGCGTTCCGTGTGCTGCGCTGGCTCGCCAGATGCAGCTTGTCACGCTGGCCACGTGACCCGGAAGTGTCTGCGGACAGCGCTGGCCCCCGGCCTATAGATGTGAGATGGGCGCACAAACCCCAGAGTCTGTCAAGACTGGCCCGTTCGGGCAGGGGTACCTTTACCTTTACCTTTACCTTACACCATGATTGGGCGGGGGGGGGAGAGAAATCAAAGCAGTTTGCAAAAAGAGAAAGAATAAAATTATCCGTAAAAAGTGAACAATGTTTGAAGAGCTTCTCTGAGTGAAAATGAAAGTACAAAATGTGTCTGAGACAGGAAAGCTGGGGAGGGATTTTTTTTTTTAACATTCTTCTCAGGAGGGAAGGCTCCGCCACAGTGACCAGCCTCCACCGCCCAATGTGTTTACAGTAGCAATACTGTTTCTGAATGCATAATTTTATCTGGTGCCACGAGCTTTCATAATAGAAGAGAGCATCGTAAAATAGCGGGTATGCACCACTTCTGTTTACAGTCACTAGGTAAGCCCAGCCCCCCCCCCACCAAAAAGAACCCAATTAAGAGGCCATTGCAAGTTTCCCAAACTCCTTTTGGATAAGATGTCCTCCCACATTGCCATGGGAAGCTGCAGCGTTTAGTGCTAGAATAAGCATTAAATATCTCCGCTGCTTGTTGCATCCCCTTGTCTGTGTGCCAGGTTACATTAGGCCCCAGGCTGAAGAGGATCTGATCCGATACCTTTGCATTGTGCTTTTGTTAGATTTGGCCATGGCAGTCGTAATCCTATCCGTTTGGGAGTAATTCAATTGGCTCTGCTTCTCAGGACTAAGCTCTCAGGCACTTAAGCAGTTCCCGTGCGCTCCCCACCCACCGCAATCCCCGTTTCCATTTCCTGCAATCTTGTCCTATGAAGTGGGCGCATTTACCTATGACACTGTGCCATCCCCCTTTCACACTATTTGCGCTGATGTTCTTGAGGCGGAAGAGAGCCCAACCGAGCCACTCGAACAGCTGCGCTGCAGGCTTTTGTCTTCTAATTACATCAGTGAAGAAGTGTTGTAGGCAAATGACTCCTCTAGTAGCAGAGCATTGCAGTTTAATGTGCAACATGAGCTCCTAACCGGCAGGCAAAACAACACTTCAGCTGAGATGGCCGGCCCCATGACCTTGGCTGTGTTGTGTGGGTGGGAGGGTGAGAGAGAGAGAGAGAGGAGATAGATGGCTCTCATAACAACAGGATTAATCCCTTGAACCTTGCAGAGCAGCTGACAATTAGGCAACAAAGAGCAAGTGAAATATTTAAAGGAGGACTTTTTTCCAACCTGTGTTACTTAATTGGTTTGGTTTGCTTTCCCTGGACATGAATATTTTATCATCCCACCTCAGGTTTCCTTTGAGGCACAAGTGACTAGAACCTACTTTCTTTTTAAATAGTAGCATTGTTACCCTAAAGCTGTGGATAGCTCCAGGATTTTTTGTGGGGGTGGGTGGGGGAGCAGGCAGGTTTCTCACACACAAAAACAGTGGTACCTCGGGTTACATGCGCTTCAGGTTACAGACTCCGCTAACCCAGAAATAGTACCTCGGGTTAAGAACTTTGCTTCAGGATGAGAACAGAAATTGTGCGGCGGTAGCAGGAGGCCCCATTAGCTAAAGTGGTGATTCAGTTTAAGAACAGTTTCAAGTTAAGAACGGACCTCCAGAATGAATTAAGTTCTTAACCCGAGGTACCACTGTATGGGAGGAATAGTGCCTGAGCATTTTGTCAGGTGTCTCACGTCCTACAGATGCTAGAATCATAGGATTGTAGAGTTGGAAGGGACCGCAAGGGTCATCTAGTCCGATGCACTGCAATGCAGGAATCTTTTGGCCAACATGGGACTCGAACCCACAACCCTGAGAGTAAGAGTCTCATGCTCTACCGGCTGAGCTACCAAAGATACTCCTTTCTTTTTTTCTTTTAAATGAAAGCTGGGAATCTGGTGATGATGCCACCCCTAATGGATGGCCATGCCTGAACCTGAGAAGTAAATCCATTCTGAGCCATGAAGCTCCTGTGCCTTTAACTGTACAGCAAGCATAAATTCAACAGAAGGGGGAAGTCATGTGTTTTGAATGTGCACTGGATGTGCGTTAAACTAATGGTGTGGATTCCGCCCCCCTTTTCTATCACTGCATCTTGATGGTAGAAGTAACAGAAACAACGCTTTCTACACTCCTAATAACACCAGTCAGAGAGGTAAGGAAGGAGGGGGCAGAGAACAGAACTGGTTTTAATAACTCTGAGAGGCATTAAAACACTCTGCTTATATTCAGAGGCACTCTTTCTAGAGGCGTTCGAAACTCCCATTGCTCTAGACGCGTTTTGCGAAAGGGAATTTCATTCATGCGAACAGTTTCTGAGCTCTGGGCGCAGTACTGTGTCTAAGATTTCAGATTAAAACTGACACTGCTGGAAGAAAAGGACCTTTTTCTGACTCTCCACTTCTAGCCACTCTCTGAAGACTGGAGAAGGGAGCCTCATAAGAATATTAGGGGGGCGGACAGGGGAGGTATAGCTTTGTGTGTGTGTGTGTTTTTGCAGTCTTTGGATGAGGACTAGACCATGTGAAATATGAACATAAGATTTTAGCTGCAGTTCATTCATTTTTAGCTTTGTATTCTTGTTATTAAAAAAGTGTGCCTAGACACTCCATTGCAGCGCCCACAACCCAGGTTTAAGGTGCCATCCAGCTCCTAGCTTTCATATCTTGTTTCTAATACTGAGATATGAGCAGCTATTGGGAACTTTGGGCTCTCCAGATGTTGCTGAAAATGGTGATGAATGGAAAGAAATTGTTCTTCTAGTTGATGGGAGCCCAGTAAGCAAGGGGACCCAGGAAAGGCTGCTGATTTCTTGCAACAAGACTGCCTCCAAATAATTTCCTGCTTATTTCGTTTAGGGGCGGGGCTCTACTTTTCTTGGGCTGCTGAGGATACACTGAAGCTTGTTTCCATCCCCATCTCCCCAAAAATTGGGCCTGACAGAGTTTTGAGTAATCTTTTCTAGCTAGGACACTGTTCAACACTGATCTTAAACCTTATCATTTACTTATTTACCACCTGCCCTTCATCCTAAGGTCTCAGGGTGGGTTACAGAACTAAAAACAATATTAAAAGTCAATTTAAAACATCTTATATGTTTAACAGAATTTACAGCTGTTAATATATATAGAAATGAGCAAACCAGTGATACTTTAGGGAGCAGACTAGCAGCCCATTACTTACATCATAGGAGCCTACACAACACAAAACACTGTTGCTGTATGTAGGTTTTATTTTATTTTTTATCTTACATTTTGGAAATGAACCTGAACCTGCCCTTACACACCCAGGACCCTACTGTGTGTCGCTGCTGGAAAAAGCCCTAGAGCTGCGTGGGTTTTGCAAAGGTTCCAGGATTTCCTTTTATTATACTTTTGTCCAAAAACTGGAGCTGAGAAACCTTGGTTGCTAGGATGCGACTGGCTCAAGGTCATCCCAGGAGCTTCAAGGTTAAACCTAGCTTTCAACAGCTGTTGGCCTCTTTGGAAAACCCCTTATCATATCTTATTAGCAGGGGAGAGCGAGATGCTCCTCAACCCCCCTCTCTTTCCCCCCTTATGTCCACGCACTCTTTTTGCAGGTGGGTCCCAGGCATTGCACTGGAGAAAGCGAGAAGGCGCTGTGGAAACCACCACCCCCCGTCCCCCTTCAGACCTCCGATTGAATTGTATGGAGGTTGGGAGCGACGTGTGCACTCTTGCCCCCACCCCACCCCAGTGAGAAAACGGTGGAGGGTTAATCATATCTACCGATATGGTAAACGAAAGCAAAAGCCCGACTCCATTCTGGCCTCGTGACCAATGCTGCCACGTTTGCTTTTGAATGGGTGAAAAGTTCTTCTTTTTTTTACAGTGCGTGGTTCGGCCCAGTTTAAACTCGTCTGTTTTTTTAATGCGCAAACCGCATTCGTGTTTTAGTTTAGGTTTTTTGGGTTGTTTATTTTTAAATGGTAGGAATAAAATAGAACCTGGAGTCCAGGCCTCTCCGAAGGCCTCTCGAGAGGGAAGGTTTGCAACGAAGCGGAGCCAATCTTTTTATCTTATCTGAAGGCGGCGCGTACGGGACGCGAAACCCCCGATAAGGGGGGGGGGGCGCAACCTAAAATTTTGCTAAGCAGCTTTCCTACACAGCGTGGATGGGGAAACCCAAACCTCCAAACGGGTTAGAAAAGCGGCGACCTTAAAAACAACCCCTTACTATGACGGCGGCGGTATAAAGCCGTTCTAGTTCCTGCTCTGTTAGCTGTATTAATTATTATTATTATTTAATTTTTATTACACTCCCTCCCATCTGGTTACGTTTTTCCAGCGGCTTCCAACGCATATAAAAACCATAATAAAGCATGGCTCTTTCAGGAGATCCTCAAAAGATGGAGAATCGCAACATGCCGGGGAGGATTGTGTGTGTTGTGCGTCTTTTCCTTGGTTGGACGAGGCGGACAAAAAGCCCTACGCCTACTCCCCACTGTCTCCCCTATAGAGAAGCTCCTCTTCAAGGGGGCGCTTTGCTAAAAGGCGACGCCTTGGCTCTCCCTCTTCTGCCCCTTCCTGCGCCCAGCAGTCTTAACACGGATGACAAATCTTGCTGGACAGCAGCGATTGCCGCAGCCAGATCCTGCACAACTTCGAGTTTTAGTGCTTGTAAAACCGCAGTAAGGCGATGTCTTTAACTAAGGCACACCCGCCGCCAACTCCACTTCTAATGAATGCGTAAAACGGTGTGCAAGGTAATATTTCCTGATTCGGTTCCAGATGAAGATGGCTCGGGTGGTGGAGAGGAAGCCAAGGCCCGCTGAGTTCAATGGGGCTTGTTACTCCCAGGCAATGGAGTACATAACTGCAACCTTCACATGCCAGCTGCCCCTTCAAAGTGCACACACCCCTTCAAATCGAAAAGGGATGGGAATTGGAAATATATATATATACCGCCGGGCCACATCAATAATTTGGCCTACGGGAAAAGGAAGGAGGGGGACTTATTATTTCGGACGAATGAGCTTTAAATATAGCGGGACATGCAAACAAACACAAACAAGCAAAGGAGATGGTGAACTAACCTGTTTCTTCTCAGCTACCCGTTGTGTGAGCCCACCTCTCCAGACTGGAAAGGGACGGCAGGTAAAATGCAAGTGGCAATCTTGCTTTTTTCTTTCTCTTTTAAAGATTCCCTCTAAACAGAGGTTGGCTAAGGAACCTTGTTGGGCAGAAATACAGGCCCCACCCAACCTGCGTAAAGTAGTTCCTGCGTATGGAAGCCTTATCTTAATGACTCTAATGATGGTTTTGGGGAGGGGTGGTGGCTATCCTGCTTGTCCTTTTTTAAAAACAAAAGTTCGCTCCGCCTGAGGTTATTTCCTATTTACCCCTTTTCCCTCCCCCTAGCAAGTAGGCAAGTTACTTTGAGAAAGGAGCTAGCTCCTGAAAAAAAAGACCAAAATAGGATGTATGTTAAGAAAGGCTGATGGGCTTGACAACTTGGCCCTATGAACTTTACTTACTGGACACAGGCATGGCATGGTTATCTCTAAAAAGGGGCCACTATCTGGAATATTCTAGTACAAAGAAACAGAATCATACCTATTTGAGGGGGAAACTTTGCCCCAAGGAACAGAACTTTCTACTCTATTGAATCTTTTCAGTTCTCCAAATGGAAAGGCCAAGAGGGAAAGAGCAACATTTTGTTTTGAATTTGCTTTTCCACTCAGGATTTAGCTATCTGTCCTGTTTATAAACCAGAATAAATAAAATGTCACTCTGAACGTCTGTGCAGGATTCAGAATCCTCTTGGTAAGCAAGCATGAGGAGAGAGAAGAGTCTCGTGCTTCCTGGTAGGGCCTGAAACAGCAAGGCCTCCTTCCACAGCAAGCAATTGGTCTACTTTGTAATATTTTCTCAGCCAGTTAGCTATTTGTATTATACTAATGCTCCCATTGTATAATCTGCCAGAAAGACTACAATGCACAACATTTTTTTATACTGTTGCTTTAAGCATAAACAAGGGGAGTAATATCTCCTGTAGTGCCCCGTACCTATTTAGCAGGGACACAATATTTTAATTTTGGGGGCCAGTGTTCACATCTTCCTATTGATTTCCAGAGAGAAAGCCATGCTAATCTCTTGCAGCAAAACCAGCAAAAAGCTTTATGGTAGCTTTAAGGACTCGTACGTTTGCCATGCCATAGTCTAGTGTCCATAAAAGTTTATGCCATAATAAATTTGTTGTATTTATAGCACTGCTAAATTATTTGTTTTTATGCTACTGGTAAAATTGTTGAAGCTTCCCTCCCCCTAATCTGGAATGCCCAATACAGCAGTAACAGCTGGAACAAAAACATTTCTCTATTTTTAAAAAATGCATTAAGGTCCCTATACTTCAACTGACAACTTTTAACAAACAATGCCCCAGACTAATTATGTTAGCTTGGAATTCATATGTAGATTTGACACTATCAGACTGAACAGAAAGAAAATGATTGAATTTGTACCTCCACAAGTGCTTCAGGTTCTTTTGCTAATTAATTACCAGCTGGACTCACTCTGATTGGATCTTTTTATCCATTTGAATGGCCCTTGTTTGCAATAGTAATGGATCACATGATTTTTTTATTTTTTGCTTTCTAGCCTTCCTTTCTTCTGTCTCCTGTTTTCTGAGGATTTCACTTTATCTGCAATCTACAAGCTTGTATTGTAGTTACACTGATTTACACTTCAGTCCCAGTAAGTAATACATGTGTCTTTCAGAGCTTCATGTTTTGCTATTGTGTTTGACTCTAGCACATGCTTTACGCAGGCAAAGACCGTTGTCTCGGTTTTCCCAGTGCCACTGCTAACCATCTGCTGCCATCATTGGTTGAAAAGTTCGGCCATGCCATTGGGAATCTTGAATTATTGATGCCATCTTTCCTTCATACTCCCTGTTCCCTCACGGCATACGTATCCTGGCTGAACCTAAGTTTACTATGAAAGTGGATGTACTGGAAATATCAAGAAGGGCTTCTACAGGCTGTTGAAGAAGAAAGGAACACGCTTATTAAAGCATTAGGCTGCACAGAACGCTGACTTCTGATCTCATCACTGCTAATCCCATTGTTGGAATTGAGAGGGAGGAGACTGGTAAGTTGGATAAGGACATTTAGACTAAACTGAAAATGTAAACAAATTGGCTGACTTCGAAATGGAAACTTGAAAAAGTATTCTTAAAGTGGCGCCTCTAAAATATTGAAAGTTGCCTTATATTCAGAGCCCACATAATTGCTGTAAAGGATGCAAAACAAAATAATGTATTTTATTGGACCAAGTTACATTAACATAAGATTAACATAGGCAAGTGTTTTTAGAAGATTTGCACTGCACTCATTCAGACAAGATTAAAGCCTTAGTATTCAGTCTAGGTAACATGTTATATTGCAGAATTTCACTCATATAACAAGTGAAAATTTTCATTGGACTCAAAAGCCAATGTACTGCAGTCCTGTTTTCTTTGGAGCTCAAGTTCCTTCTCTTTTTTTGTTTCTTAATTTAATTTTTCCTACAAATAATTCTTGAGGCCACTGCCTTTTCCACATAAAAAGGGTGAAATGAAACAAATTACTCTATAAATAATAAATCAGTATAAATTCTATCCATTAAACGTTTTCTGATATAAAATATTCTATTCCTAACAATCCTTAATAGGCTTCCTCATATCTGGCATGCTGGAACAGAACCTGATATTTTGTTATGCTGAGTGCACAATAGTGCTTCTATGAGTTTGGAACACAAATAGTACTTTCCAGTATTCCTCTTATGTTCATAGCCATTTTTTGCTTCCCAAACTAACAGTGATTTGTGGAAAACACTGAAACCACATGAGAAGTAGTTGACAATGGTCTACTGGAAATTTGTGTCTAAATACTAATTTCAAAGCTATGGGAGTATAGAGGTCTATTTTTCTGTATCAGTCAAACCAAGTGAGTCTCAAATTCCCTTAATTGTTTGAAATATATTTGCACAGTGATGTAAATATATCCCACAATGCATGGTATATAAATTAAGGCACATGGTGGAGTTTATGTGCCCAATTTGTATTGTATGCCTTATTTAACAAGAACAGAAACTGCATTTTTGGATGCCATCACAGTTTTCTCATTGTGGGCTGAGCAGAGGTGTGCAAAGTTTTGTCTTTCTTATTTACTTATTACAGGGGTGGATAATCAGGCTGTAAATGTGGTAAAATCAGAGGTGGCTAAGCTGTGGCCTTCCAGATGTTAAACTACAACTCTCACCATCCAGAAACATTGGCCATGCTGGCTGAGGCTGATCTGAGGTGGAGTCCAACAACATCAGGAGGGCCACAGCTTAGCCATCTCTGATTTTACCACATTTGCAGCCTGATTGTCCATCCCCCATGGAGTTCAAGGTAAGTTGAAGTATTTATGGAGATGAAAGCCCCCCACCCCCAAACAAAGAGTGGCAAAAGTTTTGTATGCAGCTTCACCTGGAAGGGAAATACAGTGGTACCTTGATTCTCAAACTTAAGCCGTTCCGGAATTCTGTTCCAAAACCAAAGCGTTCCAAAACCAAGGCACGCTTTCCCATAGAAAGTAATGCAAAATGGATTAATCTGTTCCAGACTTTTAAAAACAACCCCTGAAACAGCAACTTAACATGAATTTTGCTATCTAACGAGACCATTGATCCATAAAATGAAAGCAGTAAACAATGTACTGCAGTCACACAATCAATCAGTAGCTGAACTGGGTTCCACACAGTCACAAAAACAAACAAAAAAAGAGCCGCAGAAACAAAATAAATAGCAAAAAGAAACAGACCTCAGTGTAACACTCAAAATGGAAGCATGGCACTCAAATCAGAAGCATAACACTCAAAACGGAGCATGTTCAGCTTCTGAAAAAAGTTCGCAAACCGGAACACTTACTCCTGGGTTTGCAGTGTTTGGGTTCCAAGTTGTTTGAGTACCAAGGCGTTTGAGAACCAAGGTACCACTGGGCATATGTGAGAGAAGTTCTATACTTTAGTGTAACATTTCCATGTCAGTTTTGCTATCAAGCTGCCCACATCAGCAAAGGGGTGTGACAAAATACAGTTTCAGGTCTTAGACGATTGGATAATAGAGAATAAGAAATCCAGATAATAAGAAATCGGCCACCCCTTCTGCAGGTGATTTGTGGATTAAAAAAAAAAAAATTACTTGCACATTCATTGCACATAGAATATGACATCTTTCCTCTTAATAGATTGTGTGCTTACGTATATAGGAAGAATGGCACCTTCTCGGTCTAAAGCAGAACGCAAAACATCCAGAGAACAGAAAGCTGAGCATGGCAGCCAGGAAATAACAACACATGTTTCTCGAAAAAAGAAAAAGCATGTTGACGAATCAAAGAACCAGGACAGAAGGCTGAAGAAAAGAAAGAGCAATGAGAGAACTAATTCTGAAGATTCATCCTCTGATGAGGATGGGGTTCCTGTTGTCTCCGTGCAGGGCACAGCAAAGGGCAAGGGAGAGGTGAGAAGGCTGAAGGAAGGAAGGAAGAGTAGCTTCAAGAAAGAAGGAATAGAGAAGAGAAGTTCCAAGGTCAGAGAATGTCATTCTGATAGAAGACATGAGGAGCAGTTAATGTGCAAGGGAGAGAAGAACAGAAGAAGGGTCATGAGGCAAGATGATCAGATTTCAGGACAATGGCACAATGCCAGCGCGAAAAGCTGTGAATCTAAGGACACTGAAGACAATGAGAAACACAACTTGAAAAGGAAACATAAGAAGCAACCAAGCAAGAGAAAGAATATTGCTGATACTGAGTCCCTCACAATAGAAAATGAACAAGGTTCCCCTTGGAAGAAGCAAGAGTCATACCAGAGAAGTCATACTGAAAGCAAGGGACATTATAAGAGGAAGCCTCACTATAAGGCTAGTGGTAAGACTACCAGAGAAAAATGTGGAGGGCACAAGAAGACACATACTAGGAAGTCAGCTAGAATACTTTCCAAAGCAAATCTTGTGGATTCAGAAGGTTCATCATCATCATCTTCAAACTCCCAAGATAAATACAGTTTGAACCAAAGAATGGGAGATAAAGAGACTGGAAAGGACAAGTTCAAAGTCAGAGAGCGTAGACAGAACTCTTTGGAAGATGATAATGAAGAGCACTGTTCTAAGAAAGTGTTACCCACTATTGGGGAAGATCAACCTGCAGGCAAAACTAGTGACTGTCAAGAACTTCAGGAAACAGCCAGTGAAAGTGAAGGAAAGTCAGAGATCATAGCAGCAAGACAAGAGGCTGAGAATGAAGAGAGTCACTCTGAGATAGATGAGAAAATAAAAGGGAGTGATAAAAGATATGTGGCAAGAAAAGTTGCAGCAAGTGATAATGATGAGCAAAGTGGTGACTCAGACAATTGCAGTAGTAGCCCTACAGAGGAAGAGAGCAATGATGGGGAGCATGAAAATCTTTCAGAAAAAGGGAGTGGCAAAGAAGCCTCTGATTATGAGCAGAGTATACCTGGAAGTGAAGAGGAGGAAAGTGAGATGAGCAGCTTTGCAAAAAGAAAAAGTAGAAACAAGAAAAGATCAAAGCTCCTCAAGTTTGGCTCGAACAAAAATCCTCAAGAGAACCAGCAGACGGAAGAGAACATGAGTGTCAATGACAAAACCACCACCTCCTCACTACAACTAATAAAGCACAAAAGTGAATATCGTGGTAAGATTGATCCATCCAAACAAGGCATGCATTTAGAAGAGCAAACAAGCCGAGATGCAAGTTCAGGAGTAGATGCAGTGGCCTTGCTCGAAAAGAGATATAGCCACCTGACTTCACAATCCAAAATTCTGCTAAGCCTAAAAAGCAGGCATAAGGATGCTAAAGCCAAACTATTGACAAGTGGCAGCAAGCTTTGTCCTAAGGCAGCAGAAATTGGCTCTGATTTGAAGAAGGCTGGAAGCATTCATCCAAAAAAGAGTACCAAAAAAAATGACAAAATGGTTTCTAGAGCCAAGGAGATTAAAGAATCAAGTCTCTCTACTGCTTCAAGCTCAAACGTTAACGCTGGAAAGCTTTCTGTTGAGAAGAAAAAGAAAATTGGAAAAGTAACTGGAAATGTCAAAATGGCTTCAAATCAGGTCCTGGAGACAAGAGAGGAAGAGGAGCTAGTGGAGGAACAAACTGTTGAAGATGCTGCCGGAAAAGGCACAATCTCTTCTAAGCAAACGAAATCCAAATCTCTACAAACCCTTTCAGCGTTTAAGAAAGTGACCCATTGGCTTAGCCATAAGCCTCCCAAGAAAGCAAGCTTGAAAGAGCGCTTCTTACGCGTGGCACGTGCAGTTGGCCTCTCTGGATGGCTCTTCAAGAAGTTTGGCAAGAAGAAGAGGAGCAACAAATCATTTGGATTCAGGAGAAGAATGGCTATCCGGATTGTTGGCACTGTTGGGCTGGCCAAGCGATGTGGCAGGCCTTTCCATGACTCAACAGGGGAGCAAATGAAGAAACACTTGTTAGAATGTGATCAAACCGGAGATGAAGATACAGTTGTGAACAAAGAACTGGAAGAAGGGGCAAGGTCTTCAAGGAATCTCAGTGGACAGTCTGAGGAAGAGAAGAGCAGTATCACGGATGCCAAGTTTGCCATTGTGTTCCCCAGGGTTCATCAGTTGGTGAAGTCCCAAAATGCTTCTCTTGAAATTGACTGTAGTGGACCACAGCTGCAGTCATGTGACCAGCCAAGCAGGAAAACAGTAATATCTGTCCAGCCAGATGCTAAATTGCAACATGAATATTGTAAGCCAAATGGCCAAAGGAATAGTCAAGTGCTTCCTTGCAGTTCTCGAGCTGATGTATCTATACCAGGTATGTAAAATCAAGCTAATCCTAAAGTAAGGTAAAGGGACCCCTGACCGTTGGGTCAAGTTACGGCGCTCATCTTGCTTTACTGGCCAAGGGAGCCAGCATACAGCTTCCAGGTCATGTGGCCAGCATGACTAAGCCTCTTCTGGCAAACCAGAGCTGCGCACGGAAACGCCGTTTACTTTCCCGCCAGAGCAGTACCTATTTATCTATTTGTACTTTAATGTGCTTTCAAACTGCTAGGTTGGCAGGAGCTGGGACCGTGTAACAGAAGCTCACCCTGTCGCGGGGATTCGAATTGCTGACCTTCTGATTGGCAAGCCCTAGGCTCTGTGGTTTAGACCACAGCGCCAAAAAAAACCATTAAGTTGCTTATGCCACATAATAAAGACTCTTAAGAAAAAGAAAAAGGCAGGTCTTTAATTATGCTCCATTTCCCCCAAATATAGTCCTCCATGTACCTTCCTCTCAGCTTTCCTGCAGTACCTTTCCCCAGTCAATGGCCATGTCTATTCTATAACTTAAGTTTGTAAGCCAGGAAATGCGCCATTAGTTCTCCCTTACCCAGCCTTACGCTATATATTCCCCCCCCCCCATTTCTCTCATTTCTTAAAACCAGACAATGAAAAAATGGGGAGAATTCCTCTGGGAATTTGTAATAATGATTTTGAATCTTCTGTTGTTGTTTTTTAACTCTAGCTGAGTTAAGAGCTGTTACCACACTACCTCAGGAGACAAATATTGCTCTTTGCCATGCTGCCATTTTGAAATCCCATCCAGTAGGCTTTTTCTGTTGAGCTGAAATTCTTGAGGGGGAATGGTGGGTCAAAACAGTGTTTTGGTTTTCATTAGTATACATTTGTGAAGTTTTTAATATTTGAAGTTTTATTCTGTTTTTAGTGTTCTGTTGGGAGCTGTCCAGAGTGGCTGGGCAAACCTAGCCAGATGGGTGGGGTATAAATAATAAAGTTATTGAAGTTATTATTATTACTGTGATGTTGCTGTAATGATGTGCCCTTGATCCAAGAGGAAAGCAACATCTGGTTCCTTGAATAAGACTGAAGCGTTCATTTGCAAACTTCAGACTTGGATACCATCAAATACAACTAGAAACGGTTGATGTAACATGTAACCTGCTCTCTTTTTTTCTAAGTTGAAGGAAGGGTGTTACAAGACTCTGTACCTTCCAGCTTGGGGGAAGATGACAAGGCAGACCTCAGCCAGAGGAGCATGCCAGAAACCATGGAACAAGTGCACTGGACTCAGCACCAGCCTTTTACATGTGACCCTACCGCTTGGCTGAATTCTGAAACGCTGCTCCCACGGCTCACCATTGAGAACTTAAGCAAGTGGACTTTATATAAAGAGCAGGATCTGGCCAAGTCTCTTAGGTCAAAAAAAACATTGCAGGGAAGGTGGGAGGCAGAAGATATCACTGAAGATGTCCTTGAGATGGACATGATGCAAAAGCAGGTTGGTGCATTCTGTGCTAGAGATCATCGTGTGGGATGTGGCTGAATTGATGTTATGTATCTCTTTGAAATGCCATTGTTATATACCTTCCAGATGTATAAAGATGAGGATTGCTACATGGAATTTGAAAAAGTGGAGGACCTTTCCAGGTTGGAGTAAGTATGGCGCAAGGTGTTTTTCTGATAGAAGTGTATGAGGAAACCCAGTATCATCAGGGTCCAATCCAGGATTCAGCGTGTAGTTATGTATTGATTTACTTCCAACATCAGTAGTAAACATTTCTTCAAATTAACTGCCGGATTTTGTTTTGGGGGGGTAGAAAAATAGGTATGTTATCAAATCAGAACCCTCAAATATAATATTTCTTCCCCCCCATCCAGGGAAGTCAGCGAAAGCTCTGTGCTGCTGTGCCTGAAAAAGAGATTCCATCGCAACTTTATTTATGTATGGATATTACTTTCTTAATCTCTCTAATTGATTGTCATAAGAAGTAAGTGCTTGTGTGTAAGAATGTTGAGGATGGGTGGGAGACACTGATTTCCCACATGGGGAAGAATCCGCAATGGAACCCTTTGTGACTGAATATAACAGTGCCATTTTCTTAGTGTAGAACAGGGGTTGGGAACATTTTTCGGCCAGAGAGCCACGTCTTTATCTCTCCCTCTGCTGGTGGGCCAACCTAGGCAGGTGGGCAGAGCTGGCTACCTGTCTCTCACCTGACATCGCAGTAAGACCAGGGAATGCTTCCCGTTGAAGCCCTAATGGTTGCAAACCAAACCATGGGGCTTTCAAACAACCCTTCATAATTGCAACGAGAGCTAGCAGGCAGGTGGGAGTGAGCCTTGCTTGATAAAGGAAGAACTATGAGCTGTTTGATGTTGGGTGTGTGGCCTCATGAGCCAGTTGGGGAGGCCTGGAAGGCCATGTTAGGTCTGCAGTCTGGAGATTCTCCACCCCTGGTCTTTACAAGAGTAAAGGGAGGGGACTTGGGTTTGAAATTCCTGCCCTGCTTTTGAGGATAAGTAAAGCCAAGGCAATGCTGTGCTTCTTCGTAGACGTACATTGGGCATATCTTGATCTGTATCAATCCTTTCAAGCCACTCAGCCTTTTTTCAGAAGATGTGGTGATCCAGTACCAGAATGGCCTGCTCTCCAGAAATGCACCGTATGTCTGCATTGTGTTTTCTCCTTGTCTTATTCCAATAATCTTATTCATGCTGCATACAAAATCCTGCCTTTCATTTGCAATCTTGGGCTCATTTCACTTGGCCAAAGTGATTGTGCCTCTCTTTGGAATTTAGGAATATGGCACAATTCTTTCACTCATTTCAGTGACAATGTTGCTATTGGATTTTATATATGCTTGCTCACACACAAACACACACACACACACACACACACAACGTTCATCATCTCACTCAGATCTGCAATGTAATTTGTTTATGTATTTGTTTTTGATTTCTGGGGCTCGGGCAACAAATTACTGATTTTTGTCATAGGGTTGGAGTTTTTGTCCCAGGGAAGCAGGTTGCACACAATAAGAGTGTTCTAGAAGCAAAGAACTTTACAAAGTGCTGCTAACCCATTGTGGGTTTAAATTCCCACCCAAACCTTTGATCATGTTTAGCAATGCTCCTGCTAGGGTTTTTATCATAGAATACTGGTATTATTTTGAAATAAAGCTGATGTCCTTCCCCCCCCTTTTTAAAGCACTTTCTGAACACATGACTCCATAATGGAAAGCCTGAGTGATCAATTTAACACACGCCTTACAAAAAGTTGGACTAGGACAAGTTATCCTTGCCAAGCTGACTTTAAATGCCAGCATGTTGTTGGTTTTTTAAAGATATTTCATCGACACTCCACAAATACTCTAATTTGTAAATACTTTGCAAAAGCGGAAATTACTGAAAACAAGGTGTTTGGGTGCTGACCTTTGCACCTGAGCAGCTTCTCTAGCCAGCTGTGGCTTTTTCTCCTATGCCCTAATGATCCTAT
Source organism: Podarcis vaucheri (assembly GCF_965113315.1). NCBI lineage: Eukaryota > Metazoa > Chordata > Lepidosauria > Squamata > Lacertidae > Podarcis > Podarcis vaucheri. Next base: position 39,209,266 of record NC_138760.1, read on the forward strand.
GAAGGGTAGTCTTTCCCGTTCCTTAATTCAATCAGGGGAAAGAAAGTGGAATTGATTGTTTTCACAACACTGTGTGCTTGCCTTGCGGGGTTGCAGTTTACACAGAAATAAAACAAAAGACAAAAAGATTCCCAACACCCAATATATTTAGTAGGTTACTGTAAACTAGGTTGACTTTGAGATAGTAATGGTCAGCCTCATTTTCAAAGAGTATACAGTTGTTTGTTTGTGTTGGTAAAATCATAAACTAGAGGGTGTCCAGAGATCCACAGCAAAAAGCAGCCTCTATTCAATAGCCCTGTGTCGTAGACAGACTTTAAGATTGTAGTGCCTTGAACTGGAATAATTTCCATTAACAGTAAAAAGAGTCTTTAAGAACTTGATTAATTTTTAGATGCAACTCCTTTATTTATCCCTTCACAACAACATGGCTGTAAGGCAGACAGGTTTTATAATTGTAATGGCCAGACTCATATTAAATTAACAGGGCCTGACATATATTTCCCATTGGGGAGATTTTTTAAAAAAAAATAATGAAACAGTTCTTCACAATAACCCTCTATGGTAGGCAACTTTTAAGTAATCTCTGGTTTCAAACCAAAAATAGAAAAATTCATGGTTTCTTATTGCTTACGGAAAGTAATATGTAAGTGTGCTGCTGATTTAATTTGAGGCTGGCTATTACAGTCTTAAAGGTCTGCCATGCCGGGTTGGTGTTAGTGAAGGGCTGCAGCTAAGAACTAGAAAAATCCACCTGTTCAGATGCCAGTATAATGCTTTGATCTGAGACTGGCTTAAACCATAGAACAACAACAACAAAATCTGTATGAGACCCATTTTGCTATTAATATTCTGATCACTCCAGTTTTAAATACCTTCTTATCTCACATGGCTGTATTATGCCAAAGTGCTCAGCTTTGGGGTTTGCTGCCAACCAAAGTACTTTATTACAATAGCTTGTGGAGGACTAAGTATAATGTGGGGAAGTTTTTAAGCCTCCTGGCGTGCATTCCACTAAATCTAATGTTTATCGCCAGGATACTCAAGCCAGTGTGGTGTAGTGGTTAAGAGCGGTAGACTCATAATCTGGTGAACCGGGTTCGTGTCTCCGCTCCTCCACATGCAGCTGCTGGGTGACCTTGGGCTAGTCACACTTCTCTGAAGTCTCTCAGCCCCACTCACCTCACAGAGTGTTTGTTGTGGGGGAGGAGGGGAAAGGAGATTGTTAGCTGCTTTGAGACTCCTTAGGGTAGTGATAAAGCAGGGTATCAAATCCAAACTCCTCCTCCTCCTCCTCCTCCTCCTCCTCCTCCTCCTTCTTCATCTTCTTCTTCTCCCAACCTCTCTCCCAATTTCATTCTCTAACTAAAACTTTCCATGGCTCAAGCACTCTCAACCCTAGACTTAATGGCTCTGAGCCACAGCATCTGCACAGTTTGGTTCTGTTAGGTTACAGGTGGGCAAGCTGTGGCCCATGGTATAATTTTTGACAGTTCTCGGATACAACAATCCAGAGAAAGTTAAGCACAATTAAGTTCTACAGAAATCTTGCATTTATTGGAATAAGCTGCTCTGGTTTCTTCCTCCCCCCCCCCCCCCGAAGGAGTGTGAGGTATGAAATGTTAATAAACATGGTCCAATTTCAGCATCTGCTACCCAATGTGGCCACTTCTGCCTCAGGAATTTCCTGTCCTCCCTTACCTTACCACTCTGCCAGCTCTGCTGCCTAAATATTTCAATGTGCTTGTACAAAAAGTAGCTGTTGATAAGGTGTTGTGTCAATCTCTGTACAAATAAGCCTGAACTAATTTTGATGCGACTGGAATTTAGTAATAACTAAAAACTGGCTGAGTAATAACATGGGTTTTCTTCTTTCTCTCTCCCCCCCCCCATTTCTTTTGGTCCCCTTGCAGACATATATTTGCCATCACAGAAATGGCATATGCCTTCTCTCAGAGCTCAGAGAAAGAGCAGTGCATTGTCCTCAGGTAAGAGAGAGATAAAGGCAACTTTCCTAAGATTGTCTGAGATTTATTTTCCATCTCCCTATTGCTTCTTCTGCACTGATGCAAAAGGGGCCCAAGTGTCATTAGGGGCACTATTCAGGCCATGTTTGTTGGGTGTTTTCCTGGAAGTAAGCAATTGAATTCAGTGGAACTTACTTCTGAGTAGAAATATTGTGGTGTTGAGATTTCTCTTCAGGATTCTGCTGCTTCTGCAGCTAATCTGCAGCCATGTAATACAGAGGGCCAATAGACAAGCCACCTGCTTGACTGGCACAGGCTTCCTCAACCTCAGCCCTCCAGATGTTGTTGGCCTACAACTCCCATGATCCCTAGCTAGCAGGACTAGTGGTCAGGGATGATGGGAATTGTAGTCTCAAAACATTTGGAGGGCCAAGGTTGAGGAAGCCTGATCTAGCGCATTCTTTCATTGGGACAGGAGGGGAGGAATTAGTGCTTTGGATATGACTTGCCAGCATTTGGTGTGTTTAGGAGCATCATACCAATCTTCCAAATATGCATCTCATGTTGGGACAGTATGTGGGAACCTTGGTGCATGGTGGTGGTGGTGGTGTGAATCTGCCATAGTTGGTTTTCAGCATGGCTTTATTTTATGGACTACTTGCCCTTTATGATCAAACCTATTGATTTGGGTGGCCATTAACACCATTGAGGTTTCTCTTGAGCTTCCAGCAGTCTTTTCAGACTGGTTATATTGCCATAAAAGTTGTGTTTTGTTTTTTCCCCCTTTTTGGCTGACAAATTATCTTCGTCTTTGTTGCTGTTTATAATAAGCAATGGACAATGAGATCTTAATTGGATTTTTTTTTTCAAGAAAGAAAAGGGAAAAACCCCACCAGTTCAACTGTTGATAAACTGCACTGGTGGAGAATGTGATCCAGCAACTTAAATAACAGTGACGATCTTTGCATTACACCTCCCTCCTTTTTAATGTTTTCCAGTGGACACAGTGGCTCGGGAAAGACTGAAACTGCCAAAGCGATCATCCTCTATTTGTCCAGGCTATACCAAAGGCAAGAAAGCCATGGGATAAAGCAAGTATGTGTACTATTATTTAACATTTCTTTAGTGACAATAAGATGTTCAGAAGTTAGGTTGCCATTGAGCACAATTAGTGCATGTTGCAGCCCGAATACTAAATGCTTGGTCTGAAAATAAATCTTAATGAAATCTTCCATACAAATACATTTAAAAAGGTAATGAATTAATTAGAATTTTATATCCGCTTACCCTGGGAATAACCACCATTGAGCTCAATGGGACCCATAAGATTGTACTAAAAGTAATGTAATGTTATTGATTGATTAAAAAAAATAAGGCAGCATCTTTAATATTAATATTGTCCTTGTCCTTACAGCCATCTGATGTGTTACCCATCTTGGAAAGTTTTGGAAATGCAAAGACCATCTTAAATGACAACTCCAGCCGCTTTGGAAAGTTCTTGCATGTCCACCTAAGACAGTGAGTTAAAAAAAAGAAATTAATATTTCTGTTTGAAACAGAAAAAGCATAGATAGTGGGGGATGCAAAATCAACAGTAAGGTAATAACTTTATTAGGAACAATGTATTTTTTAAAAACTTACTGAACGTGTAAAGCTAGTGGATGTGTTAATGGAGGATATAGCCTTATCAGTGATTCCTGTTGGCTCATGTTCACATGCTTGGGATGGATTCCAAGGGATTCCAGTCAGCTTCTCTTTGCTGTTTGAGGAATGATGGTCTGCTCTTAAGAACCGTACGGACACACCAAGGAGTCTTGAGGACAGCCTGCCTCTGTCACATGAGAGGCTGTTCTCGGAATCGTTTCCAATGAGAGACTGGTTCTCTTGGGCTCCACCCAGAGCAAGGGCAAGGAGACAGGTTCCCTTCCAGCAGCAGGAGGAATGGAGCTGAAATGGCTTACCTCAGGAATGGCAAAACTATTGGCCCTCCAGACGATGCTGGACTCCAGTTCCCATCATCCCTGACCTTTGGATGTTCTGGCTGGGGTTGATGGGAGTTGGAATACAACAACAATAGGAGGGCCAGATGTTCACCATTTCTGACTTATTATAAATCTGTTAAGAAATAGTGTGCAAATCAGCTCTGGTCTACAAGCTGGTGCCTCTTGGGAGATGACAGCACTTCTTAATTTATTATGTAAAAGAGACTGGTGCAGTAACAACAGATTCATCTTTAGTTTTTCTCACATAAAAACTACCATGCGCCTTAATTTGTATGTCATGCTTTCATTGACCGGGTCTCACTGTGCATTCTAAACTCCCACAGCTTTGAAATTCCAAGTATTCAGACGCCAGTTGTCAGTATTCCCCAGCATTTATTTGAATCAAAAGACCTCCCTCAGATACTTTTCCATGAGATTTCAGTGTTTTCCACAAATCACCATTAGTTTGGGGAGCAGGAGCCTGTGTTTTAAGAATGCTACTAAACCTCTGAATGCCTTATTTCTTCAATGGCGAGTGTTCAAAAAATTGCCTTGCATTATTGAACAAAACCTCCCATTCCATAAAGTCTATAGTCAGGGCAGAAAATAAAACGACTCGTCTTACAGAAATCTCTTCCTCATAGCGGATTTATGGTGGGAACGTCCATCTCTCAGTACCTTTTGGAGAAGTCCAGAGTTGTTTTTCAGGTAAGGACAAAAGTGTTCTCGCATGTCAGATGGCCGATAAATTACCTGTGTGCATGAGACGCACTATTCTATATTAAGTAATCCCGCTTCCATGTGTGACCTGCAAACCCACATAGGGAAGAGTTTTTTGGGTAAAAGGGAATGGGATGGGGGACAGGATTTGTGGAGATCTGAGTTTGTGCTAGTTGTTTGTAGATGCTTTTAATATTTCTCCTTCACCCTGGCCTTTGATACCTTGAGATGTAAATTTTTAGGACCCGCCCTATTCTTGTGACTGCAATTGTTGTATTTTAAATGGCTGTGATCCACTCTGGGGTGTTAATGGTGATGATTATGATACCACCTTCACATGATGTGGGAAGTCACATCCTCTTGAGCAAAAGCTGCGCCTCCATGTGGGAAGGTAACTAGTCTACAGAATCACCTTGCAAATTCTGAAGCTTGAACATGGCAAATTGGGGGCGGGGGGCAGGTCTATAAACATGGATTATCAGTGAAGTTAGACATCAGTCAGCAGTATCCTACAATCACTGTGTCCACCATCTGTACTGTTCATTTTAAAATCTCAGAAAACTGCTGGCAGTCAGCAACTTTTTTTCTCCCAAGTAGTATATTCCTGTTAAAGAGAACGATGCTGATCCACACTATCCACTGATAGCACAGCCATGACTCTCTCTAAAGCAGGCATAGGCAAACACGCCCTCCAGATGTTTTGGGCCTACAACTCCCATAATCCCTAGCTAACAGGACCAGTGGTCAGGGATGATGGGAATTGTAGTCACAAAACATCTGGGAGGACTGAGTTTGCCTATGCCTGCCCTAAAGAATCCTGAGAACTGTAGTTTGTTAAGGTGGCGGTAATAATAATAATTAATAATAATAATAATAATTTATACCCTGCCCATCTGACTGGGTTTCCCCAGCCACTCTAGGTGGCTCCCAACAGAATGTTAGAAAAACACGATAAAATATCAAATATTTAAAAAAATCCCTAAACAGGGTTGCCTTCTCAAAGTCAGATAGTTGTTTATTTCCTTGACATCTGATAGGAGGGCGTTCCACAGGGTGGGCGCCACTACTGAGAAAGCCCTCTGCTTGGTTCCCTGTCTAGGGACTGGTCCTCCAAGAAGGGAAATCTGCTGTTCCCAGGACTCTTCAGGGCTGAGCCACATGCTTTAAATGTGTGTTGGGTGTGCTTTAAATGTATGGGGTGGGATTCAACTTAAGTCCTAATAACAAGGGCAATGGGGCTTCCGCCCCTCTCCTTGTGCACCCCCTGATATTGACTCATTGGAGTCAGAAGAACCTCCAGAAAAAAGTGCAGGGGGGAGGGGGAGGAGGAGGAGGATTGTTCTGTTTGGCAAGCGAAAAAGCCTGAGATGACATAACAATTGCAATAGCAGAATGTTCAATTCCTCCCATGGTGTGGATCTGCGAGGGCTACCTCCTCTTTGTTTTTTAGGGCCGAGGTGAAAGGAGCTTTCATGTGTTTTATGAGCTGCTGTGTGGTCTTCCAGTAGGACAAAAAGAGGAACTTTACCTGCAGGAGGCAGAGACTTACTTTTATCTAAACCAGGCAAGTAAATAGATGGTTTTAGACACTCAGCTGAGCCACAGCAGTGCTTGCCTTGCTTTACAGAAATAGCTTGACTCGGATGTATTTTCCCCACTCCCCAATTCTGCAGGACTAACCCTTTTATAAGGATTTAAAAGGTTTTATAGGGGGTGAAATTACAGGACTTGAAAAAGAAATCTTGCACTCTGAACTAAAATAAATGACCCATATATCTCATGGGCAGGCTGACCCATTAATATTGATGCAATTTCATTTTACCTGCCTCTTTCCGAGGGCTTGCGGAAGTAATAGCGTATTCTTGTTGTTGTTTTTAAAAATTTCCATACGGCCTTTCATCCGAGGATCACAGGGCAGCTGAAACAAAATGCATACAAAAGTAACAAACCAAAGCAACTCCCCCAAGAAAGTAGATAGGTAGCCGTGTTGGTCTGCCATAGTCAAAATAAAAAAATTCCTTCCAGTAGCACCTTAAAGACCAACTAAGTTAGTTCTTGGTATGAGCTTTCGTGTGCATGCAGTGTATCTGAAGAAGTGTGCATGCACACGAAAGCTCATACCAAGAACTAACTTAGTTGGTCTTTAAGGTGCTACTGGAAGGAATTTTTTTATTCCCCCAAGAAATTCACTCTATACCTACATAATCCTGGCTGTGGAATGGCATCCAAAAGAAGGCAGTTTTTAGCACTTTCAGCATGCAGAAGCTTTAATAGACCAGAAGAGGAAGGATGTGGAATAGTTGTATACCCAGTCTACAATATGCCACTTATACACCCAGTAGGTCACTGCAGCCTGCGGGAGAACCTCTTCCTCATGTTCCAAAGAGCTCCAAAGCTCTGAAGTAACTTGAAGCAGGGCTTTAGGGTGGCTGCTCCCACTCTTGCACTTTCTGGAAACAACTGAAGACATTGTTATTCCAACATCCCTTCCCAGGTGGATGAATAGGTCTCTGCCATTGGTGCCTTACTTGTGTGGAAGGCGATTAAATGTGAGGTGCTCATTAAGTAAAGGTAAAGGGAACCTGACCATTAGGTCCAGTTGTGGCCAACTCTGGGGTTACGGTGCTTATCTCGCTTTATTGGCTGAGGGAGCCGGTGCACAGCTTCCGGGTCATGTGGCCAGCATGACTAAGCCGCTTCTGGCGAACCAGAGCAGCACACGGAAACGCCATTTACCTTCCCGCCAGAGAGGTACCTATTTATCTACTTGCACTTTGACGTGCTTTCGAAGTGCTAGGTTGGCAGGAGCAGGGACCGAGCAACAGGAGCTCACCCTGTCGTGGGGATTCAAACTGCCGACTTTCTGATCGGCAAGTCCTAGGCTCTGTGGTTTAACCCACAGCACCACCCGCGTCCCTGAGGTGCTCATTACATAAGAACAAATTCTGCTGCCTAGGCTAGAGTTAAGTGGACTTGGAAACCCTTCAATGGGCCTAGTTCTCATTGTAGAATATGTTGGCAACCCAGGTCTAACCTCTCATGTATTTTGAAAATAGCCCTTCATTCACAAAAATCCAGAGTTTATGGGCTTCCTACCAGGAAGCGTAAGTATTCCCAGTGCAAGTTCATTCCTAACTATGCGAACTTGTGTTGACTCTCAAGGGCCGAGTGTGTGAGCTTCCAGGAAAGCAGGATGATCACGATTTTCTGGTCTTGATTAAGGCTCTCCAGACGATAGGTCTCTCCAGTGACCAGCTGAACTCCATCTTTGCAGTGCTCTCTGGCATACTGCAGTTGGGAAACATCTGTTTTACATCCTGTGAGGTATGTTGCATCTTTGCAAATTCAAGGTGTCATTAGCAATACCACCTGAGCCCAGTGGAAATGGCCCGGGGACATTTTTTTCCATTTAGGGTGCCTCTGAACAGCCAGTATTTTGTGTGTGGCAGCAGGGGGATTCTAGAGCTAACCCAAACCTTAGGTTTGCACAGTTAAAAGTGCATTAAAGGGCTCTAGTGCAACAAGTCCACTTTTTTTAAAAAAAGAAACAGACTTTTTGCAAAATAAAAAAATTCCTTCCAGTAGCACCTTAAAGACCAACTAAGTTAGTTCTTGGTATGAGCTTTCATGTGCATGCACACTTCTTCAGATACACAGACTTTTTGCAGTTAGGAAACTGACGAGGAAATGTACTGAAAATGTGGGATTAAATAATTGTTAACCACAGTGTCAGGGAACTGCCATCGGCTTGCTCAGAGGCGAGAGATAGACGGGCAGTTGTGTTACAGAGTTGCGAAGCAGTTCCTCTTCCAGGAGGAGGAAAGCCCCACCTCTAGTGGAGAAGAGGTGCAAGGACCAGAGGATGCTAGTAAGAGCCTTAACACCGTGTCTGAGCAAGCCGGAGAGGGGGGAAGCACACCCCTGCCATCACCCATCATGCGCAGTAGTTTGAGGCGCAGGGAGGGGCAGAAAAGGCTGGGGGTGACGAAACTTTTATGTTGGGGGAGGTACAAAAACAGACCAGTCCCGGATTCTGCTAGGGATTGAGCCAGACATGAACTTATGACATTCTTCACTGTAAATAGTTTGCACCAAAATAAAGCCTGTAAAAGACAGGTTGGAGTCCTGCCTGGTTATTCTCGAGCAACCACAACAGCACCTGACACACAGGAAGATACATAATGCCTGCAGACCAAGACAGATGCTTATTGTCATCTAACCACCCCACAGACAAACTGGAATGAATGATCAAAAAAGACCCAATGTGTTCTAATCTCCAGTTAGGCACTTGCAAGAGATGATGATGATTTAGGTAACCTAATCCAAAACTAAGGAAGATCTTAAGAGTTTTAGGAATACTGACGCCCTGTGTTCTTGGATGTCTTAAGGATTGAAATTTTGGTGTAAATAATGTCCTCATTTCATATATTCCTCTCTCTTTGTATACACGACCATCTAGAAAGAATCCTCTGAGTTTGCACTCATCCCCAGTGAAACGGAAATCCAGATTGTTGCCAGTTTGCTGCATATTTCAGCAGATCTTCTTCAAAGGGCCATCACCCACCGAGTCACTGTGAGCATCTCTTTCTCTTGCTGGCACGTCTTGCTTCTTCTCATCATGCATTTCACAGAGGAGGATTTTGTATTTAAGTGATATGGATTGTGTTGTGTTGCCTTGTTAAGGGTGGGAACAAGATACAAGAGCCTATCTGCCTGCCTTCCCTTTGGTTTATCTGCAGTGGGATCAGAAAAGAACGTCTACTGGTAGCTGGCTCCACTGTGCCATCTATTGTACATTCGTAGGACTGCCCTATCTTGCAAGCACTGTTTTTTTTATATGCCGATGTAAATGTCTTTAGGAAAACAAATAAACTCCTTGATTTTCCTAGCTGGAGCATAATCAAACAGTTAAATTGTGATTTTGGTTCGGTTCAGGTTTAAGCCTTCACTCGCATTAAGTATGTTTAATTTGGTTCTAGCCAATAAAGCAAAATAATGTGAAAAGCACCTGCTAGATTTGATGGTGCGTTAGACTCGAGTAAATACGGTATTTTCAAAACAAGGTGAAAAGGAATGCATGTTTTTCATCCTGGTGCAGATTATATCAGTTTATGGGTACAAACATGAATGCCTACAGATGAAAAGAAGGAACAAAGATGCTGAGTCATATTAGAGCTTTTGTAATCCAAAGACTCCTGAGCAGAAATCTTTATTATACAAAGTGATTGAAATTGCCCAAAAGCTCCTGTTTTGAGAAATTAAAATGCCATCAGTCTCTATATCTAACATTTCTCTCTCCTCAGGAAACATGTTATGACCGGATATTCACTCCATTGTCAGTAGAAAGTGCTATAGATGCCAGGTAACCTTCATTGCTTTTATCTGTCTGGTGCCTGTCTGCTAGCTTTTCATCCAAATAACAATATTTTCTGTTTTTTTCTTTAAAAATAAAATTGCTCTCTCTCCACTTCTTCAGGGATGCAATCGCCAAAGTTTTGTATTCCCTGCTCTTTGAGTGGCTGCTGATGAAAATCAATGAGTGGCTGGCCCCGTTGGAAATGGACAGCACTGTTGGCATTGTTGACATATATGGCTTTGAGGTCATTTCCTGTGTTTACTTTGCAGTGTCTTTGAGGGCAGCTTTGTGTTTTTGCCCTGTGCTAGTGTATGCATGAATGCTGACGACAAGTCTTCTTGAAGTTGCTTGTGGGAAATACGTTGGCAGGTGCTTTTCCATGCAGTCTCCCTTGACATTTGCTATGTAGGGTCAGTTGGCATGTAGGCATTGGAGTCGCCTGCAAAGCAGCCACACGAAATTGGGAATGTTGGCAGTTTGTCTGTATTGAAGTTCTGGGCATAGCTGTCAACTTTCCCCCTTTTTAAGGGAAATTCCCTTATTCCGAATAGGATTCCTTGCAAGAAAAGGGAAAAGTTGACAGCTATGGGTCTGGGACACAGCGGGCAGCACTTCCAGAGATCTGGTTATGATTAGTTTAATGAGCACTCATGAAGGCTTGTCTCTGGCCACTATGTGGCATACCCTCCCCACAAGTATTTAGGTCAGAGCAGTTTTGCTTCTCCCTCTCAACACCTCTATTGTTCTAAAATTGTACTGACGAATGGTTCCTTTTGCTACAAATGCACGTATGATATATATCTCTTTCTCTCTATACTGTCTTCTCACTTTGGAAAATTTGGGAAATTCAAATGCCCACCAGAAAGAACAGTGCAGTGGAGAGGAGGTGCATATGGACTGTCTCTTAGATCCATAAACTTGTAGTATTTCCAGGGCAAAACTACTGTAACGGCCAGCAGGTTGTAGACAAGAGTCCTACCAAGTCTCAGCCATTAAAATTGGTTAGCACTATATGCTGAGACCATGAGGGTCTGTTGCCCTTTTCTTCTTCTTCATGCAAGGTGCCACCTGCCACTTTCCTTGTGGACTTTGTGTACCGGAAGCAAAAGAGGTCTGGGTCTTTCTTTGTATCCACAGGATCTTGGGGTGAACAGCCTGGAACAGCTGTGCATTAACTTTGCCAATGAACACCTCCAGCACTTCTTCAGCAGAATAGTCATCGCCCAAGAGGAGGTAAAATATAAAGCTAGGCACATATAGGTAGGTGCACAACTTGTCCTGGAGCAAAAGAGGGAACCATTACATTGCACAGAGGCAGCTTTGTGTTATTGCGCTTCAGCTTTGAAAAGGCAAGTTGATAAAGAAAAAATTCACAATACATTTGCAGGTCTGAATCCTTTTTTCATGATTCATTGTGGCTGGTTGGGGCCAATTCATGCATAGATCTTGTCTTTTAGTTTGTGAATAAAGGCACAAAGATTTGATATGTATAGAGCTGGCTCCAACCAGCATCATTGAATCATGAAAACAGAGTCCTCCTTATCAACCTGTCTTCTCACAGCTTCCTACCTCTCATGCAAAGGGTGTGTTTTTGTATGTATTGTTGGGAAAAGATACCCGAACCATAGATTAAGAAATAGTTTACAGCACAGCTTTCCAAACTTTTAATGTTGGTGACACACTTTTTAGAAATGCATCACTTTGTGACAAATTCAGTTTTGCTAGCAAACCAGAGGCTAAACTAACCCCTTTCCAGCTCCAGGAGGAGTGTGGGGAGCGTTCATGTGACACACACACACTGCAGCCGACACACTAATGTGTTGCTGCACAGAGTTTGATAAAGCTCTGGTTTACAGAATGACACATTTGATATTATGGATGTAGGCTTCATTTGAATTATCTTTGACCACTAGGAGGAGTATGCAGAAGAAGACCTCATCTGGAGTCCTGTGTCCAAGATACCCAGCGAGTCCTGCCTGGATCTGATAGCTGCAAAGCCCCATGGGATTATGTGCATCCTGGACGATCAGACTTTACTATCACAGGTCAGGAGTTCATTAGATATCCTTTTCATATTTGCATGTCGGGTCCAGGGGTATTTTTGTGACGGATGGTTCATAGAGAGGGAGCAAAATGGGTGCTCTCAAAGAGGGCCCATGAGTGCCTCTTCCTCAGAATGTTATTTTTCTTACATTGGATTTTGTTGAAGTGTTACAAGAGGTAGGTTATACCTAGATCTGGTGAGCAACATGCACACACACACACAGAGAGAGAGAGAGAGAGAGAGAGAGAGAGAGAGAGAGAAAGTTTGACAAGAGTTGTTAATCAGATTTGCTGTGTGTACTTGGGTGACACATTGGCGCTGGTAAAGGTAAGGGACCCCTGACAGTTAAGTCCAGTTGCAGATGACTCTGGGGTTGTGGCGCTCATCTCGCTTTAAAGGCCAAGGGAGCCGGCGTTTGTCTGCAGGCAGTTTTTCTGGGTCATGTAGCCAGAATGACTAAGCCGCTTCTGGCACAATGCAACACCGAAACCAGAGCAGCGCACGGAAACACCGTTTACCTTCCCGCCAGAGCGGTACCTATTTATCTACTTGCACTTTTTGGTGTGCTTTCAAACTGCTAGGTTGACAGGAGCTGGGACCGAGCAATGGGAGATCACCCCATCACGGGGATTTGAACTTCCAGCCTTCGATTGGCAAGCCCAAGAGGCTCAGTGGTTTAGACCACAGTGCCACCTGCGTCCACAAAGCAAACACACAAAGTATGTACAACAGACACTCATCTCTAAACACCAGCAGATGCGCGTCAGGGAGCCCTGATTGGGTTGGCCTGGTCTCTACCATGTTTGCATGTTATGAGCATTCAACACAGGCATATGCTGTTCCAAATATGTGTTTGCAAGCATGTGTGCCTAGGGGGTGACTATCTTGCTTTTGCCAAATTTAATAGATTCCTACACGGCATTCTCAAAAGCCAACTGCTCTTCTGGCAGAAACCTTAATAATTTAAACAGAGTGTGTGTTGGTGCAGTTGTCTAGTCATTTGGCCTATTTTGAAGGCATTTTCCAATTCTCTTGAGATGACCATCTGCCAAAAAAAAAAAAAGTTGGAAGTTGGCAGGCATGATAAAATAGAACAGCTGTGGACATTATTTAATAAATATTTGCTTTCTAGATTTCTGACTGCTCAGCTGGTATTCATTTGTTGCAGGAGATTCAGACATCTTTCCTCCAAAGGAAGCTTCTGTTCTGAGGACACGATTTCCACACACACACTGCCTGGTGTTAGATCCAGGTTTTGGAGAGTTGCCTTGGGCAAGTCACCCTCCCTCCTGTGAGTCTGCTTCCTCACTGCTGCAAGTCCAGAGGGCTTCTTCCAGTAGGCCCCCTTCCTGTGGTGTGGGCCTTTGGCAGATGCCTGGCCATTCTGACCCTTGGCACCACCCTGCTGAGCAAGCAGTGCACTCCCTTTCTCCAGAATTAGCATGAACGTCTCCCTTTCCTGTAGAGAGAATAAAGAAGTGGCAAACAGGATTAGACTGTCTTTTTACTTTGCAGCAGTTCAGTACAGTGGTACCTCGAATTACAGACGCTTCAGGTTACAGATGCTTCAGGCTACAGACTCCGCTAACCCAGACATAGTACCTCCGGTTAAGAACTTTACCTCAGGATGAGAACAGAAATCATGCTCCGGCGGCAGTGGGAGGCCCCTTTAGCTAAAGTGGTACCTCATGTTAAGAACAGTTTCAGGTTAAGAACGGACCTCTGGAACAAATTAAGTTCTTAACCCTAGGTACCACTGTACTTGGTACCAGATGGGGGAACTAATATAAGTTTAGCACTAAGAATCCCTTAAATATAAGATTGTACTTGTATCATATAGCAGTGGTTCCCAAACCTTTTTCTTCCCACTGACCACTTGAAAATCGCTGAAGATTTTGGTGGGCCATGCAATATTTTTCCCCCTGCCAAATGTAATGCTCTGTGCTGGATGTTGATATAATGTTTATTGTATTTTATTGCTTCTTTTATTTCTTATATTGTATTACCCCTTGGTTTCCATAGAATTCGAATTCTAAGTGTTTTTCACAGGCACTCTGTGAGCCACCTGGTCCGTGGACCACAGTGGGAACCCCATGTCCTATTGAAATGGCATGATAACAAGCAAATTTAGTAGCATGTGGAGGTATTTTTAATGTTTAGGTATCCAAACCCACAGATAAACTAATTTGCTTGTTATTTGCTTGTTTGTTTTTATTTCTAAAAGCATTTATCTACCACAGTTTATACACTGCAATATCAAGGTGGTTTGCAGCAATAAAACATCATTAGAAAAGCAATCATTACAATCACTGGCCAGTCACAACAGCTTCAAACAGCAGCATAGACCTGTCAGCATAAAAAAAAAGTCTTGAAAAGATGCCTAAAAGTCAAAAGCAAGGATACCTGCCAAATCTTGGCTGGTAGACAATTCCACATCATGGGGTTGGTGACACAATGGCTGCATATGCACTATACATTTAAAGTATATGCCTGCTCTGTGAGGGCTACATTGCATTGCCCAGCATTCTTTTTTTTTTGGGGGGGATGTTCTTCCAAATGTGCTTGAAAGGTATAGCATGCACACAGCCGAAATGCCCAACTTCTAGTTGTTATTTTGCCGTGTGAGAGAGTTTTCTTTCCTATCCAGGCCACAGACCACACCTTCTTGCAGAAGTGCCATTACCATCATGCCAACAGCTCTTGGTACGTCAAGCCGAAGCTGCCTTTGCCTGTCTTCACTGTGCAGCATTATGCAGGACCAGTTACCTACCAGGTATATAGGAGCCTGCTCCCCTCCCAACATCCCCTGCTTCCCCTATTTAACCTGCGCTTGTTTGCCTAGCTCAAGCAGCACAAAGCAACTTTTGCTCACCCAAGCGAGTAGGACAGGCACAGGCAAACTCCGGCCCTCCAGATGTTTGGGACTACAATTCCCATCCCTGACCACTGGTCCTGTTAGCTAGGGATGATGGAAATTGTAGTCCCAAACATCTGGAGGGCCAGAGTTTGCCTATGACTGAAGTAGGACATGTCAATTTGCCACAACTTCATCTGGTGAGGTTCTGGACAGCAGCGTACACAAGTGCCACTTTACTGCTAGTAATCCAAAGGAAGAGCCCTGGTTGTATCAGTCTCTTCACTCGGGATTGGTCACCCAACAGGGGTGTCCAAAGAGCTCACAGTTTTGCAACCCCAAATTTAATAGTCTTGAAGTGCCTTCTAAACATGCATACAGTGGTACCTTGGGTTACAAACACTTCAGGTTACAGACTCCACTAACCCAGAAATAGTACCTCGGGTTAAGAACTTTGCTTCAGGATGAGAACAGAAATCGCGTGGCAGCAGCAGGAGGCCCCGTTAGCTAAAGTGGTACCTCAGGTTAAGAACAGTTTCAGGTTAAGAACGGACCTCCAGAACGAATTAAGTTCTTAACCCGAGGTACCACTGTACTGCTCTTTCAATTTGTCCTCTTCCAATCTGTTATCTAGAGTAGAATTCTAAGTAGCACTAAATGGAGTATGCATACACCAAATGAGGTCCCCTCGCTCAGTAAGACTCCCCCTGTCTTATTTCCCTAAATCTGATCTTGATTTTTCTCCAACCCTCCAGAACAGATTTACGGGACAATGGAGGGGGAAGTCCCATTGTGAGAGTAGTTCTTGTTTCAGGTATGCAACAACTTACTTGAACGCTGTCCATTGTATTGAATGGTTCTTTAGAAAAAGAAGGGCTAGACAAATTTTTTTTGGGGGGGGGGAATAGAACTGAAATTAAGACTTGATTATTATGACTTGATTTGGGTTGGGCAAAATTGTTTATTTAACTGGATAGCGGTCCTCCAGCTTTGCAAGCAGCTATCCTGGTTTCTAATCTGCAAAAACAAGAGTTGGGGTTGAAGAACTTCCTCAGAAAAGGCTGGAAATCAGGATTGCAAGTAAACTAAGAACTATACTGACAGGAGATTCACAGTGCACTCCTGAACATGTCTACTTAGAAGTCCCACTGATGGACTTCAGGGGAGTTTACTCCTAGGTCAGTGGGAAAGTTGGTATCGGATTGCAGCCTCAGAAGCTCTGTTAACATAGTTTTTAAAAACAAATGAGAGTGATGTGGAATTTGGCTTTACAGGTCCACAAATTTCTGAATAAAAACCACAATCTGTTACGCACAGAGGTCCTGGAGATATTTTCCCACAGCCACCACAAGGTACAATCAAATAGTTTGGGTTAATTATTATGCTTCTGCAGTGCAGACTATTCCTATGATCTCACAGTCAAGAGACGTACAGCTCTGTCTGATACTAATTTCTTTGTGCTGCTGTACTGGTAGACATCAAGAGACACTTAATTGTATACCAGTTTCCTGGTGGATAGAAAAATCACCCCTGAGGTGTATATGCTTTCACATGGCACTCCCTTGTTCCAAGATAGCTTTGTTTTGTTTGTTTGTTTCAGAGAGGAGTTGGTTTATTTTTAGATTTATTTTAGAACTGGTGCAAACATCTGCATCTATGGTTTCATCTTTTGCATAAGCATCACTGGTTGATCAAACTTTTATATATAAAGAACACAGTGTTACCTCGGGTTACAGACGCTTCAGGTTACAGACTCCGCTAACCCAGAAATAGTACCTCGGGTTAAGAACTTTGCTTCAGGATGAGAACAGAAATCCTGCTCCGGCAGCGCGGCGGCAGCAGGAGGCCCCATTGGCTAAAGTGGTATCTTAGATTAAGAACAGTTTCAGGTTAAGAACAGACCTCTGGAACGGATGAAGTTCTTAACCAGAGGTTCCACTGTACTGTGTAATTGTAGAACCTTATGTAAAGGACATATGTTCTAAGAGGCTATAATAAAAGTTTTATTTTATTTGTTGATCTATTGGATTGTTTGAAAACTGCTCTTTGCTTTTTTTCATTGGCAGACTATGGAGGGAGCTGGTCCTTCTCCATGCTAACGTTTCAACTAAATGTTCTAAGTTTATTCTGAAACTTTGATTTCTTTTGTCCACCTCTCTGAAGCTGGTGTCCCACCTTTTTGAGAAAGTGAAGGAACAGCAGATGAACCAGAGAGAACCGGGAAGTGGAACTAGAGTCCAAGGGCCGACGCATCAAGCTTCTACGTTAGTGTCTAGATTCCAGCACTCCTTGCAAGATCTCACAGCTAAACTAGACAGGTGAGGGAATGTGGTGGTGCTACCACCAATTTGTGTTGCCACCTCACGGCACGGAGCATGAGCCTGTGGGGAAGGCGAGGTCAAAGAGTGAGCTGCTGATCACCCATTCAGTGAGCTGTGGTGCTGAAGATGGAGAATTAGTTTGGAGCCACATCTCATGCTGTTTTAAAATGGACGCACTTTACTTCTTTTCTCTCTATCCTACAGGAGCCACATTTTCTTTGTTCGGTGCATCAGGCCTAATTCCAAAAAGGTAAGACTTGGTCTTTGCAGGGCAAGGCTGTACCTGAGGCTGTCTTTGAGATGCTACCAAAACAATGCCCCAGCTGAGTTATGCAAATCAGTGGAAAGTTCTTCCATACACATGCTCAAGGATAGCTCAGTCAGCAGAGCATGGGACTCTTAATCTCACGGTCACGGGTTCAGACCTCACGTTCGGCAAAAGATTCCTGCATTGCCGGGAGTTGAGCTAGATGACCCTCATGGTCCTTTCCACCTCTACAATTCTATGATTCTGTGAAAACATGCTCTAACCCAGGTGTTGGGGACCTCTGGATCTCCAGGTGTTGCTGAACTACAGCGTCCATCAACATTTGCCATTGGCAGTTCCATGGATGCTTGTCCAATTACCAGAAAGGCTGCTCCTGAGCACAGTAACGTTTTGGCAGCCCACCCCACGTATTCTGATGGCTAGAAACAAGCTGGAAACTTGCTGTAAAAACAAAGGACACTTTAGATGTCCATCTAGTTCCTCTGCTAGAAACAGTGTCAAATTATGTATACAGTGGTACCTCTGGATGCGAACAGGATCCGTTCCAGAGCCCCGCTCGCATCCTGAAGCAAACGCAGCATGCGCGGGTCGCGATTCACCTCTTCTGTGCATGTGTGTGACGCCATTTTGAGCGTCTGCGCATGCGCGAGCAGCGAAACTTCTGGGTTACTTCCGGGTCGCCGCGGAGCGCAACCCGAAAACGCTCAGCCTGAAGCAACTTTAACCCGAGGTATGACTGTATTTGGAAGCTAGATGAGAAACTGTTTTGCTCATTGCAGGTCTTGTACCAATATTCTCTCTCATGTATTCAAAATCTCAGCCACCCAGTAAATAGTAATCATGTGGACTATAACACCTAAGAAGGGCTGGTGTCTTACTCTACATAGGCTGCCCTGACACAAGCCATTTGGGTAGCCATGGATTTGCATTATCCATCCCTTTAATGCAAGGGTGTCCGTATGATGTCTTCCTCACCCCAGTGTTGTCCTTTATCTAACCCCCTCCCCCCCCCACTTTAAATGTGCTTTTCCTTTAAAATCTTTGGAAAGTTGGAATTGGGAAAGGACCTCCAATTAAAGAGGGGAAATGTCCAGGGCAGCACAGGAATATCCACATGTTGTTCGGATGTGGACAAGCCCAGGGATCACAGATGTACCGGTAATTTGTGGGGGGAGCCGACAAGGTACTGGGTCTTTCCAGTGGCCTTTCTGTGTCTTGTCCTTGTTCCCTTCTTTATTTGGCTAATTGAGACCATTCTCTTTAAACTTCAGGTGCCAAACATATTTGATACTGAATACGTGGCTTCTCAGCTAAGGCATTCTGGGATTTTGGAGGCCATATGCATCAGGAAAGAAGGTTATCCCATCCGCATTCCATTCCGCCATTTCCTAATCAGGTGAGCCTGTTACCTCCTATTTTAACACATAGGGGCCCTCCTCCTATTTTAACACAACGTTGTAAAAGAAAGGCACACCAATAACATAATAACAGTTTAAGATGCAATAACGATAGTAAATCACGCACGCCAAACCAAACACTTGGAGCAATAAAACACAGCGGCTCTCGCAGCCAACTTCAAAAGTTTTAGAACACTAATTGGAAAAGACTTCCAGGGTCAAAATCGGGTGTTATTCCAGACTATAGGAGCCATACTCAGAAGATACAGCAGTTGATCCTACATTTGGACATTCTCTGCAGACTCTTCATCTGACATTAGGGAGTTGGAGGGGTGGGAAAGAGGGAGGTTTCTGAAAGCCTGGAACTTTGTGGTAAGGAAAAATGCACTGGAAAGCATAGAACCACCATGCAAACAAATCAGAACAAATGCTCCATAGACAGGTTGTCCCTGGCTCCTGAAGTGCTGGGATTTGCTTCCTTTCTCTGTAACACCCTGTGCTGAAGGAGTTTTAGCAGATGGTTCTGTCTCCTTTCTGCTCATCAGGTATGGAGTCCTGGCCGGCCGAGGGCAGAACTCCTTGCAGGAGAGAGATGGCTGCGCCGCAGTGCTTTCACAGGTGGTGGGAGATCTCTCGGAGCTCTATCAGATCGGAGTCACCAAGGTGGTGTGCCTTAGCACTTCTCTTCCCCGCAACTTATGAAAGACCGTGTGCATGCTGTTGGTTTCATAGGGGGGGTGCATTCTCTTGGTAACCTCATGACTCTTATCACTGCCATGTGCTCTGTACAGGGCTACCCTTGGCCTGGTGCAAAATGCTGCGGATAGACAGTTGATGGAGACAACAACTATCGTCAGCATGTAACTCCAGCGCTCGAAAGCTTTCACTGGCTAGTCATACGCTACCAGGCCAGGTTCAGGGTTCTTATATTGATTTACAAGGTCCTTAACAACTTGGGTCCAGGGTATCTCAAGGACTGCCTAATTCGTTATATGGCCAAGTGGGGATTTGAAGGTCCTGGTCTAACACCTGGCCACTATACTACAAAGGCTCTTGATTCCAAAGGGGCAACTGGATTAAAGACTTGGGGAATCTCCAGGCTTAGGGACCAATTTTGGCCCTCCAAGACTCTCTATCAGGCCATACCCTTCACTGACCCAAATGTTTTTGCCTGTAATGTGTCCTTACACTCTGATAGCGACTCTTACTTATCTGAATGGAGGATAGAGGGTGTGTCTTGGAACTAACTGTACAGAGATAAAATGAACATTTGTTGCTCTACCCACTTTCACCACTGGCATGTGGTCCTTTTGAGGTTGCACAAAAGGAATGCTGCCCTTAGGCTGGAAAAGGTGGTTAGCCTCAATGGGCTCTTTTAGTTGCTAACTGGTAAAATAAATATTCTGGTATAAATCAAATATATACACTGAGCCTCAGCAACTCTTCATACTCGACTGGAGAAAGAAAGTAAATATGAAATAAACACTCACTAGATGCATTTATTTGCATAGTCTTTGACAAATTGGTCATTGAATACTTGGGCGTAGGTAATAATTAGGGCTGTTCACTTGCAAATAGCAATGTTCTTTATTGCCTCCTTTCCCCGCCCAGGTGTTCCTGAAGGAAAAAGCGAGGCAGATGCTAGAGAGAAGATGGAATCAAAAGCTGAGCTGGGCAATTGTTACCCTTCAACGCAATCTCAGAGGCCTCATCAACCGTAGGCGGTTCCAGGTCTTCAAGGAGAAGGCCTTGGTCATCCAGGCTCATTTCCGGGGTTACCTGGCAAGGTCAGAAAGTGCAAAGGTTGTAGTGCTGTTGGAAGGCTTGAAGGCCACAGAACTGAACTGTTTTTAGCATTAAATGAAAGGCCAAACTCCATTCAGTCCTGGTGCAATCATGTGTACTGATTTCAGTGGGACTGGCTAGAAAGTTCCCCACCACCACCACCACATTCTCACAGTTGTCTCTTGTTTCCTGACTTCCCCTTTTCTTTGTAACCTCCAGGAAACGGTACCAAAGATTGAAGAAGACCCTGATGCGGTTTGGGGTGGCCATGCTTGTCTCTAGACCACTGACTCATAAGAGGAGGCAATACCAGGTAATAGGGTTACTGACAATTGGCAATGCAATAGGTAATATACTTTTCTGCTATAAGGTTTTATTTGAGGGATTGTGTGTGACATGGCTTAAAGCTATGGTTTTCCCAGTAGTGATGTATGGAAGTGAGAGCTGGACCATAAAGAATGCTGATCGCCAAAGAATTGATGCTTTTGAATTATGGTGCTGGAGGAGACTCTTGAGAGTCCCATGGACTGCAAGAAGATCAAACCTATCCATTCTGAAGGAAAACAGCCCTGAGTGCTCACTGGAAGGACAGATCCTGAAGCTGAGGCTCCAGTACTTTGGCCACCTCATGAGAAGAGAAGACTCCCTGGAAAAGACCCTGATGTTGGGAAAGATGGAGGGCACAAGGAGAAGGGGACGACAGAGGACGAGATGGTTGGATAGTATCTTCGAAGCTACCAGCATGAGTTTGACCAAGCTGCGGGAGGCAGTGGAAGACAGGGAGTGCCTGGCGTGCTCTGGTCCATGGGGTCATGAAGAGTCGTACACGACTAAACAACAACAACAGTGTGACATGGGAATACTCGGCACATACGTTTTAGACAAGGTCCCAACAACAGAAAGCAAGGCAAGTTAGCAAGTTAATGTTTGCAACAGTGAATGATAGTGGAGATGGTCTTACTTTGAAGTTGTCCGGAGGTCCAGCAGAAGATATAGAAAAGAGAAGCAGTTTCTCTGTGTGGGCTATCCACATGCTGTTCACGCACTTCAGGGCATTCTGTTATTCGAAGTATGTCACGGGACAGAGAGGGAACGCCCTTGGGGCAAGGGAAGGGGGAGTATCAGAGCAAGGAGAGAATCAGAAGGGAAATACAGGGCTCTCTGATGCTGAAAAGCCCTGTCACTAACCAGGAAGAGAAGGGGAAGCGGTGCTTTCCCACGCCTGCTATGTTGGAGAAGGAACCAAAGGAAGCCACTCCCCGAATCTGACTCCTTGGATTCAGATGCATGATTAGGAATTGTAGCTGTTTGCACATATGTTAATAAAGAACTGTAAATATCTCTCTGAGTGAGCAGAGGGTGTTTATTGCGAAGAGCAGACATCACCTTGACAAAGTAGGACTGGGAGAAAGAAACAAAGGGAAAGAAACAAAGACCTATTGGAAAGGAAAACCCCTTGGTGGATTTCACCAATAGAAGTTTTAACTATCAAAAAAGTTAATACGGAAGGGAAAAAGCTACTTATGAAGAACTAATCAAAAAGACCGATCAAGATATAAAACTCAAACCGTATAAAGAGGTAGAGAATTTATATACAGGGTGGTTACAGTATCACCAAGTTAATGATCTACTAAAAGAAGATAAAAGGAAAAAGGGATTCGAGGATAAGAAATCTAAATTTAATATTGATATTCTAGAAGGTAAAAATAAATTATTATCAAAAACATACGATTTATTATTGGATTGGTATACGAAAGACAAAGAGATAAAGGAAGCTATGGTTAAATGGGCTATTGATTTCGGCCATAATATCGATTTTGATGCGTGGCAAGAACTATGGAATGTAAACATGAAATTTACGGCTTGTACTGCTTTAAAAGAGAATTTGTGGGAAATGATCTACAGATGGAATCTAACGCCGGTAAAGCTAGCAAGGATGTATAGAACAAAAAATAAGAAATGTTGGAAGTGTGGAGAGGTAGAGGGTGACCTCTACCATATGTGGTGGACCTGTAGTAAAGTGAAGGGCTTTTGGGAACTAATCTATAACGAACTTAAAAAAATCTTTAAATATACATTCCCCAAAAGACCTGAAGCTTTTCTACTGGGATTGATTGGAAAGGAAATTGAAAAAAAAGATAAAAACCTCTTTTTATGTGCCACGACAGCAGCCAGAAATATGTTAGCTCAGAATTGGAAAACAGACATAATACCGAATATAATGGACTGGCAGGTTAAAGTGATGGACTACGCAGAACTGGCCAGACTATCAGGAAAATTAAGAGATCAGGACGAGCAGAAGTTTCAAGAAAATTGGAGTAAATATTTGATGTATATAAGAAACAATTGTAAATCTTTGAAGACACTGGTAGGGTTGGAATAACTCTTACAGCGTGTAGTTGATAATAAGATATATAGAGTACGTGATATTAGAACTTTATTTGATACTTACCAAAGAAATGGAGGGAAGTCAGAGGCATGATAGAGCCTAAGCTAAATATGTAACCTATATATGTGTAATTTATGAATGTATGTATGTGTACTGAAAATCAATAAAAATTTAGTTTGCAAAGACAAAGTAGGACTGGGGGGGGGGGGACAGAGGTGCCGAAACTCACCACGAACACCTCCCTTGTTCTGTTATAATGACAATGGTGCCCACCTGAGAGATACCAGAACTGAGTTCCAGCGAGTTCTGGCTAAAAAATGCCCTGATTGTAACCATTATATACACAGGGCAGAATGATGTGGTCGATTTGAATGGTAGAAATCTGGGCTGAACCTCTTTAGGAGTCGTGTGGAGTCATTTATTTATTTATTTTGAAACTCTGTTCATGTAGAAAGTTGTGCATCAGATTGGAATGTTGAATGAAGACCTCTTCCTGATATGCTAAGATCAAGAACAGGCATAGGCAAACTCGGCCCTCCAGATATTTTGGGACTACGGTTCCCATCATCCCTGACCACTGTTCCTGTTAGCTAGGGATGATGGGAGTTGTAGTCCCAAATCATCTGGAGGGCCGAGTTTGCCTATGCCTGATCAAGAAGCTTTTTTAATTGAGGATGCAACTAGCTATGGATCCAAGGTGGCATTTTTAGTGGAGACAGTAGATTAGAGTAAGAGTCTCTGTAATGCATTTCCAAAAACTTGCCTAGGGAGTAGCCCAGTTTGGACCTGTGTCACCCACATCTGGCTACTGGAATTTTCAGGTGGTCTCAATCTTTGTGTGAGGTTAGTCCAGAATAATGTGTGTCCAACTCCCAGAACGGCTGTGAGCACTAATCATGTGTGTATCTTTTGAGAAACACCCTGAACACACGTCTGCTGTGCTCTGACAACTTCATTTATATCTCTAAAATATTTGTTACAAGTGCCTGGGGTATTATTGGTGTTACTATACTAGAAAATTTCAGCATTTTCACCAGCAGTCATGACTCGGGAGAAGATGAAACTTGGAAAAGAAACCGAGGCTAGCGCTCATTGTCATTGGTGGTGTTTTTTTTAAAAGCATGTATATTCTGGCTAAAAAGCAACCCCGCACCCCTGGGCTTTTAATTTGGGGAGCTCCTTCTAACGATAGTTTTGTTTTGGTAACCCTGTGGGTAGCCTCATTCTATTGGTTGGTGAAGATGGATAGAGGCAAAAGTGGGTGGAGCAACAAATGTGACCATCACTTTTGTATAGCCAGCTGCATTCCGTTCGGAGGTTTCTATGCATACACTAGGGCTGCGTGTGGGCGCTAACTGGTTCGCAGCACAAAAAAGGTTCGCTTTTTGCAATCTGGAATCATTCGTGTTCATCCTAAACATGCTGCTTTCTGCGTAAATTGAATCTGGATCCTGCCATCCACAGGGACGGGTATGGTTATTGGATACATGTTTGAAAAACCTTCCCTTTGATTAGGTTATTTGGAACCTTTTGCTTGCTGTACATGCCCCAGGTGAACGGAGAAGGAAGTGGCCAGTGTGAATGTGGTATATGCCTACTCACAATGTCACTGAGCGGGTATGGATACACCTCCCCACCAGAGCTGCCTACATCTGTTGCAAGGGAGCAGGTGGCACTGAGCTTCTTGGGCTTGCTAATCGGAAGGTCGGTGGTTCGAATACCCACAACGGGGTGAGCTCCCGTTGCTCTGTCCCAGCTCCTCCCAACCTAGCAGATTGAAAGCACATCAGTGCAGGTAGATAAATAGGTACCACTGCGACAGGAAGGTAAACGGCATTTCTGTGTGCTCTGGCTTCCCTCACGGTGTTCTCTTGCACCAGAAGCAGTTTATTCATGCTGGCCACATGACCTGGAAAGCTGTCTGCGGACAAACGCCGGCTCTCTTGGCCTGAAAAGCAAGATGAGTGCCGCACCCCATAGTCGCCTTTGACCTGTCTTAACTGTCCAGTGGTCCTTTACCTTTACATCTTTTGTAAAATGGACTCACTGCGAGGTAATGCAGTGTGGATCTGCAATGAGCTTTTGTTTTTGGAATGAAGCCACTTTTTCAGTGAGCATTTTTAGGGAAGAAAAATATGAAATAGGCGTAGATTGTGTGAGGACTACATAGAAAATACAAGTACAGTCATACCTTGGTTGTCGAACGGAATCTATTCCGGAAGTCCGTTCAACTTCCGAAAATGTTCGCTGAGCAAGGCGTGGCTTCTGATTGGCTGCAGGTGCTTCGGAAGCCGTGGAAGCTGCGTCGGACATTCAGCTTCCAAAAAACGTTCACAAACACTTACTTCCGGGTTAGCGGCATTCAGGAGCCAAAACGGACGAGTACCAAGGCGTTTGACAACCAAGGTACAACTGTACTCTGTATCCATTGATTCTAAAATAGAATGCTAAGTGTGTACAGCCACCACACTTTCTTTATCTTAGAAAGTAAGAGGCATTACCACACTTCAGGCAAGTGTGTTCAAGGAGGGCATAGAGCAGGGCCAGTGAAGATTGTGGTCTGGGAAGGGGCTTGGGAGAGTCTTAAAGGCTTTATAGAAAGGCCTGAGGACCATATTCAGTGTCTCAGCCTGAGGTTCCCCACCCCTGAGTGTAAATGAGACTTGTCAGGTGTCTTACGTGCAAAGCACAGGCAGCCTTGATCTCCAGGAACTACGAAGAACCCTGGCTTATTCAAATGTGATGCAGTTAATATGTGGGAAGGTACAAGGTCAACATGAGAAACTCTGACACACCTTTCCACCTGTTCTCTGGGACTCCCAGATAAGCAGAGAACATCATCCTGGTGTACCATCCAATGCTACTGGCTAAATTGCTTTTTGACTCGCCCTGAGAAAAGAAAGCTCAGGGGGCCAAAAGCCATGGCAAGGATTGCCTCTGAAAGTACCAGGTAAATGGCTGCCAGGTGTGTGGTGATAAGTCCTGGGAGGCTCTGTGATATGCATGTAGTTCAAGGCTTCCTAGTCTGCTGTTCTGCCTGAGTTGAGCATGTGCTGTGCACCTGTCCTTCCCAGCCTGAATAGCTCCCGGCTCTTCTTTCCCAGGAAACCACCACAAAGCTGTGCTTTGGCTTCATCATTCCCTTCCCTCAGTGTTTACTTTATGAATACACTCGGCACTTAGGAAAGAAAACGCAACAGTGTAAGGTCTCAAAGTTCACTGTTAAGACTTGCAGAACCTCCCTCTCCTTGTCATTCCACACTGGGAGGACTTTAGCCCTCTTCAGTCTTAACCTGGGCTGTGCCCCCTTGTAGCTCCTTTTGGCTGCTCAGTGGCAACAGCCACACAGCTGCGCTCAGTGGGGAGGAAGAGAAAGGATACTCCATAGATCACGGAAGAGCAGGCAAGTGCCATTGTACAGGGCTCAGCAAATGTTTCGTTTACATATGGGAAAGACAAAGCCGGAGAGGAGATTATGATTCTGCCACTCTATATGTCCACCTGGGGAGAAATAAACACTCAGCTGTGAACCTTCATGGGCTGATTTAAAATTGCATTCTCCAGCAGCTGGAAGGACAGGGGGAGAGGTGATTAAATTTTCCAAGCACAGTACTATATGTTTGCTGGGAGCAGTCATATAGGGCATTTGTAATGTTAAATGCTAATGTAGCTTAGAGTTAAATAACTGGGACTAAATAGCATTGGGTAGAGAATTGCATTACCCTTTCCCATTCCATGCTGTTAAAACTTCCTGAAGCACCTGATTTTAGCCACAGTTGGAGACAGGATACTGGATTTGATGAACCATGGGTTCATCACCCACCTGAAAATAAAGTTGTATGTGACCTGCCAAGGACATTGCTATAAAGTCATTGATTCATATTCTGGTTAAACATCTGTGGATAATTGTATTGTAGGCATAAAAGAGTTACCGTATTTTGCCATGCATAAGACAATGTTTTTTGCTTTAAAAATTGGGGGTCGTCTTATACATGGATGGTGAATGCACAGGGGTTAAAGAAAACACTACTTACATCCCCGTGGCTACTGTGAACAAGCTGCCAGAACCGCCCAAGCCACTGTCCCTCGCGGGTGCCAGGCTTGGGCGATCTCTCAAAAAACACTCAAAAACTTTGGGCGATCTTGGTTCCTGGTGGGGCATGCTACCCCAGGTTGCTATGCCAGTGCCGTTGCTTTGAATATTTAATAAAATATCAAAGTTGTTCTGTTTGATGTTTAAAATATTGTTTTCTTAATTCTGGGTTCAAAAAAATAGGGGTCGTCTTATACCTGGGGGTGTCTTATACACGGGAAAATACGGTATCTGCTGCCCTGACATTACAACAATGATGATGTGGTGTGTGCAGGGTTACCGATTGTAGGGTTTAACAGGGTTATAAGAAAGGTCTGTGAAACAAACCAGAAAGGAGGGGAAAGTGAAAGAGTCTTAAGGAGCTCAGCCTGCCTTGGTTTTCAGTCGTACCTTCAGAGATGGGAGTTGCTATACCTTACAGTGAGGGTACCCAGTGTGGTGCCCGCGCTCCGATATTCTGAACTACAACTCCCATTATCCCTGATTGTTCACCATGCTGGCTAGGGCTAAAAACATCTGGAGGACGCCACATTGGCTGCTGCTCTACAGTAGGGAGATTTGCATCATCTAGATTGACAAGAGAATTCAAATCCCCTTATCATAAGGAGAACATAAAAAGGGCCTGTTGGATCAAGCCAGTTGTGGCGCATCTAGTGCAGTGCCCTGTTCTCACAGTGGCCAACCAGATGCCTATGGAAAGACCCAAAAAGAAGGACATGAGAGATGAGTGCCACAACTCTCTCCTCATCTCTGATTCCCATCAACTTGTATTCAGGAGCATACTTTTCTCTGGGCAGTTTTGTCACACCATGCATAAGCTTACCGCTCTGTATCATGTCTCCTCTTACCTTTTCGTTTAAACTAAAAAGGCCAACCTTTCCTCACAGAGGAGTTGTGCCATCCCTTTGATGATTTTCCTGAACCTTCTCCAGCTGTATAATACTCGTTTTCAGGTGACTGGAACCGTACACAGTACCCCAAGTGTGGTTGCAGCATACGCTGTCATAATATCAATACGATCTGTGGCAATTTTATTTTAAATTCGTCCCTAATTATCATTAGCATGGAATTTACCTTGCCTCACATGGGTTCATCTTCATCAAGCTATCAGGCACGACCCCCCCAGGTCGTATTCCTGGTCAATCATCTCCACTTCATTTTTTAATAATAATAATAATACAGTGGTACCTCTGGTTACATATGCTTCAGGTTACATACGCTTCAGGTTACAGACTCTGCTAACCCAGAAATAGTACCTTGGGTTAAGAACTTTGCTTCAGGATGAGAACAGAAATCGTGCTCCGGTGGCGCAGCAGCAGTGGGAGGGCCCTTTAGCTAAAGTGGTACCTCAGGTTAAGAACAGTTTCAGGTTAAGAACAGACCTCTGGAACTAATTAAGTACTTAACTCGAGGTACCACTATAATAATAATTATTATTTATTTATTATTTATATTTTTAAACATGCTTTTTATTAGGTTATTACTACAACACATACACACCACACTTTAAAAATATATATAAAAAATCAAGTCCACTTCAGACCCCTTTTACCCTTGTTTTCATTGAATTGCATTTGCTGTTTTGCATCCCCTTCATTCAGTTCAGAGAGGTTCTATTGGAGCTCCTCGCCACCCCGTACAATTGAGTATCATTCGCAAACTTGACTACCTCATTGCTCACCCCAAACCCTTATATCATTTATAAACAATCTAAAAAGCACAGCTCCTAGTAGCAATCCTTGGGTAATGCTGAAATTTCTTTTGCGCAAAGGATAGTCTGTCAGTGAACACACCTTGCAAGCATGCATGATTTTTTTTTTATCCTGTCCTGATTACAGAGGAACGAGTCACTGGGCAAAGGTGCTGAGGAACGCAGGTGTCTGGAAAATGGTATGTCAATTAAATGCAAGGTATAATCTAGCAAAGCCTGATAACATTTGTGAAACCAAAGCTTTGTTTTAGAGTTTTATGCTGACAACCCCAGTTTGCATGGGGCATAACTACCATTCACTTCAATGGGAGATGTTTTCCCCTGTGTAAATCTCCAGTATGGAAGCCTCAGTCCAGATTGAGACCATGGTGGGGTGGGGGGTGGGCAAAGGTCTGGACTGGGCAGCTGGGCTGGCAGGGATGCTGTCACAGAAGACCAGGGTCCCTCTCGCCAGAAAGAACAGGAGGGGTCTGACAAATGCAGCAGGTTTCACTTACTTCACAGTGAAGTAATTGCCATCTGGGATGCAGGTGGCGCTGTGGGTTAAACCACAGAGCCTAGGACCTGCCGATCAGAAGGTGGCGGTTCGAATCCCCGCGACGGGGTGAGCTCCCATTGCTCGGTCCCTGCTCCTGCCAGCCTAGCAGTTCGAAAGCACCTCAAAGTGCAAGTAGATAAATAGGTACCGCTCCAGTGGGAAGGTAAATGGCATTTCCGTGCGCTTCTCTGGTTCACCAGAAGCGGCTTAGTCATGCTGGCCACATGACCCGGAAGCTGTATGCCGGCTCCCTCTGCCAATAAAGCGAGACGAGCGCCGCAACCCCAGAGTCGGTCATGACTGGACCTAATAGTCGTTACCTTTTTACTAATTGCCATCTAAAGAGGGTCCTCACATCAGGCCGCTAAGTATGAAATCTAAAATTATCTGTCTCCAACACTGCAGGCTGACAGTCTGTGTTTTTAAAATGCCATGCTCTTAAGGACACAGTTACAGAGTTGACATATTGTCTAGTTGAACCCTTGGTGTCTCTACTGTGTCAGAGACAGTGTTGGCAGCAAGTTGCCCTGTTCTGTGTCGACTTTCTTGAAATTGGTGCCTGCAGTTATAAGATGGATCATGCAGTTACAGTGCCGATACACCAATGCCAAAACATATAGGTGCTTAAGGTGCTGCCAGGACTCTTTGCGCTTAGTCTGTCCCTACAAAAGATCTGTCTATCCCTCTGGAATACTGGCACAGCTGTGTGTGTGCAGATTTAGCAAGCACAAAGCAGAGTTCTTTGATGTCCATGCATGCCCACGTTCTGGCAACGCCCTAATACTCTGAACATTAGGGCAGATACAAATTGAAAATTCTGGTATTTCTCTCACAGTTGTTTTAATAGGGCCCTGCCACAAAAGGCAACATGGTAAAGCAACCTTCTCCAGGTGGCAGCAGAACTCAGGAAGGGAGAATAGAGGCAGAGAATGGGGTCTGAATGCTGCAAGAAGCCTTCCTAAAACGTTGACCCTATTGTGGGGGGAGGGTGCTATTTGGGCTCCACTTTAGGCAGCAAAACCTCTTGGCGTTGTCAAGCTCTGGTATTGCCAGGTGACTTTAATCATTGATCTTTCCACTCTGTGATGATTGGTTTAGTGTGATTGTTAATCATTGGTTTAAAGTGATTCACATGATGTCACTCAAGATAGCACTTGTGTTAAGGCAGTTATCACATTTTGTAGGTGCCCATTACATAATGCCTGTGGCAGATGAGATGCAGTTTCTGCCACTATGCATGTGCCTGTTTGTTTTAAAGGTTAGCATTGTTTTACATTGTTTTAATCCCATGGATAGCTTAATAGCTAAAATATATGAAAGTTTATTGTTTAAAAATTATGTGTGTGTTTTGTCTGTATTCATTTTATTTTTTGTGAGCCCCCTTGAGCCCTGGTTTCAGAGAAAAGGTGGAGTGTAAACAAGGAAATAATCAAGAGTCACTGAGAGTGATTCCACTTTGCAGGTTTTTGAGAATGGGTAGGCAAACTAAGGCCCGGGGGCCGGATTCGGCCCAATTGCCTTCTAAATCCAGCCCATGGATGGTCCGGGAATCAGCGTGTTTTTACATGAGTAGAATGTGTGCTTTTATTTAAAATGAATCTTTGGGTTATTTGTGGGGTATAGGAATTTGTTCTTTCTTTTTTCCAAAAAATCAAATAGTATGGAATTTGTTTGCAACTTTGTTAACAGCATGTATTAACATCATAGACGTACATCGGTCTTTGCTGCCCCTTTCCTTTCTCCCTAATCTGACCTGTGAATACCTTTTGTAATGCCTCTGGTATTTTATGCAAGTGTAAGGAATAGGGGTGGCGCTGTGGGTAAAAGCCTCAGCGCCTAGGGCTTGCCGATCGAAAGGTCGGCGGTTCGAATCCCCGCGGCGGGGTGCGCTCCCGCTGCTCGGTCCCAGCGCCTGCCAACCTAGCAGTTCGAAAGCACCCCCGGGTGCAAGTAGATAAATAGGTACCGCTTACCAGCGGGAAGGTAAACGGCGTTCCGTGTGCTGCGCTGGCTCACCAGATGCAGCTTTGTCACGCTGGCCACGTGACCCAGAAGTGTCTCCGGACAGCGCTGGCCCCCGGCCTATAGATGTGAGATGGGCGCACAAACCCCAGAGTCTGTCAAGACTGGCCCGCTCGGGCAGGGGTACCTTTACCTTTACCTTTAAGGAATAGGAAGGTGGACCAGGGGTGATTGCAAGGACACACAGAAGCAGGCTGGGAACTGCAATGAGAGGGTTAATTGAAATCTGGGTGGAAGGTATGGATATGCTAGAGACTTCTGGGAGGTGGTCTTTGGGGGAAAATATATCTCTGCAGTAATGGGGCAATTGATACCCCATTAGCATTGGCCCTGAGTTGGTTAAGCTGTCAGACTAGCTCACTGGGTGAGTAATTAGATGAGCTGCAAAAAAAAAAAGAATAAATTTGGCAGGCTTAGATGCCTTTCTTGACCTATGTAAACAGGAACAGGAACTTAAAGCAGCTTTCAGAAACTCAGGTTGATTTGTGGAGAGCGTTACTATGAGATGAAAAGTAATTAATTCTTCTGAATGTCTTTTAACTGAGCAGGAATAATGCACAGCTGTGTTTGTATTCTATGGTTTTATTTTAGTTGGTCAAATAACAAGTTTGTACTCCCAAGTGTTGTTTCTGATGTTGCTTTATTGTGTTAAATTTTTTTTTTAAAAAAAAAGCTGAGGCACAGCAGGTGGCCAGCACCCCCCCCCCATACCGCTTCTGAGAGGATAGTTTGCTTTGAACACTAAACTCCTTTGAGGCTAGACTGAAACAGCCACAAAATGTGCTACTGAAGAAATTAAAACTGTTCTTGCAAAAAAAAAAAAAAGCACTCATTTGTTCTCCAGAAGGCCTTCCTGTGACAATTTATTAAAAGATAATTAAAATCTTGGTTTTTCCATTAAAATCTTAGCTTTACATTGTAAATAACATGTCAGACTTACTGGCACTGAATGTTGTACAGTGGTGCCTCGCAAGACGAAAATAATCAAATAATCGGTTCTGTGATTCTCTTCGTCTAGCGGTTTTTTCGTCTTGCGAAGCAAGCCCATTGACGGATTAGCGCTATTAGCGGCTTTTAGCAGCTTATCGGATCAGCTGATAAGCGGCTTAGCGGCTTAGAAAAAGGGGGGAAAGGAAAAAAAACCCCGCAGGAACTCGCAAGACATTTTCGTCTTGCGAAGCAAGCCCATAGGAGATTCGTTTTGCGAAGCACCTCCAAAACAGAAAACTCTTTCGTCTAGTGAGTTTTCCGTCTTGCGAGGCATTCATCTTGCGGGGCACCACTGTAATGGGCAATAGTTGGGGAGATGTGTGAAATGTGTGCAGACGTAAAGGTGCCATCTGTGTACAACCTTGTACATTCTTGAATTTGATTAGATGCTGTAGCGATTGTAGGTTTGTTCCAGTAAGCTTTGCAAACTTCATCTTCAAATTCTGTATTCAAATCAGTTTCCCAAACGTATTTTGAGGCCTGACATCACCTCAATCTATATCTAGCAAGACCGAGTGGATAGCAGAGACTCTGTGTTTGTTAAGCCCCTTTTATTGATGAGGCATCACTGTCCAGGTATTATTATTTTTTGCAAATGTAGTTGCCACTCGGATCACGATGGGTCATCACACTGTATTTCTTTACCATACAACTCTGCATCCCACATCACTAATCAGTCGTTAACTGCATGGGAAGCGGGTGGTGTTTGAAAATCGCATGTTTTGATTTTGTCACATAAGCATTCCGGCAGGTACAGTCCTCTGTACATAGAACATGGTATGTCTTTTCCTGTTTTCCTTTTCCTTAAGGGTGAATTCATACACCAATGCATAAGTATTAAATATGGAAGTTTTTATCAAGTGGAAACATCTATCTTCTGCTTTTAATAACAACGCTTTGAGTGTGCTCAGAGAGGCACTCTGTTGTTCCATTCAAACTGCATGACTTTTGTACCTCGCTCTGGATTCTAGATCTTGGGGTTCTTGGGGGGGGAGCAGCTCATTCAAGTCTACCCACCCACTTACCCTAGTTTATTAAGTTGTTTATGGAAGGGATAGATTGCTGTTGTATTCTTTTGAGTTTTTTCTTTTAAAAAACAAAACGCTAATTTTTAAAAGAGGGGGAAAGTTATTCAATCAATCAATAAACCACCTCTTTGATTCATTTCCTCTGTAGGATGTTCGACGGCTGGAAATCCCTGCTGAGCTTGCTGCCTTACTGCGTTTGGCTGAAGGTGAGCAGAGAGCCTTGTAATTTATTTATTTTTTGCTAAAGTCCATACACTTCACACGTGTTATGCTTTAGAGTAGAGCTGAAATAAATTCCCCCTCCCCCAAAAAAGTCTTGTAAACTTACATAGGGTTTCCTTACATAATGTCCTGCTGCTTGTGGGCTTCCTAGTGGCATCTGGTTGGTCACTCTTGGAACAGAATGCTGGCCTGGATAGGTCTTTGGTCTGATTAAGCAGTTCGGTTGCTTAAGTGATCACTAGCCAGTAATGTTCGATTTCAATATTAGATACAGTGGCACCTCGGGTTACAAACGCTTCAGGTTACAGACTCCACTAACCCAGAAAGAGTACCTAGGGTTAAGAACTTTACCTCAGGATGAGAACAGAAATTGTGCGGCGGCTGCAGCTGGAGGCCCCATTAGTTAAAGTGGTACCTCAGGTTAAGAACAGTTTCAGGTTAAGAACGGACCTCCAGAACGAATTAAGTTATTAACCTGAGGTACCACTGTATTGACAGACAGTGCTTGCCAATTTGTGATAGCTAATACATGCAGTGGTCTTCCAAGCTTTGGGGAGATACTTTTGCCATTGATTTGTTTGCCAAAGGACTTGAGTGTCTGCCATAGAACCACTACTTGTCACAAAGGATTCTGGGCATAAACACTGCTGGGCCTCACCACGAACCTTTGTGAACTGAGAATGTGCTAGTCTAGAACCCACCAAGCATTCGCTTCTGGCTATCTGGGTGGCCACTGTTAGAACAGGAGGCTGGACCAGACGGGCCATTGACCTGATACAGCAGGCACTTCTTAGGTGTCCCCCCCCCGGCCCATTGTAGCTACAGTTGTCGTTATTGCTTTCACTTAGTATTTGTTTGGACACCCAAAAAATCCCTGTTTATCTCAGTAGCCACATAAAAAAGCAAGGCAAGGGTGTGCCTCACCAACTGAGCTAACATTATTAGTGTTTTCCTGTCTTGCAGATCACCACCATGCCCAAATTAATCAGGTCACAGAAGTCTCCCCTCCAGAAGTTAAAGCAAAGGCTGATCTCTCTCTGCCACCTGACATCAATAGCTTTCCATTCTCTTCGTTCATAAGGTCGCATTTCCAGGTAGGAGGTTGTTTCGGAAAGTTGGAGTTCACTAGAAAAGCCAGCGGCCATCATTGTCTCTTCCACTCACTTCATAAAATGTTAAGAGTTGGAAGGGACTTGGAATGCCATCTGGTCCAATCCTAGGTGCAGAATGCAACTTCAACATCCCTGACCCATGGCTGTCTAGCCTCTGCTTAAATGCCTTAAGCAAAGGAGAGCCTGTCATATTTCAAGACAGTCTAATTCATTGTCAAACAGATCTCAGTTCTGTTTATTTCCCTGTAGTAAAAGTCCATCTATTTGATGGTGATCATCCGAGTGTTTTGCGGGAAGAAAGGCTCTAGATAAGTCTTTCCCAGACACTGGGTCTCCAGCTGTTTTTGGACTAAAGGTAAAGGTAAAGGGACCCCTGACCATTAGGTCTAGTCACGGACGACTCTGGGGTTGCGGCGCTCATCTTGCTTTTTTGGCCGAGGGAGCTGGTATACAGCTTCTGGGTCATGTGGCCAGCATGACTAAGCTGCTTCTGGCAGCACGGGGATTCCCCCGTCACGGGGATTTGAACCGCCAACCTTCTGATCGGCACGCCCTAGGCTCTGTGGTTTAACTCACATCGCTGCTTAACCCACAGTTAATCCACAGTTTTTGGACTACACCTCCCTTTATCCCTAGCTAGCAAGACCGGTGGTCAGAAATGATGAGAATTGTAGTCCAAAAGCAGCTGGAGACCCAGGGTTTGGGAAACACTGATCTAGATCTTTACTTCTTGCACCTGTAGCCCCCCAGTCCACTGGGCTTCTTCACCCTTCCTCTTTACTTTGGCTGTCAACTCTGCTGCTGTCACATGGGAGAAATGATTGGGGGAAACAAAAGGCCCTTTGCTTTGCCCTACCTGAACAGTGGTGGCTCTGAGAGCGATGCACATCGCAGTGTCTTCACTTTGCCTAACATTAGTAATGCTGCTTATGAACTCAGCGCTTCTGTTCCTCATCCATTGTAGGAAGTGGGTTTCCCTGCCCTTGGGCAGCCCCTGCAACAGCCTTTGACCAGACTGGATGGTGAGCAGAGGCAAAGTGCTCTGCAGCTCAACAAAGTGGTAAGGAAAAAATAAATGAGCAAGCAGTTAAGTAGCTAGGCCTCGCTGGAGATAGGAGATGGTCCCGTCCCCCCACTCAAAGGAGCTTTGAAGGAGGGAATCACAGCCCATGGTGTGTCCAGCTATACTGATTTTCCTCTGGGGAGCAAGCTTTGCAAAGTGCTAGTATGGTTTCAGAAGCCTGCAAAATCTCTTTGACCTAGACACAAAGATGACCTGTTGCATGCTTGGCTGGGGGTGGGGTGGGGGGCTGTGTTTCTACACTGTGGTGCTTCCAGTCAGGGGCTTAACTGCCAACGGGTTGTTCTGCTATCACAAAGGAGTGGTTGGCAGCTTCTTCAGATGGGGGACTGAGAGATGCCAAGGGAACTCCTCCACAACTCAGAGAGCTTCCTTTGCGTTTGTGGACTTACTGAGGAATCCAGAACAGGAAAATGCTGAGCAACTGAGAAAAGAGGGGAGAAAGGGATTGTGGTGCCCAAGATGGGTGCAGGTACCTGAGGCCCAGACACCTTTGCTCTCCATTCAGCAGAAGCTCTGGGAGATTAAATGGAGACACAGGCTTGGGCATCACTTTTTCTGGAGGTGGGGCTGGGAAACTTGCTTTCTTTTTTTGGCCTGCCAAGGCTTCCATTCTCTTAGGGGTCCCATTTGGTTAGGGGGTCACATGCCAGATATGGATTGGGCCAGGGCCACCCCACAGTCTTTGGCTGAATACTATACACATTCTCTTTTGCCCCTCAAAGCATTCTGTAGTTTACTAAGGGTTGCTAGGAATTATACCTCTGTGTGAGGAGTAGACTACAGTGGCCAAAATACATTGCAAGGTGGGGTGGGTGTGAGGAATGAGCTTCTCATGCGTTGTAAAGGTTCAGTGCTTAGGCAGTCTTTGTCTAATCACCCCACATTCATTCTCTGTCCCCCCCTCTCTTTCTCTATCACACACATGACAGAGAGAGAAGGGAGAAGCCAAGTCTAATAGTGAAGCATTTTTGCTGTAAATGCAAGGTGGCAGAATGGGTGCTCCTAGACAGGCGCACTCTTTCCTTCCCACATACACGAAGCACCCCATACTGGGAGTGGCCAGGAGAAGTGTTTGGGGCCTCCCCCTACTCTGTTTCCTCCTCGCACTTCCACCTGCAGGATGTTGCTATTGAGAGGCAACAAACAAGAAGCTGCAAAGTGAGGGTTGCGGCGCTGCTCCTTTCCCAGACCCTGTGAAGGGGAGAAGAATGTAGACTTGGCACTTAGAGCATCTCTCTTTGGGTGGTGGCAGGGAGGTGGCAAATTATTAACCACACGTCTGGAGAAGGGTGTCTTGCTCCCATGGGCGTTGTGGCTTTGTTGATGGACCTTCGCCCCCTCTCACACAAAGATACACAGCCTAACCCCTCCCCACTAACCCCACTAGGGCCACCTGTGCACTCCCCTTCTCCCCCACCCCAGGCCACACCATTGTCATGCGCAACAGGGGAGTTGACAGCATTGGCTTCACAACAAAAGGATGTACGTAAGCAGCTGCTTGCCAGCCTTCCCTTTTTCTCACTCTGTGTGCAGAGTCACCGGTGTAAAGGAGTGGGGAAGCAGAGAGGGTGAGATGTCCCCCGAAACTCAGAGGAAAAGAACAAGCCTGTTTCTCCCTCTGCCCTCCAGTCTCTCTGGCCGCCTCCTGCACACTCTCACCTCTCTCCTGTTTTCACAGTATTCTATGTATTCCCTCTCAAATCCTCTTGTTGGGGAGACCGCAGGGCGATTAATGTGTTACTTGATGTCTGTTAGCGTGCAGTGGCTCAGGACTTGCAACTCTTACGTTCGGAATCGTTCAGAAGCCATTGTGCTGGGAAGCGGGAAGTGACCACAACTGATCCACTGGCCGCATGTTTTGCAAATCAGTTTTGGTAACTGGCTCTAGAGAGAGGATGCACGCTGCCTTCCAGTTAGTCCTTAACTGTCCACCAGTTTCCATTCTTATTTATAGGTTCTTAGAACTTGAAGGAACTGAGCAGTAGGTGGATCATTTTTGTGACTTTGTTGTGATCATGAAGAGAAGCTATTCTTAGGGAGGAGGCTGAGGGAGGACCAGGGCTATGGAGATAAGAATAAGTTTGACTCATACAATGTGTATGTACTACTAAACCCCTTCACACATCGCTACTTATTTAATGATTCTTGAAGGAAGGCGGTTTTCTTTTTAACTAATCGTCTATGGGAAGATGGTGGCTTTTAAGTAACTCTTTTTTTAACAGGGTTTTGTTGTAATAAGAAGGAAAAAAAAGAAAGCCGCCATTTAATCCAGCTTGCACATTGTGTGTATCTGCACCATACATTTAAAGCACATGACTTCCCCCCCAAGAATCCTGGGAAATGTAGTTTTTCCTTGCAAAGCTATAATTCCTCTCAACAAACCACAGCTCCCAGGGATCTTTGAGTTGAAAGAAATGTGTTTAAATAGGCATGGACTGAGTTCTAAATGTGTGGTGTGGAATGAGAAAGAATGAGGGCAGACTCAAGGTCCGAGCAACTGAACAAGAATTCCTCCACTCTTAGCCTTGGACATATTGAAGGGCTTTCCTGCACGATGGGCAAAACCGTTCCCCAGCGTGTAGCTCAGCAGCAGTGGAGCACATGGAGGCTGAGTGCAATCCAGATCTCATGCGCATTTTTTACCCCCCAAAAGCACAGAGACAAACTAGTTTCATTCCAAAAACAAATGCTCATTGCCTATTGATTCTGCATTACCCTACAATGTGTCCATTTGAAAACAGTTGTAGGTGGTCCTGGAAACTGGAGGTGCATCCACATTGTGGCATTGTGGGTTGGGGTGTCCCAAGATCACAATCGCTACACCCTCCTCCATTCACTTGGGGCAAGTGCAAGGGTGATACTAATCAAAGGGAGGGTTTCCAAATGCAGATCAAGTAACCACACCCACCTCCTTGTTTAGGGCTGAATCTAGACTCAATCTAGATTGAAAGCAGCATGTTGAAGATGAAGATGAATGACTCAATTTTTTTTTAAAAAAACCCACTACATTTTTGTGTGTGCAGCAAAAGCGAAGTAATCTGCTTTGGGCACAGTTCTGCTGCAAGTGCCAATTGCCTCTGTTTCTACCTGCCATGGAAAAGCAATGGTTCTCCAAGAGGGTGATCAAGACGGGGGCTTGATCTTGTCGCTTGAGGTCTGCTGCCTGACTCGATCACACCTTTACCGGTTCCCTTACAGATCCTGCGGTTCATCAATGACAAAGACCTGCAGGACTGGGAAGAAAAACTCCTGGGGAACTATATAGCAAGTCGAGGGCTGGCCAGCCTCTCCCTGCGCAATGAGCTGTTGAGCCAGGTGGCCAGTCAAGTGTGGAAGAACCCAGACCTGG
This sequence comes from Podarcis vaucheri, assembly GCF_965113315.1. Classification (NCBI taxonomy): domain Eukaryota; kingdom Metazoa; phylum Chordata; class Lepidosauria; order Squamata; family Lacertidae; genus Podarcis; species Podarcis vaucheri. Next base: position 39,248,498 of record NC_138760.1, read on the forward strand.
AGCAAGGCCAACGAGGTTGTGTGTTGATGGCTGCCCTCCTGGGCTCTTTTGCCCCTTCTCCAGCTCTGGAGAAGCCCCTGTTGAAGTAAGAAAAAGGCTCTGCTCTCCACTTTTTAAAAACACCACTCATAAAATGGAGCCGTTCACGGAAGGATTCTGCTTTTTTGGCGTACAGGTTTGTGTCTGACCATGGTCTGGATGGATATAACGGCGTTTGCCAGCGTAAACTCCTGATGTCAATGAAGCAGATGGAAAGCGACCCAGAAGTGTCCCGTAGCTTTCCTCCCACCCAGCTGGAGTGGACTGCCAATCAGAGGAAAGGCAAGATGGTGTTGGATGTTTACACCTACAAAGGTAACAGCGAATACTTAGCATACTCACAAGGGCAGACCTTGGTAATATGCCGCCCTGTGCGAGACCATTGGAAGCCCTCACCCACAGCTGTCGTGGCACCAACTTAAGCCAGACTCTGGGAAGGATGTGCAAGGCCCTCTACCTCTTTCCCAAAGCCCAGTAAGTGCTTGGCCAGCTTTAGGAGGGAGGCAGGAGGACTCTAGGACCCTTTCAGAGCCCTACACCTCCTTCCCGAAGCAGGGCAAGCGCTTACCAGGTTTTGAGAAGGCACCCTTCTTGGCTATGTGCCTGATGTGACCGCACCACTCACACTGCCCTAAATCTGCCTGTGATACCCATCAGAATTGTTGGGAACAAATAGTATTTCTGGACCGGGCCCTCCTTGATGTTGCAATTTGCAGTTGTAAGGCTTTTATTTTAGCATTTTGTCTTTTGCTTTTTTCCTCCCTGGCTTAGAGGAGAGGCTTTCAGCCGAAGTGGAGTCCTGGTCAACAGGAGAGCAATATGCAGGCTGGATCCTGAGCTCAAGGTACACGCAGAAGCAAAAGGAGTAGGTTTTGATCTGACAGTTTCTGTTGTCAGAGCAATTGATCTTTGAGGTCAGCAAAGGCTCAGGCTGTTATCAGCGTGTTCTGCAGCAGCATGAGAAGGGTAAATAATTATGTAAGGACCAACCCCAGGCCGTGTTATTACTTCCTCATCCCAGGCTGTTGGAGTTTGTCTTTAGTCATAAAAATGAATGTTTGAGCTCCCACCTTCCCTTTTTTATTTTTTTAACTGGAAATCCATTTCATGCTTTGGAGAGAAGAGTGGTATTCATGGGCCTCAGTTCAGCTCTTTTTCCTCAAAGAGCAGTGGCCTTCCCCCAACCTCATGTGCCCCCCAAGTGTTTTGGACTACAGTGGTACCTTGGGTTAAGAACTGAATTCATTTTGGAGGTCCGTTCTTAACCTGAAACTGTTCTTAACCTGAAGCACCACTTTAGCTAATGGGGCCTCCCGCTGCCGCTGTGCCGCCGGAGCACGGTTTCTGTTCTCATCCTGAAGCAAAGTTCTTAACCTAAGATACTATTTCTGGGTTAGCAGAGTCTATAACCTGAAGCGTCTGTAACCCGAGGTACCACTGTACAATTCTTGATCAGCCCCAGCCAGCATGGGCAAAACCTTTTGTTTTTCCCTCTCTGCCTCACACCCAGGACCGTCTTAAGCATATCCGGCGCCATGGTGCAAAGATCCCTCTGGCGCCCCCCCCCTTTCCCAGAGTTGTCAAACCTTTCCCCAAGCCTCTGCAGGGATCACTCTCCTCCCACTGAGGCTTGGGAGGCAAGCTGCATACCCACCAGCCATATGGTTGGCAGGGTGCAGCTGGTGGGCATTCAGGGAAAGGGGAGGCCGCCGGCAAAGCCGCACAGCTCCGCCACTTGCTGGGGTGCCCCATAGAGGCTGGCGCCATAGCACAACGCGCCACTAAGCCCAATGGGAATAACGGCTCTGCTCTCGCCTTCTTTCTCACCCCTGTCTTCTGGCACCCTGCACTTCCTCTCTGTGTCGTAATGTCCCCTCCCTCTGCTGATTTCAGGGGCCTGGATACAGTACCTCGCGGCTGGTCTGTGTCCATGTTCACAGGCAAGGCGTGGCAGGATTTGCCTGGTTGTGACTTTGTGCTGGATCTCATTGGAGAAATAGAGGAAGGCAACTGGCCCTCTGAATCCTCCCCTGACTATCCTATAACCCCAGAGTGGGATGAGAGCTATTCCTATCAGAGCTCTTCAGATAGGTGAGTGACTTCCTTCCTTGCCACTTGTCCCCAGCTACAACCTCGATCGTATTCCCATAAACCTCTGCTTCTGTGACCTTACTGGCTTTCTCCCCTGGCAGGATGCCCTTGGACATCCCCCCTGCTCCAGGCATTCGGGCACCTTCCGCCCCCCCGCCCCCCCTGCCTCCAGACTTGGACAACATCGCTCATTCAGGTGAGTCCCAATCTCAGGGCAGTGATGGTCCTAAATTCAAAGGCGGCTGGACAGTACCAAGGAGTGTGTGAACCTGTGTCTGGTTTCCAGGCTTTGAAGCAATGTGGGCTTTGTGTGTGTTCAGTGTGTGCGGGAGACTTAAAGAGAAAATGTTGAGGCTGTAGAATTCACAGCGCCACCCGCGTCCCTCGTAGAATTAGCATAGGTAAAGGTAAAGGGACCCCTGACCATTAGGTCCAGTCGTGGCCGACTCTGGGGTTACGGTCTCATCTCGCTTTATTGGCCAAGGGAGCCGGCGTACAGCTTCCAGGTCATGTGGCCAGCATGAGTAAGCCGCTTCTGGTGAACCAGAGCAGCGCATGGAAATGCCGTTTACCTTCCCACTGGAGCGGTACCTATTTATCTACTTGCACTTGACATGCTTTCAGATTGCTAGGTGGGCAGGAGCAGGGACTGAGCAAAGGGAGCTCACCCTGTTGCGGGGATTCGAACCGCTGACCTTCTGATCGGCAAGTCCTAGGCCCTGTGGTTTAACGCATAGCGCCACCCACATCCGTAGAATTAGCATGGGGAAGCACAAATGGTGCTAAAAGAGTAGGGAGGAGCTTGGTCTGATTTGTTTCCATCTCCCCACAGAGTCGAGCTACAGAGGTAGCTCCAGATCCGCTGGAGGGCTGGATCACTATGTGGACGGTCTCTTCATGCCTCTGCTGCATCATGGGGCCAGGAGTCAGACGCCAGTAAGTCTGCTCATTTCTCATCTGTTCAATTGTTTGCTGCTCCTTTTCTCGTGCACTGTCCTTCCAACATGTCTGCCTTTCCGTTTCCCGTTTCGTTTGCTAGCATTTAGATCTGTAGTGACCATTCCTGTAATTCATAGTGAATTACGACCCTGTCCTACGTTCAGTTGTCTGAACTCAAAGACCAAATGAGGCGGATAAGCTGTGTACTAATTGTTGGGCTGTCTCTTGCTTCTCTGCAGGATATGGAGAGTGGAGGGAATCTGACTGGACGCATGAAAGGAGGTGGGAAAATTGGACCCACTCACCATGGAGCCTTCTCAGGTGCGACCCAAGCAGGAAAGATCCAACATTTGTACATGATGGGGAAGGGAGTTCAGGGTTTGGTCCTTTGGGGATGATGGCCACCAGCGGCTGTTCTTTTAGCAAGCATTAAGCTGTATGTGATCTAAGATGTGTGTGGAATTATGCTTATATACCTGGCACACACTTCATGCTGTTGGGTGTGAATAATGAGATTCTATACATGCACACTTGGGACATGTATAAGCCCTAGGAAATTCTGTCAGGCCTACAGAATCAGGCAGGGACCTGCTTCCACAACATGCAATGGTTGCCATACCCAGAATGCCCAGCAGCACCCTCACTATATGGCCAACTACGCCAAGGTTATCTCAGTGCAAGTCCTAGGAGATATAATTTTTTAAGGATTTTGCTTGAATGTCATTTCCCCCAAAATAATAAGCATTTCTATGAGTCCTCCATTTTCTCCATTCCATCATATTTCTATGTGTGGTGAAATAATTGCCTTCCCTAGAGCCAAATGGTAGCAGGCTCCTACTTTGTGGTGGTGGTTGCTGACTAAAGATGAGGGAGAAATTTGGTTCCGTTCCTGTTTTAATGCAAACCTGCTTAATTCACACGTCCTGAAACAATATGAAATGACTTCCTGAAACCAAAATCTGCACTTTTCTGACTTTTGTAATGTTGTTCTCCAAACGAAACAGTGTTCAGAAATGTGTTTATTAGGGGTAAGTGTGCATTGCGTAAAAATGCACATATAAGTTAAAGTAACATACAAAAATGCATCATTTTAGGGGATATTACATGCAAAGAGGCGCCTAGGAGGAGGAGAGGTGCACACTAAAATGCTGACTTTTCATGATGACTTTAAAAAACAACAACCTGCTATGAAAATGTGATTGAAAAAAATGAGAAACCAAAAGAAGGGTGTTGCATTTTGGGCAGGAATTTAAAATTCCTCTTTGCCGCTCTCTTCCAGCCTTCCCAGCCTTCTCTAGTTATTCAAGGGGTTTGTATGTCTCTTGTGGTGGTTTGTGTGCATTGCGTGCTGTTGTTGTCCTTGGTGATGTCTGGTTGCTTGTTCTGATTTGGGAAGATACTTAGCTGGGTACCACAAGGATGGAGCCAGCAGCCTCTAGGTTTGCTCCAAAGGTATGGAGTGTGTGTGTGAAGATTAGTAGTTAATGGAAACCGGGGTGGGGGTGGGGATTTGCCCGGTGCATGTGAGCAGGACCATCAGTAAGTCTGGCTGTTTGACTCGGTGATAACTTTCACACGAGACACAGCAACCCAGTCTTTCCTTCTTCCATTAGGCTATTCGGGAATGATGAACATGCCGTCTTACCAACCTATGCCCGTCATGGGCGGAATGATGCCAGCGCTTGGTGGAATGGGAACAATGCCAGGTAAGAATAATACAGAAAATGTGGCAAGGGTCAGAACAGGTGGAAATGCAGGAGATTTTGAGGTGGGGGTGGAGAAGGCTGTCATTTATCCTTTGCACAATAGATCCCTGTGTCTCTTTTCTTACTATCCAACTGGCTTGCTAAAACAGGCTGAGAAGAAAATGTGTAAGTTTAAAAACAAGTCTTCTTGCCTCAATGTGTTACAAATGACATAAAAGCATGTGGAATGTACTCTGCAACTTGGCACTGTACTTCTGTTTCAGTCAAGCTTTAACAAATATTTTACAAGCTTTTTCGGATTCACTGAATACAGTGGTACCTCAGGTTACATACGCTTCAGGTTACAGACTCCGCTAACCCAGAAATAGTGCTTCAGGTTAAGAACTTTGCTTCAGGATGAGAACAGAAATCGTGTTCCTGCGGCGCAGCAGCAGCGGGAGGCCCCATTAGCTAAAGTGGTGTTTCAGGTTAAGAACAGATTCAGGTTAAGAACGGACCTCCGGAACGAATTAAGTACTTAACCTGAGGTACCACTGTATAGTAAATATAGTATCGGAAAGAGGAGAGTTAGTATGGAATTGTGTTGAATTTTGCCGTCCTGTCCCCTGATAATATTATCCCCATCTGGGAGGAAGAGCCTCTGGTTGCTGTGCATTCAACAGGAAGTAACCACATACTATGTGGATCTCGGACGTTAGCTTGATGAGCCTTCATAGATGTCCCTTTCTCTCACTCAGCTATGGCTATGCCTCAGCCTCAACCCATTATGCCATCAGTGGATCCAAACCAGATAGCTGCACAGCAACAAGCCTTCATCAACCAGCAGGCCATGCTCATGGTAAGTGAAAGGGTTAAGAACAATGGGCAATGAGCAAGTGAGTACAAGGAGCTTTGGAAACATAACTGTGCTGTTGCCTTTTGCCATGAATCATGTCTCACTTGCCAGTCGCCTGCTAAAATGTTTATTATGCACCACAAGTGTCCGGTTGTTAGGTTTTTAATTCTTCTTTCAAATGTTGTTTTTGTGTTCCTAACTGTTTTTAATTATTTTATGTATAAATCGCCTTGGGATGGCGGTTTAGAAGTCAGTTAATGAATTAACTGTAATAACAAACAAACATATAAGTGGTCTCAGTAGCTTCATCCCTTCTCTTTCCTCCAATATATATCTACTAGTCTCAAAATCCCCCGGGTTAAAAGCCTGAAACTGCCATGTTGATCAGGCCAAAGCTCCTGAAAAATTGGATTTCATGTTTCAGGCTCAGCAGATGACCCTTCAAGCCATGACAATCTCCCAGCAGCAGCAGCAAAAGGAGCAACAGCGCCAGCAAAAAGACAGGTCTCCTGAGCTTTCAAGGCCAAGACGAACATCACCACAGAGGAGGTCACCTGGATTTTCAAGGCGAAGTCGAGTATCAGAACAGGAGCGATCGCCTGAATCTTCAAGGCCGAGGCGAGCGTCACCACGGGAACGGTCACCAGGATCTTCAAGGCCAAGGCCTCCTCCTCCACATCTGCCAGCTCCAGCTGCTAAACCCAAGAGCCTCAAAAGCACCACCAAGCAAGATGCATCAGTGCCTGATCTACAAGAATCTCCATCTCCGCCACCAGCACCGGTACTGGGCGTCCAGCAAGTATTCCTCTGTAGAAATGCATCATAGCGTGGTTTCTGCAAAACCACAAACCTTAAAGCATTGGCCTTCCAGATGTTGCTCATTTGCAACTCCCATCACCCCCAGCAAGCAAGGCTAGTTGCCTGGGATGATGGGAGTTGTATACAGCAACATCTGGGAGTTGTAGTTCAGCAACAAAGGCTCCCCACACCTGACTCTAAAGAGAGAAAGAGCTGAACTCTGGCCATGCTACTTCATGATTTTATGCTCCCGTTGCTCAGTCCCTGCTCCTGCCAACCTAGCAGTTCGAAAGCACGTCAGTGTGCAAGTAGATAAATAGGTACCGCTCTGGCGGGAAGGTAAACGGCGTTTCCGTGCACTTCTTCACCAGAAGTGGCTTAGTCATGCTGGCCACATGACCCGGAAGATGTACCTTGGCCAATAAAGCGAGATGAGTGCCGCAACCCCAGAGTCGGCCTCGACTGGACCTAATGGTCAGGGGTCCCTTTACCTTTACTATTAGCTTGTTAGAACTCAGATCTGATTCTCACAAACAGCAGATAACATTCTAAACCTGTGTCCAAGTGGGGGCTCACATGACTGAATGCTACTCGATACAAAAAGAGGTTCCCTCTATATAGAAAAGATGCAAAGGTGAAAGCCAGAATTCTTTCCCTGACATCTAGTTTTGTTGGGGTTTTCCTTTTAAAAAAAAACTTAATTGGGGAGCATTTAGTCATGTGAGCTCCCACCTGCAGCTTGCAGCGTTAAAGCCCAGGCACGGGTTTCTTTTAAACTAGCTTTGAGTTGGGCATGAGTGAACTGCCACAAAATGCTATATATGGGGTGGGGAGATGGCTCCTTGTTTTTTCAGACATCCCTGACTAGGATCAGTCAGCGAGGCCTAACTGAGGAACATAGTGGGTTCTGTGTTCTAGATCCCCCTCCTCCACGGAAACCAGTCCTCAGACATCAGAGAGGACCCTATCTCTCGAGAGTCATTCCAGAAGAAAGTGGAGTTCTTCCAGAAAATGGGTGAGCCACATCATGCTGTTGCTCTGGGCTTCATCTGGGCGTCATTCCATTTTTACACATCAGTATATTTTTACACATCAGTATATTTTCATGCTCCACTCTAATACAAATTACTATAATTATTAACTGCTTTGTGGTACTAATTCATTCCTGAGGGAAGTGCCGGTGTTTTGTAAGAACCCAAGTGCATTCCTGGGGAATAAACAATCTTTTGAGTTCTGCCAAGGAAAAAAATAAGTATCTCTAGGTGAATGGGAGGCAAGGTGAGGAACCTCTATTGACAGGTCAGTCTTGTGCTTCCATGGTTCAGCTGTTTGGGTTGAGGATGAAAATGCAGCCTGCCCCCCCCCCCCAGTAAATCCTACTAGGAACATTTCTTCACCACCATCTTTAGCAGCCTTCCTCAACCTTGTGCCCTGTGGATATTGTCCCATCTGCCCCAGCCAGCATGGCCAAAAGTCAGGGATGATGGGAACTGTAGTCCAAAACACTTGCGAACACCAGGTTAAGGAAGGTTGATCTATATCCGTGTGTACTTTACTAAACTCTCACCTAAGGTATGACAAGTTTTATGTCCCTTCTGCTGTGCTTGTGGCACACTATCACTGCAAATAAATACAGTGGTACCTCGGGTTACAGACGCTTCAGGTTACAGACACTTCAGCTTACAGACTCCGCTAACCCAGAAATAGTACCTCGGGTTAAGAACTTTGCTTCAGGATGAGAACAGAAATCCTGCTCCGGCAGCGCAGCAGCAGCAGGAGGGCCCATTGGCTAAAGTGGTTCCTCAGGTTAAGAACAGTTTCAGGTTAAGAACGGACCTCCAGAATGAATTAAGTTATTTTGCGGCTTCCGATTGGTGGCTGGAGCTTCCTGCAGCCAATCAGAAGCCGTGCTTTGGTTTCTGAACCTTTTGGAAGTCGAATGGACTTCCAGAACGGATTCCTTTCCGACTTCCAAGGTCTGACTGTAAAAAACATTGAAGGAGGATACACAGTCAGCTTAGGGAGAAGGGGTGTTGCTGGGGAACATCCTAAGGGCCAGGCAGAGAAGCCAGGAGGGGCTCATTGAGTCCCCAGGCCTGATGTAGGCTGGTCTGCTAGTATGGGGCTGATCTACAAATTCCTTCCAACCAACAGTGGCTTGTATTTAGTATTCTAACTTGACTGATGCTGCCAGATCAGATTTAAGAAATTGTTGGTGCTTGATTACCCCTGCTTCTCCACACAGGGCAGCAAAAAAGTCATGTGAAGAAAGCACCTCCTTCTCCAAAGAGGTGGACACCTCCAAGTAAACCATCATCAGAAGACCAAGAGACTAGCCCACAACCAAATTCAGGTAAGTTCTGGTCATGAATATAGTCTTTGCACAGCCTAGCTTCAGTAATGGAGTTCTAGCTTCAGTAATGGAGACGGAATGCAACTAAATAAGGAAGTAGCAAAATACTTATGCATGAGATTGGGAAGGCGCTAAGTAGAAAGATCTGGCCGGGGTAGAGAAGTGTGTAAGGTAGAAACAAGGCGAAATCATTTTGCTTATTTAGAAAACAAGCACGCACACCTTTTCTCTTAATCCTTTGCTGCAGGTTCGCCACACTCTACACAGACAGAAAATGACCAACATTCTCAGCCAACCCAGGAAATACGGCGCATCATCAAAACTCACAAGGCTCAGCCTGTCCCACCTCCAAAACCCATCATCCCACTTAGGTGAGGAATGGACCTGAGCCTGGTCACGGAATTAGAACTCCTTTTAGATATTTGTGCCTGCAGAAGCTTCCATGGTTGCCCCCGTGCCAGTCAGAGAACATCTAAAGGTTTGGTGGGTTGCCACAATGTTGGGCTTGTCCACATGTCACATTAAAGCCATAGCTAATGCCAACCGTTGTTAACATTACCCTTCATTTATGAAGCTTGGTTAAAGAGGAAGACTACGATCGGATTAACGTTGGTTTGTTATGCCGCAGCTGAGTTTATCTGAGTTAATCTCAGCGTCACCCAGTGGCGTGCGACGAAATTTTTCGTAGGAGAACAGTTAGGGCATGGGTAGGCAAACTAAGACCAGGGGCCAGATCCAGCCCAATCGCCTTCTAAATCCAGCCCGGTCCGGGAATCAGTGTGTTTTTACATGAGTAGAATGTGTCCTTTTATTTAAAATGCATCTCTGGGTTATTTGTGGGGCCTGCCTGGTGTTTTTACACGAGTAGAATGTGTGCTTTTATTTAAAATGCGCCTCTGGGTTATTTGTGGGGCATAGAAATTCGTTCATTATTTTTTTCCCAAAATCTAGTCCGGCCCCCCACAAGGTCTGAGGGACAGTGGACCGGCCCCCTGCTGAAAAAGTTTGCTGACCCCTGAGTTAGGGCCAGAGGAGCCAGCTTGCAAGGGCGATGGGGGAGGGAATGTTGTGTGTGAGAGCATCATGCCCCCCTCCCTGTCATCGCATTGCACCTCCCTCCCTAAGCCAGGCAGAAACTTCCCAGGCTTTGGAAGGAGGCACCAGGGCATGAATACTCTAATTTACCATGAACATTTAAGAGACTAGCCTAATCCCTCAAGTACACTGACCACACACCATTGGTGCCACCTTCTCTCTGACCCCAACTTGTTATCAGAGGCCTTTGTGGCACCCTTTCCCTGGCAATCCCTCACTGTGACAGTGGCATCACTAGCCTGCTTGCTATTATTGGCTGGTTAGACAGACGCAGTGGGCCCAGCCAGGCCAATGCGGTTAGCTGCTTCGCAAACCGTGAACTTCCCAAGGGGCTGGATGTTGCCTGTGCACAAACCATCTTGTCATAGCAAGCCAACATGGGCAGAACTCTCTAGCTGTTCTTTGGCCAACATGGGAGGAACGGCAGAGTTGTCCAATTGCATTTGTAAGAGACTGTCTGAAGAAGGGTCTCTGAGGACAGGCGTTTTGTTGACTTTTACTGTTGGCCCATGCAGCTAACTCCACCAGAGCTGGTTTTAAGTTTTCCCCCTCCTATTTGACTTACAGAAACATCTCTAAACCTTTCGTGAAGAAGAATGACCCAAAGGAGGAAGCTCTGGCAAAGCTGGGGATTGTGGGACACTCTCAGGTGAGTAATAGCTTGTAACTTCCAGATGGATTCTGTTGCGACACACTTAGAAAAACCAATGTGGTCAGCGGCCAAAGTCCTGTTGGGATTCTCCAATTAGCTGTCAGGGTGGCAATAAAAATGAGAGAAATCCATATAAGCCACTACATGTTCCTTAGAGAGAAAAATTGGGATACAAATAGGACAAATAACAAACAAAATATATGTATATATACCAAGTGTGACTGGATATCAGAAGGCTCCAGACTTTTATCGATACAGACTTGCTGTACTACCATCACCCCTCTGTCTGCACCTCTGCTTTTGGAGCAGCCCCATGAGAGCCATCTGGTTGAAGCTTATTTGGGTTTTAGAAAGATGCTTGAGATTGAAATGAGGAAAGTATCACAATTTTCGTTAAGAACCATTCACCACTAACTCTGATCCCGATGTCCTTGGAAGGCAAACTGTTGTTGATTTACAATGCAATAAGCTCACTTTGGGGGTAACTTCCCTGCCACACCCAAGTCACCTGGAGTCTTGTTACTGATATGGTTACTTTAACCCTCCAGTCCAGGCCTGCTAGAGTGGGTTATCCAGAGAAGTAGCGACACGGATGCCTCTTGTCTCCTGCAGTTTACGAGATTACTGCCAGAAAGCTTTCCTAAGTGGGTTAAATTAAGCAGTTTGTTTTGCTCTTCAGCCTTCCATGTTGCTACTCTAGGACTGCAGGTGTGACCTGTGGCCATGTTTAAAACACTTCTCCTCCACCTTGCTTTTTCTTTACGCAAACAGCTGTCCTCTACATCACCAGAGGGGAGCCCCCAAGCTTCTCCTCCTCCACTGCCACCACCTGGCAAGCTGTCCAGCTCCATCAAAGAAAAGCAGCTGCCCCTCATGAACCTATTTGCTCGGCCGCCACCAACCTCCCCTCCTAACCCAGAGGTTCCTCCTCCCCCCCTTCAACCTCCACCAGCCCTTCCTTCGGACTACGCTTCAGAAGAAACTGCCATGAGAGGTATGTGGAGGAGCTTAGACTCTGCAGCCTTGACTTTGTGATTAGTGAGTTGATCTTCTCATCCCCTGTGCCTGCTGATTATCTGTGGCTCATCTTTAGGGTGCAGAGCTATGTGCTCACTATCCATTCAAAGCACATTTCCTGTCCTCAAAAGAATCCCGGGCACTGTGATTTATTATTAAGGGTTGCTGGAAATCGTAACTCCGTGAAGGTTAAACTGCAGTTCCCAAGAATTTTCTGGTGGAAGGGATGTGATTTGAATGTGTTTTAAATGTATGTACAGTGGTACCTCGGGTTACAAACACTTCGGGTTACAGACTCTGCTAACCCGGAAGTAGTACCTCAGGTTAAGAACTTTACAAGAACGGACCTCCAGAACAAGTTAAGTTCGTAACCAGAGGTACCACTGTAGTGTGTATGCACCGTGGGGCAGCCTTCCCTGTGTCTGATGGGAGTTGTAGTCAAAGCATCTGCAGGGCCACAGGTTGAGGAAGACTGGTATGGGCCACAATTCAAAGTGCTGGTCATTATCGATAAGAGGCCTGTTAGAAATAATGTCTTCTTCCACATGCCTCTGCCAAAGCCCTTCTTTTCATCGCAAAGACCGCCATTTTTATTATTGTGTGTATCATTATTCTTTATGAAAATAATATAAAAATTATTATCCGAGGCCATTGTTTGAGTCTCTCGACACCTGACGTTAGGCAGGTGGAGACCAAGGAGAGTTTTCTCAGTGCCCAACATATGAATCGTTTTCCCCTGAGAAGCTGACATGACATCTACCTTGATATCTATTTGACATCAGGCAGTGGTTCCAGCTTGGACTTCTAGCTGGTCTTAAATGTCTTCTTCAGGGTAATGCTGACTTTGCTTACTCTGTGGCTTTAGCTTCTGTGTATTGTTCTTTTATTCAGTTTCTTGTGTTCGTTTTTATTATTTTAAATCGTACACAGCCTGGAGAGCCTTGTAATGTAGGGCAGCTTAGAAATTCACCCAACCAGCAAAAACACTTCCCTTTTAGTAAGTTTTTATTTTAGAAAGATTTTTACCTATCTTATGGATACGGTAGGCTATAAATCTGAACAATTCAACAGATCTACAACAATCTTTACTGAAATCCCTAAAAGGGGAGTTAGATTAATGATGCTTTCTTATTTTGGGGAAAACATGACGGTGGATAGTGAAGATCTTGGCAGTACTACAATATATTGATTTGTAAGCCCCTTTGAGGGCCGCTTTGGTGGAAAAGTGACATATAAATGGTGAAGCAACCATAATAATAATAATAAAATCCCTTCTTCTGACATCCCTTTTGTTACACTTAGACTCAGCTCTGACAGTGGTGGAAGACAGCGGGATCAGAACCCAGCTCTTAGGACACTCTGCTAGTGTTACTTTCTCCTATGCCAACCCTACTTGGAAGCTCTTCCTGCGCAAAGAGGTATGTCAGGGTCCATTGCATCCCAGCGCTGTTTTCTGGAAGTGGGAGAACTGGCTAATCCAGCTTTGCCGAGTACATCTGCGATGGGAGCATCTTGCAAGAGCTGGGAATCCTGGTCATGTGACCTGTCACAGACACTGCTCTGCTTTGTCCTGCTTTTCAAATTGAGCTTGAACCATCTCAGTGTGTTCCCTCATTCTAGGAAGTGCAACAAAACAAGTGTTGTGGTAAAGACATGCGATGGCACGGCCTCATGGTCTCTCCCATCGTGATAAATTCAGCAGGTTTGGAGTAGGAATAATCCTGGGAATAGTAAAGGAGGAAAATAAATTCTGAATAGATGTGATGACCACAAGGCCCGGGGCAGATATAAATCCATACATTGTAATAGGGATCGATTTGGACTCTTTATGTCTTGTTTGCATGCCTTGCCCTGAGGAGGACAGGAGATGAAGAGCAAGAATGGGACTCCTCGCTCTCCTTATGCCAAGTTTGTTGGGTGGGCGAGTTGTGTAAAGAATCAGCTGTTCTTCTTTGAACTTCAGTCAAAACTGTGTCCTTAAAAAATTAACTCACACCAGTGCACTGGATCACTGGTTGGCTTGGATGGAGAGAGAAATGGTTACATGTTTTGAAGACAGCTTTGTGTTTGTTTCCCAACAGGTTTTTTACCCCAAGGAAAACTTCAGTCATCCTTATTGCTTAAATTTGTTATGTGACCAGGTGAGCAGCATCGGGGGCAGGGTGTGTGTGTGAACTCACTTTCCTTCTTCTTGGTCCATTATTATCTGCACATTTCTTTCTTTCCCCTTTTTCCTCTCCTTGGGTTTTTGTGCCTTCTTAAATCCACGCACCTGCTTTCTGCTTTGAGCTTTGAGCTTCAAAGGTCTTGGACTGACGTTTCCAGTAAGACGTATGTGAGTCTAATCAAAGACAATCTTCTTTGCTCCCTCTCAGATCATGACAGACACTTATTCGGAGTCATGCATTCGGATCTCCAAAGAGGAGAAGCGTAAGATGAAAGACCTGTTGGGTAAGCAGCCCCCTCTCCAACCACTCGACCCTAACCCATGCCCCATATGTCTTGGGGACATACAGCTTCTTCCTGGAATTAAAAAGGCTCCTTGGATGCATCTGCCACAGGCTGTGCATTAGGGATGTGTGGACTGTCATGTGCATATCCTGTCTTATAGCACACTTTGTGCTGTCTCGGTAGTTTATTAACTTATCAAACAACCACCTAAGATTCCTCTTGGTTCCACAAGTGTGATTCAACAGATGTTAGAGTTGCCTCTACATTCTTGCAGATATAGTATTATTACCTGTCCTTCACCCTAAAATCCCAGGGTGAGTTACAACCATTTAATGCAACATTTAAACAGTAAAAAAAAAAAGTTTTTACTGATTTTTCACAGATAACAGAGGTACATATAACATCTTTGTCTTCAGTTACATTAGGTGAGACATTGCTATCATAGCCATTGTGAGGTTTGGTGGCGGGGGGTGGGGAGAGGCGAGAGAAAAAGTGCGGTGGTGATTTTGCTATCAGAATATCAGATTCCTGCTTCTAGAATTTTGCTTTCCTTGCTTGAAACATTTGGGGTTTGGTTCTGCTTAACTAAGGGGGCTGACTAAAGATACGAATGAGCCAATTTCTCCAGCAGAGTTAGCACAGCTTAACTCTGTTAAGACTACTAATGACAAATTTGAACCATTTCCTGTCCCTGCTGATTAAACCTTTTCCTTTCTGCATCCTTTCCAGTGGAGTTCCAGGTGGGCATGGATGCCAGCTCCATTCTAGATGGTGGGATAAAGAAGAGGATTGTGGTAGCTGCTCGTGATAACTGGGCCAACTATTTCTCTCGCCTTTTCCCAGTTAAGGTAAGTCAGGCTAGCTGTTGCTTGAGGGACCTGGGACCTTATCTCCTGTAAGGGGGTGGGGTCTTGGGTTTTGCTTGCTAGTTGGGTGGGTGATTCGTTTATGTCCCTCACCCTTTTATTAGCTACTACTCAACATTGGTGCTGACTCTGCCTAGGTCACTACTTGGAATGTTTTAAACAGTTAAAATAATAATAATAATAATAATAATAATAATAATAATAATAATAATAATTATTAAAAAATAACAACTTTTATTTATACCCCACCCTCCCCAGCCTCAGGGCAGCTAACATCAGATATATAACATTAGTATAAAATCAAACAATAATTAAATTACCTCCTAAAAACAGGTCAAAATCAAATTAAAGTCTAATTAGATGGCTTTCCACAGGGTTAGGGTTGGGAACAGTAAGTGCTCATCGGCCCAACTGTGAAGCCACAAGCTTCAAGTTAAAGCTCATCCCATCCGTTACCTGATTGTATGGTGTCTTAGGCAAACCATGATTTCCTCAGCGTCCTATCTTCAAGCAGTTGGGGGCAAGGGTTGGCGATGGAGTAAGAAAATAGTACCTCACAGGGCTAATGTAATAAGGAAATAATTTATGTGACTATCTCAGAATGTTTGAAATGCTCTGCATATATACAAGTGGTACTATTCAAGCAGGCCTAACACATCCTCAAAGCCAAACCAAATGCATTCAGAATAATCCAATGTGTGTGTGTGAAACTTGTTGTACCTGAACAACTTAATGCAGCAGTTGGGAGGTTGCATATTTGAAAGCTGGCCAATGTGTGCATTGAGAGGGGGAGACTCCCTGCACTTAGGAAATGACCTCATTGGCAAGGAGATACTGTCGTGTTGCCCTTTCCCTGGTGAATAAGTTCTCCAGCCCAGTTTAATCAACAGCTAGTTGAGTGACAATAACTTTTCTGCTCAGCATTTCACGCTGCTCTGCTTCCTTATTGAGGAACATAGAAAGCTGCCTTAATGGTTCCTCAAACTATATCTATCTGCCTGGCCCAGTGTACTGATTAGTGCGGAGAAGGGCCTTTTCCAGCACCCACTTACAGTATCCTTTTCTTACACGGGAGCTCCTGTGGGTTGAACATGAGGCCATCTGTTTACTCCACCACTGGAATCACCAAGGCCGGCAGCTGTTAGGTGTGGAGCGTTAAGCATGATAAGTTGTCTTCTAGGCCATCCCTCCACCCACCCCAGCATGCCAATGCTATTCACACAAAGTGACGTGACCTGGTTTAAATGAGACATAGGACACCTGGAACACACCATACAGTTATATTTTCCTTATACACCTCCCCTTATGTTTAAATGAGGCTTCCCCCCTTCGCAGCGCTCTGTTTCGTTATGCTTAAGCATAATGGCTTCTCTCTCTATTCCTCCATCTCGTTTGGTCTGGCCCCCAATGGACACATCTCAGAGTTGGTTGCCCTGCAGGATTTTCTGACGCTTCTTGCTACCTCTGCACTAAAGATGCCCCTCAGGCCACCGCAAGACATTCTGTCAGTCCTTTCCTCCTCCTCCTCTTTATTCAAGGGAGAAAACGGGAGTGATGTTCAGATTCTGGGCGTTTCTCACCGGGGGCTCAGGCTGCTGAAGAGAGCAAAAGCAGCCAGCTTCAATGCTGAGCAGCTGAAAACCCTTTGCAGCTACAGGTAAGAGGCAATAAAACCCAGCTTTAAGGAGATGGTGGTGGGTTCTGGGTTCATGAGGCTGCTGAGAAGCTGCAAGAAGTTGACCCAAACCTGATCACTTTGTGGACGAATGCATAATCTAGAATAATTGAAAATATGAAACATGACTTGGCTCAGTTGCTTGATTCGTCTGGAGCTATTAACTCTGCAAACACCGATCATGGCACACTGTGGTCTGTATTGGATGAATGGGTTTGTGTGGGAGTCATGGAGGGATGATCTAAGCAAGGGAATGGGACAGGATGGCCTTTCCCTCTTCTTTTCCCGTTCTTTGCATCTTCTCTCCTTGCCCATGTCTTGGCACCTTTTCTGCTTGCTATTATATGTGCACCAACCTCAGATTTCTTTCGAGCGGCATCAAGTCAAGGAAGGTCCCAGGGGCCTTAGTGAGGTGCAGCCGCTGAAATTAGCCAGGTATAAAGGCCAGCTATATTCTCTGGGTTTTTTCAGTTATTCAGATGTGCTGTCCTTAGAGCTGATGGACCGCAATACCCTTCAGTTCTCTCTGAAGGATGAGCAGCTCATCCTTCACTCTCGAAAGTCTCGGCAGATTAAGACCATGGTGGAGCTCTTCCTGCTTGAACTGAAAAAGGTGAGAGAAAGCGCCTTTGAAACACCTTTACTCTTTGCTTAAGAAAAGTACAGGACTCACTGCCACCACCTCCAGAATAACCACACCTCCTTAATTGTGCTATTCCTTCCTCTCTCCGCTCCTCCCCACCAAAAGGACTCCAACTACGTCATAGCTTTGCGCAGCTATGTAACAGATGACAAGAGCCTCTTGAGCTTCAAGAAAGGCGACTTCATCCAACAGCTGCGCATGGAGGGACTGGAGCCAGGTGAGAGGGTCTTGCCGTGAAAGACCACGTTATTGTTCAAAGGTTCCTTCCACATTTCCAGGTCCTTAGCAACCTGCATGCCTGCTACAGACATAGTACTTGGTCAGTTAAAACATCCCAATACAAATGATTTGAGCAGGGAGTGCACTGCACTTAACCAGCTGCTCAATCTTGCTCTTAAGGATCAAGCTCCAAGGAATCCTGGCCTTCCCATTTGCAGCCAGAGTGAGCTGTGCACAGCATGGATTGGCTAATCCCTGTGAAGTCATCTCCATTCTGCTTCAAAGAAGTTTTTCATGAAATTATCGTAGGTTTGTTTGTTTTCAAAAGGAGGTTAGAAGCCAGCATTCACTTGAATGACTCTGCAGTGCTGTGCTTTAAAAAACCTAAAACTTCCCAAAAAAGGGCAGACATTCCCCTAATTTCCCCCCCTGAAAGCGCCAGACAGTGGGGGTGGGGGAAACAAGACAACTGATTGAATCCAGAGTATTGATTGTAAAAAACAGAAGAAAGGAAAAGGAAGCCAGAATTGTCCTGCTGATACAAAATTCAATTACTGGGTGCTTTTATTTTATTTTTGTTCATCTGTGTGCATCCATTCATAACAATATATCAAACATATGTGTGAAGTCCAGGGGTTCATAAGAAAATACAGGCTCGGAAGCAACTTAGCTAGAAGCTGGGTATAGAAAGGGAAGCTTCATAAGCAGCCCCGTCCCCAAATGTCCAGATGTGAATTTCAGCCTCTTTTCCCCACAGGCTGGCAGTTTGGCTCCGTCGGAGGTCGCTCTGGCCTTTTCCCTTCCAGCATGGTGCAGCCGGTGGCAGCTCCCACTTACCACAGTAACCATCCAAACCGTACAAACCGCCAGGAAGCCGCCAGGAAGAGCCTAAGGAGAGAAACACAGCTGGAGAGAAACATTAGCAAGGAGGTGAGGCTGGCCATGAGGAGGAGGTGGAGGCCTTGTCGACAAATGATTCTACATTTTCTCTCATGGGTGGGGGAAAATACTCTGACAGGGAGTAGGGCCTGTGGATTTGAGAGGTCTGTGAGGAAATACAGAGCTCCAAAAGAGTTCTGCAGTGGGAGAGAAAGGGCATTTTTTTTTTGCTATTGGAAGCATATGTAGACTGCTGTTAATTATAATTATTTGCTTATAAAAATATTTATTTATGATTTGCTTAGTTATAAAATAATTACTTCTGTACTGCTATTCATTTTTTTAAAAAATCAGAGCAGTTTTTCCAACAGTTATACATAAAACCTGAAGTGACGTTTATATGAAGGTTTTCTCTTCCTGCCCCATCAGAACTTGACCTCCAGCCTGGAGTCAGAAGTCAATAGTACAACAGCCAGCACTCCTCCTTGCAACTATACTATGGCGGAGTTTGCCGCAACACACTTCCAGGAAGCCCAGTCCGCGTGAGTAATATGCACCAGAGGTCCTTAATTATTGTGGGTGCTTCTAGATTGGTATTTGTTATGGGATGGTTGCTCCTCATTTAGGCAGCTTTTTCACACATGGTTGGCATCAAAACACTAGCCAGTACTCCCAATCCCGTTTAATATTTATTTATTTTTTTAAAAAAGATGGGATTAAAATATTTTAAATGAATAACACTCTGCTGACCCTCCCCTCTCTCTATTTCCTTTATACAAGAGGTAGGGAACCTTCTTTCCCGCGAAGGACCTTTGACCAATGGGAAAATTCAACTGGAGGTCACAGCCAATAGCAGGCGAAGCTAAAGGCAATGGTGGGTGGGCTCCCAGCTGAAAGTGGGTGGGAAGAGGGCCAATGTTGAGTAGAATTTGCAGCAAGATTGCAAGATGCTGTAGCTTTGCTCTTTCTTTCAAACTGCCACTCCATCTCTGAGGGCTGCCTGACATTAGGCTGCAGACCACAGGCTCCTTACCCCTCCAGCTTTATGCCATATTTTTGTCCCACTTCCACATAGGAAGTTGTATGCAAAAGAGTTCCCAAGGAGGGCATGTCCTTTGGCAAGGTCTTTGCCCCCACCCACCCCAAATTTCTTTGGGCGCAGATATTCTTCCTCTCCCTTCCTGCCAACCTTCTCTGTACCCACTTATTTTAGGTTACTAATATTTCAGAATATGTAGGCATGTGGAATGGTTTGAGTTTGCAGTATAGAAAGCACATCACTGCAAACTCAAACCATTCCATATGTATAGTAAGCACATAACTGGGACGCGGGTGGCGCTGTGGGCCAAACCACAGAGCCTAGGACTTGCCGATCAGAAGGTTGGCAGTTCGAATCCCCGAAACGGGGTGAGCTCCCGTTGCTTGGTCCCTGCTCCTGCCAACCTACCAGTTTGAAAGCACGTCAAAGTGCAAGTAGATAAATAGGTACCGCTCCGGCGGGAAGGTAAATGGCGTTTCCGTGCCCTTGCTCTGGTTCGTCAGAAACAGCTTAGTCCTGCTGGCCACATGACCCGGAAGCTATCTGAAGACAAGCACCAGCTCCCTCGGCCTGTAAAGCGAGATGAGCGCCGCAACCCCAGAGTCATCTGCGACTGGACCTAATGGTCAGGGGTCCCTTTACCTTTAAGCACATAACTTACGCAGGGGTTACACTCCAGAGATTGCTCCTAAAGCCAAAATCATAGAATTGTAGAGATTTTTTGCCCACAACCCTGAGATTAAGAGTCTCATGCTCCTATACCTGCGGGTGTAGGCTGGTATACAGATAATAAAATAATAATGATGCTCTGCCGAATGAGCTATACTAGGAGCAATCATGTACAGTCAAAACACATTGGGTGCTATGGTGGGTGGGATTGCCAAAGTCTCCCCCCCCCCCAGACTTCTGCCTCCTTTTAAAAAAATAAAAAATAAAAGTTTTCCAAGCACGTAAAGCTGAATGCGCACATTAAACACATGTAAGTTGCGTGGTTACTGTATTGCCCTAGGGCCTTTGAAACAAGAAATGTACTGTTTCTAGTGATAGCACACACACACAAGTGGAAAAACATTGATGAGAGTAGGAGACTCACTGGAAAAAAGAAATTTCAGAGGTAAGAATACTTCTAGAACCTTCTTTTTCACACAGATAACCCGAAGAAAGCTGAGGCTGCTCCTCTCCCTCTATATCACTACATGCTTTTTAAACCAACTTCATATCAAATTGGCAGCCGAACACTCACTTGTGTCTCTGGAGATATCCATGGAACAGCTACCATATCAGCAGTGAATATTATAACAGCCATAAATAATATCCTCTGAACACCCCTTCTGTAAGAGAGCCACTCTTACATTTGTGTTTGGGAGCTGGACTACTTGGACAAGAGTTTGGAAGATAATGACTGCATTGCCCATTTGAGAATTCATTTGCTACGCTGTCAAAATGAACAGAAAGAAGCTCCAATATGATGCTTTTCAGCTGACGGTATATAACCTCTCAACTCCCGTGAATACTTCCAAACTCTAACAAACACTTTTGGAAAGAATGTGGACAAATGGGCACCTACTTCCACCTTTGGTGGGAATGCCCTCCTTCAATACAATGATTTTGGAATGTCTGCCAGAACAGTTGCTCTCCAGGCCACGTGGGGCCTTCAAAGCGATGCTAATGAATTGTTTTGAACACAGTCATTCTGGTGGTTTGGATAAAGACTTCCATAAACAACTACATGACAACAAAATGATGACTAGTGAGGAAATGGAAGCATATCAGCAATAGAGTCGCCATCCATCCAGATTTCCCTGGACATATCCAGAATACTGCAGTCGGCAGCAGTGTCCAGGCGGAAATCGGGAAGAAAAAATCTGGGGAAATCCTGACTTATGGCAGTGTATGCTGTTTTTGCCGTTTCCCCACAAAAATAGCTTGAAAGCCCTAGTCAGCAACCTTCCCAGAAAAGTATATTGATAAGGTATGGAAAATACTGGCTACATGCTAAATTATCCATCTATTACTTCAGGTAGCAAGGAATCTCACTCAAAAGAAAAGTCCTCTGACCCCATGGTTTCGTTTACGTCTCCTTTGCTAAGTCCTAGGCCATGAGCACATTCCCTTAAAATACTAATGTGTATATTTAATTTGATGCATTCCATAGAATTTATAATGCCACATCTTACTAGAATTCTCAACAAAATCCCAGGAATTGTGCAAATTCTTTACTATTCAGTTTCTATTTCTTCGCTCCATTTTGTTTACTGAAATCCCTCTTGATATGCTGTAATGATGTGCTGAATTTTTTGTGTGAGTTCAGTAAACCTAAATAAAATATGGTTTAAATTATTTTTCTTGGAATATAATCAAATTTTACAGATAGAATTTGATCTGCCTTTTGTATATTTCCACAAACATGTCAATAAAATCATGTTTAAAAATTCTTCTAACTTTTCTAACTTGCCTGCATTTGTGTTACTATGATGAGGTGGTACCAAGATCTAAAGGAGTTGTGCTAAGATAGCATTACATTTTCTGATGACAAAATTTCCCTGGGTGGGACCTGTCTGACATTTTCTTTCATACCACTTCAAAGGAAAGTCTGAGCATCATGGGATATTAAGAGGGGAGAAGTTCATCCACATGACTTGACATGTACCTCAAGTGTTGCCCAGACCAAGAGGAAAGGATTTGGAGTTACTTTGGAATTCCCCACTTCCAGGGCTGACGTTGATTAATTGATATGCATCTAAGTTATGCAACATCTACCCTCTTCCTAGAAAGGGCTCTCTTGTCTCTTCATGTCATTGTAGACTCAGGAACTGTGAAGTTTCCACCACAGCAAACAAAGAACCTTCAACTCACTCTTGTTGTTTTTTATCGTTGTTTCCCAGACCGCTGGTAGTCCATGGACTGCAGCTTATGAATCACTGCTGGAAACAGATAAAGCTGCTTTATACCATTTCAGGCTCTGTCCTTCTAACAAAAGACTGTCAATGCCTGCAGCAGGGAA
Source organism: Podarcis vaucheri (assembly GCF_965113315.1). Lineage (NCBI taxonomy): Eukaryota > Metazoa > Chordata > Lepidosauria > Squamata > Lacertidae > Podarcis > Podarcis vaucheri. The sequence continues at coordinate 39,270,799 of NC_138760.1, forward strand.
CCTCAGGCCTTGTGAGGGGGCAAGTGAGTGGCCCTCCAGGACCAATTCTCAAGGCTCTCCCTGGGCCATACGCCTCTGCTTCACATCCCAAGTGTCTTTACCTGGCTGAAATGTGTCGTTGAACTCAGAAAAATTGGATGAAGGATTCAGAGGGCTCTCTCTCTCTCTCTCTCTCTCTCTCTCTCTCTCTCTCTGTGTGTGTGTGTGTGTGTGTGTGTGTGGAACCTTGCCTGCTGTAAAATGGTAAAATCTCCATTCATTGCTCCACCCAATTTGCCTTCGGCCTCATCTACTAATGGCATGTGTTGTGGCCCTTGGAAAGTTGCCCAAAGGGGAATGTGGCCCTCAGGCTGAAAAGGGTTCCCCACTTCTATATTCACCTGTTCCAGATCTCCAGGGTCACCTGATACCAAATAAATCTAGGAGATGCCAGGGATAGATCCTGCAACCCGGGTTTGCATGTGCTTTGCCACTGAGCTACGACTGCAAAGCAGCTGGAGAGTAGGGCATATATCAGACCAGATTCTTGAATGTTTTTTTTCTCCTGGGTAATACCCTAATCTTCTGTCTCTGCTAGGCTGGGATGGAAGGGGATGAGTGCTGAACAGAAGGACCCAGCTCTCATGGTTCAGCATGCTAAGGTAAATCAGAGGGAGAGGGGAGTCATCTCTGGGTAGTTCCTTTATCACTTGGAATGTGGATAGTTGAAAGATGCCTGATAGACGGGTGGCTTGCCTTTTGGAAGTCAGTGCTGAAGTATCTGATGGTGCTTGTTACATGGGTCACCAGGCAGAGAGCCTTCTCGGTAGTGGCCCTGGCCCTGTGGAATTGCCCTCCCATCACAGATCAAGGAAATACACAACTATCTGACTTTTAGAAGACATCTGAAGGCAGCCCTGTTTAGGGAAGTTTTTTGTGTTTGATGTTTTACCGTGTTTTTAACCGTGTTGGGAGCCACCCAGAGTGGCTTGGGAAACCCAGCCAGATGGGCGGGATAGAAATAATAAATTATTATTAAGGGTGTGCACACTTCTACTAGACCCACTTGAACTTTGTGCTGAGGGTATCAGCTGCCTTCTTGGGCTTTGCCTCTTCTTGACTGCTTGTATTCTGACCTCACAGGAACCAATCAAAGAATCACTCCTGTTCTACTCTGATGGCAAGATGAATGACCTGGCTACGAAAAATTTTCTGAGTAGGTGGTTTTTCCTTGTGCTAGGCAATGGGGGAGGTGGCAGTGGCTGTGTTTCCAGAGCTCTGGGATAGGTCTCATTTATGCTGTTCTGGCACCAGGGGAATGGCCTGAGAGCATTTCTGCTTCTCCCCTAATGGGAGAAACCATTATCCAGACATTTGACTTTCCCCTTGGTTTGTCAATATTGGCAGAAACGGAGGCTACACTTTTCTTAATTCCACTGTTCCCAGTGCCTTTGTTTTCCTTTTCCACTTCTGAAGTAGGAGCAGAGATTAATGCTAGCTCCTGTTTTGCAGCTCTGATGAGATTCATGGGAGACCAGCCAGGCCTCAAGAGCAAAGATGAGGTTGATTATATCTATGAAATCCTCCAGGTTTGTGGCTCTTTTTGTGATGGGCTTGCGTGGGTGATGGCGACCAGAATGGGCTAATGTTTGGGGAAGGGAAGATCACAATCTCTCCTAAGTGATGCTCGACTCCTATAAGGATGGGAAGTAAATAATCTATCGATTTTTTAAAATGAGATTTTTATTCTGCCTTTCTGCTTCAAACAGGGAGACCCCACGGGGGCCCCTACATCATTAATTGTTTTAAAAAAACCCTCAGAGATAAAGCAATTTAAAATACACAATATGGGAAGCCGAAACAGAACAGCATCAGGGAGCAAAGTAAAAAGTAAATAAAATAAGCTAATCAGGAAAGTGTCATTGCAGTCAAGTCCTGCTTGTGGGCTTCACATAGGCATTGGAGGGACCATTTAGATTAGGGGTCAGCAAACTTTTTCAGCAGGGGGACGGTCACTGTTCCTCAGATCTTGTGGGGGGCCAGACTATATTTTGAAAAAAATAATGAACGAATTCCTATGCCCCACAAATAACCCAGAGATGCATTTTAAATAAAAGCACACATTCTACTCATGTAAAAACATGCTGATTCCCAGACTGTCCGTGGGCCAGATTTTGAAGGCGATTGGGCTGGATCCAGCCCCCGGGCCTTAGTTTGCCTACCCACATTTTAGATGCACGAAAGTGCTTATTGAGCCAAATTATTTTAGAATATTCTGGTTTAGGGGGTGCAGTCTTAAGTACAACCCAATCAAATCTTTGGACTCCAAACCGCTGCAAAATTATTCTGGCCATCGTCATCTTAGACCAGTCAAGCTAGAGGCATCTCCTGGGACAGTGAGTTCCACATCCTTTGCACTGCATCAGAGAAGGCCCTTTCCTCCCGTGTTCCTACCAACCACAACTTCATGGGACACACAGAACAGCCTCCTTCACTGACCTCAGTGGATGGGCGGGATTGCCTGGGAGGAGTTGGGTAATATTACCAACCCACTGATGGCTGCCTTGGGGGAAGAGGTGCCAAGTAGGGGTCAGCTTGAGAAAGACAGGTCCTCATTAACCATCACCCCCCTCTGTTGACCCCTGCATTGCCCAATCCCATGCAAGATAATAAGTCAGGGAGCAGTAGGGCGGTCTTCCTATTCTATGTAAGTTACGGATGTTCCGAAATGTACCTGCCTTTCCTCTTATGCTTCCCTGCCTTGTACAGCTGTGCAAAGAGAAGGAGAATCTGTGTGATGAGGTTTACTGCCAGGTCATCAAGCAGATCACGCGGAACCCCAGTCAGTAAGTACCTCTGCATGTGTGTCTGTGGGAGCTCTGAAACTGAAGGAATAGGGGAACATGGGTGGGGATAATTGGGATGTCAGTGTGAAGTGTTAAGTAAGGGAGCCTCTGCTAGAAAAGAGGAGATGTAGCTGTTATTTGAGTGAAAATTTCATCATTAGAAAATCAAGATCTTTTGGTGGGTGGGTGGGAGCGAATCCTAATGATGCAATTTTTTTACATTGATTTAACTGGCTGTTGGCTCCAATCTATTTATTTATTTTTTCCAAATTGGAGTGGTGGAAGAAAAGCAGAGATCTGAGTAATGGATTACTGATGAGCCCCAGCGCTGAGGCTCTGGGAATGAACCGGGTGTTGGATTTTAAAGGAGTTGTTTATGTATATTGCAATCCTCACCCCGCCTTTCTTCAAAGAACCTCAATTTGGGGTCCTTGGGCATCCCGTCCCCCCACTTTATCCTTACAACAGCCATGTGTAGTTAGTCAGTATGAGATATAGGGACTGGCCCAGGGTCTAAGCACCATAGCCTAGCTTCTACAGCACACTAGCTTCAAAAAGTAACAATAATGAAAATGTTCTAAACCAGAAGTGCAGGGAGTCCTTTCCAAATATTATCTGGTTTCTATACCTGTAGCAATACACTTGCACAACTCCAGCTCTCATCAGCCTAAGTCAGGCATGTCCAAAGTCTGTTTCGGGGGCCTAATATGGCCCGCCGCTTGGTTTAATCCAGCCCTTCACTTCATCAAATGTGGCCCTCTTTGAAAAAAGTTTGGACATCACTGGCCTAAGTCAACATGACCAGCAACATCTGAAGAGTCCCCTTTTCATGGAAAATTGTTGGTTTTCTCTGTAACCCTCTTTGGGCTTTTATTGAAAACAAGATCACAAATACTGAGGATTCTACAGATTCAGCACTAGCCTTCCAGGTTCCCAGACATTGCAGCCTACGTAGCTCTCGTTTATGGCCTGTTATAAAACAGGACTGATCCCATTCATGTGAAGGGAGGAGTCAATGAGAGAGCAGTCTAGCCTCAGATATCAAGTTGGGACTATGGTATATCCTCCCGTCTCTCTGCTGTCTTCCTCGCTGTCAATCATGGACTGTATTTTCATCTTCTGAGGACTGTAGCTGTGGGCTTGAATAAAGGGAATTGTAATGTTGAAGTCTGGGCTTAAACATATTTATTTATTAAACTGCAAACTGCCCATCTGTAGACCTCGGGGTGGTTCACAAGTAAAAAACACAACATACACACTCAAAACAATAACCTCCCCATGTGTTGATACAGTGGCTTTTGTGCCTTCCATCTGCCTGCCTCACTGCTGTGAGGCTGTAATTGTGCCCCTTAGGATCTTTGTATTGAATCATAGCCTTTGAAAGTCAAGGACCTTAAAGTGAACTCTGTGCTGTAAACACCTGCGACTTCTTTGGAGCAGCCTCAGGGCTCATCTACTTCAGGCTCTTTGCTCTTCTTCAGGGAAGATGCATTTCTTATGAACTGAGCAGGTACATGGAGTACCTTAAAGGTAAAGGGACCCCTGACCATTAGGTCCAGTCGTGACCGACTCTGGGGTTGCGGCACTCATCTTGCTTTATTGGCCGAGGGAGCCGGCGTACAGCTTCCGGGTCATGTGGCCAGCATGACTAAGCCGCTTCTGGCAAACCAGAGCAGCGCACGGAAACGCCGTTTACCTTCCCGCCAGAGTGGTACCTATTTATCTACTTGCACTTTGACGTGCTTTCAAACTGCTAGGTTGGCAGGAGCAGGGACCGAGCAACGGGAGCTCACTCCGTTGCGGGGATTCGAACTGCTGACCTTCTGATCGGAAAGTCCTAGGCTCTGTGGTTTAACCCACAGCACCACCCGCGTCCCATATGGAGTACCTTAGACACACATAATCCGCCTCCCCCACTCCTTGGAGCTTCTCATTTCCCCATCTTTCCCTTCCAACTTTTCTCTTTTCTCTCCCCCTCAGTCCTCCTTTCTTCCTGGATCCTTAGCAGCCCACCAGAAGTTGTCTTTTGTCTAATCCTGCTCTGTGCTCTGCCCAAGCGAACTATGTCCCATCTTTTTCTCTGTCCTGCAGAGAGAGCTGTCTCCGTGGCTGGAGGCTCCTGGGCCTCTTGACTGGATACTTCCTCCCTTCCAACATTTTGATGCCATATGCCACCAAATATTTGCAGCAGGCCAGCTCTGACCCCAGTTCCAGCACAGGTACCGTCTGCCTCCCACCCTTGGGGCCATATGTGCTGGCTTCATTCAGCACCAAGGGAAGCGTGAGGGAGAGCAAGAAGTGGCTCTTACTTCACTCCTGGAGTGGTGGTCTTGGGAGGGACTTTGCTGACTTTGAACTGAGGTCACACCACCTGCAGGATTCCATAATTCAACAAGATTCCATACATGTGGCTGTTGTCTACACAATGTCTCCTCAAGTTATGATAGCCAGGAACTCCGAACTCTGCTTCAGTAAATTATATGAGCAGTAGGCCCTAGCCCTTGAGGCTCGGCTGGTAGGGATATGAACATAAGAATAGTTTGTTGGATCAGGACAATGGACCATCTAGTACTCATAGTGGCCAACCAGATGCCTGTGGAAACCAGGGAGCAGAATATGAGCACAAGAACACACTCCCTTCCTGTGGTTTCCAGCAACTGGTATTCGGAAGTATTATTAAATCCAACTGGAGGCATAGCATAGCCGCCATGATAGCCCTCTCCTCCATGAATGTGTCTAATCCTCTTTTAAAACCATTACCCTCAGGGTACTACCTTCCCAACTGAAAATTGGGTGGGTAAGGGCTAGAGTAGGAGGCCGTAACAACTATAATGGACTTGGACCATCCTAAAAGGTATGGAAATAATCCATTGGCCTTCTTTGGTCTGTGATAAGTTAATGAGGCTGGCTGTGAAAGAAGCAACTCAAAAGCTTCATTGACTTTAGCTGAGGGGTTTGGTGGGATCTTCCCAGTGTTGGGCACAGTATCACCGACTGCCTCACTCCCGTGTGGTTCTTTGGACTTCCCTTCATTGTCACAAGGCAAGGGATATCCTAAAGGGTTGTTGGGGCTCCAGTTTTCACACCAAATTGGGGGCTAAATTCAGAATCCCAACTGAGCAGAGTTCTCTAGCTTGTAGTAGTCGTAAGGCAATACTTGTAAGACTCGTGAGGTGACAAGCTCAGCCCTTTGCCCTTTCTCAACCACAGAAATAGCCAGGATTTGCCAGAGCAACCTGAGGAAAATGGTCATGTACGGAGGCCGTCGACACTTGCCGTTCCGTGTGGAGACTGAAGCGCTTCTGGTAACTGAGTGAAATATGGTTGCAGGAGGTCGGGTGTTGAAGGGGGTATTCTACCATTTGGGTTGCTAAGGCAAGTCCCTGAGACATCAAATATTTGGGGCTAGGAGGTATGTGCCGGTACAGGAACTGTGGAGTGGACTTTCCTTGATGCAGGGCTGTGCCTGGACATTTGGCTGCCTGGGGCAATGGACAAAATAGTACATACAGGCACACATTACACTTAAGAGGCAAACAGTTGAATCTTATTTCCATACTGGCAATGGAACAGCATCCCCCACTACACTTGAGGGAAGAAGGACAGTTTAAGGACAGGCTGTGTGGTACTTACAGCATGGTGCTCCTTGCTGTGTGAGGCAGTCACCTCACTCTGGTTAATGGGAGGGCCGGCCCTTGCTTAATGCGCTGCATGAACGGGAACTCTGTGGATATATACGGGAAGGAGACAATATTCAGCAAGGGAGAAGAGGAGTCGATTATATACTGGTTGAGATTGTTTGTGAGGGGTTAGTAGCGTCTGACTGGGAGGTTGTGAGCCTACATGTGTGTTTATAAAGGGGAACCGAGTTTCCTTTGTGGATGGGATTTGTGAGGAGAGGTGTTAACGATAGCAATTGATGTTCTGAGGAACAGACAGAATTTCTTGGGATGATGGATGTGGTTGAATCAGGATTTGAGAGAGATAAGAGCTGCCTATAGAAAATGCAAAGGGAATCCTCCCCATCCAGCTATGCTGCTGTCCCGGAAATCACAATGCGTTTGATCCATGCTAAAAACCCAGAGCATGCTTAAGTAGCGCAAGTATCTTCATTCATTCAAGCTATGTTCTTTAAGATATTAAAACCCCAAAGGTCACAATCAGGTTAGGTTTTTAAGCCCTATTCATTTCACTGTGAGAGTCAAGCAGATGCTGGAATCTGTAATGGAAAGCCCCAGTAGGGTTTCATAGTGATTAAATTTGCCTGGATCCTGCTCTCTGGGAAGGGGACAAAGATGTCTGTACTGGATTCTCTCAAACCCTGAATCCTTTCCCATTGGTAGAAGGGACGTGGCTCACGTCATATATCGGTCAACCTACCTGGAGGTATGAGACACAACACGAAAATCAAGACATTCACGGTGAGTCCCTCTTTGGCGTGTTCATCAGAGTGTTATGGGGTGGGGGGATTGTGGGGACAGTGCTGGCCATGTCCATTTTTGGGTGGATGAGACTGAATTTTGAAATATTTCTGTCTTTTGATTTTCATCTCCCCTTACCGAGGTGACCCAGAGTAGGTCACCCCATTCTTTAAAATGCTATTTAGATAGAGAGATCAAGAGAGCCAGTCCTGCACCTTCTGCCATTGAAACAGCCTCTTTCTGTTGCAGGGGCCTGTGGTCAGTCTCATCACCCCTCTGAGCCAGGGCTCTTACGCTTGTGATATTACTTTCTTTTATTTCCAGGGGTGGGGTGGGGGCATAGTTCAGTGTTAGAGCAGCTGCATTGCACACAGAAAGTCCCAGTCTCCAGATTCATTCCCTGTCACCTCCCATTAAAAAAGATTAAGGTAAAGGGACCCCTGACCATTAGGTCCAGTTGTGGCTGACTTTGAGGTTGCGGCACTCATCTCACTTTATTGGCTGAGGGAGCCGGCGTACAGCTTCCGGGTCATGTGGCCAGCATGACTAAGCCGCTTCTGGCGAACCAGAGCAGTGCACGGAAACACCGTTTACCTTCCCGCAGGAGCGGTTCCTATTTATCTACTTGCACTTTGGCTTGCTTTTGAACTGCTAGGTTGGCAGGAGACGAGACCGAGCAACAGGAACTCACCCTGTTGCGGGGATTCGAACTGCCGACCTGATTGGCAAGTCCTAGGCTCTGTGGTTTAACCCACAGCGCCACCCACGTCCCTTTAAAAAAGATTAGGTAGCTGGAAATGTGGATGACCTCTGCCTGGAGAGCCACTGCCAGTCATGGAAGATACGTCCTGGGCTAGTTGGAGAAGTAGTCTGTCTTGGTCAAAGGCAGCTTCCTGTATTCTTCGTCTCATGAACTCAATGACTTTCAAGGGAATCAGAAGGGCTTGCGTCTGTACACTGTGATTTAGCCATTTCCCTTCCCAGGGAAATGGGAGTTGGGGGTTGGACGCGAGCCCGCCCCGTGCGCAGGGGTGTGGCTAGCCCCTGAATCATAGGGAGTCCCCTCCGTGTCACGCCCCCAGGCCAACCAATCCGGGCAGCCGGGGGGGGGCATGGCGTGCTTTAGGAGTTGGTTGCAGGTGTGAGGGTATTGGCGGCGAGCCGTTTGGCTCGGGTGGTAGTTAGGCATTGGTGTATTAGATTGGAGGGGAGGGGAGGTAGAGGCCATCACCTACCCCTCCTATTTTGAGGATATTCCATTAAAGGAATCTGGGGGGCGTGATCCTGTCCGAAGCCCAGGTGAGGGCTCTGGCTATGGCACAACCCCTATCAGTAACCCTGGGGGAGCTTGAGTTGGTTTGCATCAACAGGGCTCTCCCTACCAGTGGTTAACCCTTCTGAGACTTCCTGCAGGTGGGCAGGAGTCAGGTATAATCGGCTTGGTTCCAATACCTAAGCCAATACCACTCACATTCTGTAACCAATAAAGTTGTGGCCTTTTTTAGCCCATTAACCTAAAATACTGGTGTCAAGTGTCTTTATTCCAACAAAGGGGCGGGTTCGGGGCCTTGCCACACAACCCCCATTCTTTCCAGCAGTTCCCCATGTCCTCCCAGAGGCTGCTTGCAAAGTACCTTTGAATTTGGCAGGAGGGTGCTGCCAGAGGTGCAAGAGTGTACTCTTGAGAAGCCCTGCTGTATGCATAGAGCGCACCATGCATCAGTTTGCCACTGGGGCCTATGATGAGCAGACTGAGCATCTCACTCTTTTCTCCCTTCTCTCCTACTGATGTGAATCCAAGAGGAGCCATATCATCTTTCGGAAGCTGGCCAGATTTGCAGCTCACCTGTCCCTTCCCAAACTTACTGTTTTCTGTTTGTGGCTGAACGCATCACAATGTAATTAAAACTACAGTGGTACCTTGGGTTACATACGCTTCAGGTTACAGACTCCGCTAACCCAGAAATAGTGCTTCAGGTTAAGAACTTTGCTTCAGGATGAGAACAGAAATTGTGCTCTGGTGGCACGACAGCAGTGGGAGGCCCCATTAGCTAAAGTGGTGCTTCAGGTTAAGAACAGTTTCAGGTTAAGAACAGACCTCTGGAACGAATTAAGTACTTAACCTGAGGTACCACTATACTGTACTATAAAATCTCACTAGCCCTCCTCCCTCCCATCACTAAATGAGGGGGGCTGGAACTTATGCCAGCACAGGTCTTTCCCTTGTGTTTGGAAGCCCTTCCAGTTGCTTACAAATTGCTAGGATGCTACTTTTAGACAGCCAGTAGCAGGGTAAGGGCTAAAAGTATTCCTTTCCCATTTTGGTTGTAGGTTGCTGCAGACATCATGAAAGAAATCACTGAGCAGATGGGGGTCACTGAGCCAGAAGAGATTCAGGAATTTGCCATCCTGGCCAGCAAAGATAACGGTAAAGTGCCCCCATAGCAGTGGCGAATGGTCAGCTGCAGGATACTTTCTTATACAGTGGTACCTCGCAAGACGAAAAATGCGCAAGACAAGAGTTTTCCGTTTTTTGAGTCGTTGCGCAAGACGAATTTCCCTATGGGCTTGCTTCGCAAGACGAAATGTCTTGTGAGTTCTTGCGAGTTTGTTTCCTTTTTCTTAAAGCCGCTAAGCCGTTAATAGCCGCTAATAGGGTTGCTTCGCAAGACGAAAAAACCGCAAGACGAAGAGACTCGCAGAACAGATTAATTTTGTCTTGCGAGGCACCAGTGTATGATGAAATGTACTAAAGATGATTGCCCAACAGCAGGAGCAGGGTAGATGAGTAAATGGCACCCTAATCAAGACAAGATGGGGATATTTCCGTGGGTAGTTTGTTGACTAGCATGACTCCTAAGACCATCAAGTGCCCACCAGCCCAGGAATGCCAGTATGCAGAGAGAGAGGCTGTGTGAATTACTTCTCAGACTGCGTAGCTGGCCCAAGGTAAGGGTTGGCTTATTGAGGCTGTACTGATGGAGGGCTTCCAGATCCTTCCTATGATGGCACCACTAAATGAGAGTGAATTTAGATCTTTTATTTTCATCTTAAAAACACCACCAAAACCTTCAAGGTTCTAATGGGGACAGATGGGAGACATAGGTGCAGATTGTATGAATGAGATGTAGTAGCCGTTGTTGACCAGTACGTTTCACATGAAATCGCCTTGTGCAGGAATGTGCAACACGGTGCCGTTAGGGCTGAATCCTGGGGAATAAGGTGCCTTTGATTTGATGGGGGAGAGGATGACTTGAAGCGCCACATCCTGCTCTCTCTGCTTTACTTAGAAGTGGGGGTGATGTTCAGGTGAGCAGGGTTGTGTCTCTTGTTTTGCCATGCAGGTAAGATTGTACGTCCCTTGCGCCAGACTGAGTACATCCATGATTATTTGCTTGAGGGAAGTTCGGTAGAGCTGGAGTTCTGCAGGATCACCTGGAGGATGCCCTTGCACTTTGAGAATGACATGTATATTGACCTTCACTTCAACCAGGTAACCTTAAGGAGAGGCGCCTTTCTTCCTTCTGTGCGTTTTAAATTACAGTTGTAAATCTTTTAGTGGTAATGTTATCTTTTTTTTGTAAACCGCTTTGAGTTTTTTCTGCAATCTGTAAAATTTATGTAAAATTCTGTAAATTTTATAAACAAATACATAGTTACAGGATTTCAATGGCAAACAAAGCTGCATGTCTGCCCAAAATTTTTTGAAGGCACAAACAGTGCTGAAATCAGAACTGCAGATGACCGTTCCAATGCCATTATGAGCAGAAATCACAATGAATGCACAATAAAAAGGATGTCTGAAGGAACCCTTTGCAAAAGGCTGGGGATTCCTCTGAAGATGCCGCACACATTGCCTGTGAGCGTATGGTGACATCTTGTTCCCATTAGGCTAAATTTGCTGTGACCTAGCTTGATGTTTGGGACACTTTCAGGGCATCAGCTGCCAGAATTTGCTGAATATCTAGAGTTACATAACCATTAATAGGACTGTGTTGTTCAACCAGCAAAATGCTTCCCTGCTGGTTCCTGCTCAAGGGATTGTAGGCAAAGAATGAAGTACAATGCAATGCTCTCTTTGTTAGGAGCATCCTACTCTCGTGTAGGAACCTGGTAGAGACACATGCCCGACTGGCATGTTCTCTCCCTCCTGGTTGGTCGTTCGGGAGCTTCAAAAGCTTTCTTCTGCCTGAACATCACAGTGACTGATACCAAAAGGCATTAGCACGCTTAGGGATCCGCAGAGTATTCGCAGTTTGCGCAACAGACTTCAGTAGCACAGCATTTTGGCTAATCTAAGTTTATTTACATATAATACACACAGAGCATTCTGACTTGGCTCCATCCTCTTTCTCATCAGACAGCACAGAGAGAGAACAAAGGACAATAGCCCCACTTTACAGAACACAGTAACACAAACATCGTGTCTCCATCACTTCCCACACTGTGGAATGAAAACATACACCGTCATGTGATAGACAACAATCCTGTGACTGCAGACACGGGGAATGAATCTCCAACACTCTTGTTGGTTGTTCCTAGGTGCTGCAGAATTATATGAAAGGGAAGCTGCTGCTGCCACACACCAGGGAGCTAGAGAAGCTGGTGTGTGCCTTGTCTCTGCTCCAGCACTGGGCCAAGGGAGCTGGATCAGTCCCTTCCATGTAAGTCTCCTGTTCGTAGCCTTGGGTGGTTTGTGTAGGCCAGAACCTGATGCTTGGCAGAGACATTTCCCTACGTGTGTCAAGAAGACTCAGGGAGGGTGAAGATGTATTCACAAAGTCCAACCATCCTTAATATAGGCAAGACGAGGGCCCTGGCCTCATCCTCATTATTCACATCCCCCTCCCCCCAGCAGTTCTTCTGGTCTTCCTCAGAGCGTGTGCATACTATCACGCTCTTAGTCCACACGTTCAGAAGAGCTACTTGACTCCCCCCTGCCAGTTTGGGGGTTTAGCTAATGTTGTTTAGAGACAGAGCAGGTAAAATGTCTCTCATACTTGTTTGCTAATGGTAACTGTTCCAAGAAAGTGGTAACAGGGCCAGTCTGCCCATTAGCCTCAGGCGGCTGGCTGGGGACAGCTAGAACCCAGATGCCTGAGGAATGTGCTGTTTGCCACCTCCTGTGCTTGTAGCTCGTGGCCATTGCCTGGGAAGAGTGGATCCACTATTACCGCCTGATCCTCTCTAGCCTCCTTTCCCCCCACCCTTCCAGTTGCGTCAGGCGGTGGAGGCAGGAAGGACAGTGATGGCGGAGGGACACCATTCTCTGTTTTGCCTTAAGTGGCGAAATATCTTGGGCCGGCCCTGGTGATAAGGGGACTAGGTTCTGTCACTCACTATAGGTTGTGGATGATTCTGTACTCTTACCCACTTTTGCATGCTAAATTTTAGCCCCATTATGGTTGACTTCAGGGGTGGCGAACAAGTGGCCTTCCAGATATTGAAGCACCAGATCCCATCGGTCCCAGTCAGTATGGCCAGAGCTGAGGGGTGATAGGAATTTTAGACTAGCAATATCTGGATGGCTGCAGGTTCACCATTCTTGATTTACATGATCCATATACCTTGGGGGTGAGAGAAATGATGCAAGAGGTCCCGCTTACTAGTTTATTTCCTCTCACATCCTCTAATTAATCTACTGAACGTTAAATGAAGGCACCATTCACACAATCTGAGTACAGAGGTACATTGGTTCCCGAACGTAATCCGTTCCAGAAGTCAGTTTGACTCCCGAAACAGTTTAAAAACCAAGGCACAGCTTCCAATTGGCTGCAGGAACTTCCTGCGCTCAAGCGGAAGCCGCATTGGATGTTCAGCTTCCAGAAAACGTTTGAAAACTGGAACACTTCCGGGTTTTCGCTGTTCGGGAGCTGATTTCTTCAACAACTAAGCTGTTCGAGAACCAAGGTAAGCATATTTCTTACTTGGGCCCTGTGGCAGCAGAGTTCTTTCTACTAAACTCAGCCTGAGGGGAAGAGGAAGTAGTAGTAGTCTTGAATTGTTGTTCACATATTTCTTTCCATGGAGCACAGCTATGCGTCCTAACCATACCTTTATTTTCTGATCACCTAAATAGAGAGGAACTAGTAAGTTACATCCCTGATGACGTTGCACGCCTCATCAACCCAGTGATTGTTCAAAATTCTGTCACCTATCAGCTGAAAACCACGAACCAACTTGAGCGACAGGAGGCAAAAATCTGTTTCATTGGTAAGTTCAAGTGGGCAATACGGTTGGAGCTGGTATGATCTTATTCTGTAATCCCAAACTTTCTGCCAGTTTCCTGTTGCCACATGGTATTCCTCCCAAACATCAAGGCATGGAATCCAGGAGCCTACTGACATGTTTATTTTGCATTCTCCAAAGAACTCAAGGCAATTTACATGGGGTTATCTTATTTCATTCTTCAACCTAATTGTTATGAAGTACGTTACTGATTCCCACGTTACCCAGTGCTTGACTTTCAGTGAGATCTTCCCTGAGTCTGGCTTTTTTATTTTATGTACATGTAGATTACTTGAGGGAAAATGCACACATATTGCAAAACGTGCTTTCTCTTAAGGGCAAGCATCTACAAATTATAGCGGTAAAATGGATTGAGGCATTTATAGTATGTCTTAGTGCCTGTGACTTTTCCTTTTCCTTTGGTACAGCAAGATCACCTCTAGGTTCCTATAGGAGGATGGTCACAGCTTGTTCTTAGTTCTCCTTTATTACTGTTCAAGCAATTCTAAGGATATTTTTGTAAATCTGTGGATTATCACTCTTCTGGTCCCATCAATAGCCTTGTTTGAAACACACAATAATTCTGATCAGGACACTGGTCTGTAGGGTAGGCAAAATGTGAATGCAAAATGTTCACGTTTTTATGTAGCGGGACTCTTGGTGTCAGCAAAACCCAACACGAAAAGCGTCTCTTATCTACAAAGAATGCCCAATCCTTCAAAACCACGATCACCACCTGCAGGATCCTTCCAGCTGAATGTAGAAATGTGGTCCCCGCTGTCGACACTTTGCAAACAGCCTTTTTTGCTGCCTCAGCTGCACTATAACTCCCAAATACTGAAAATAGGTGGCATCCAATGCATTCATCCCATTAGATTTACCCTTGCGCAATGGTATTTTCGTCCTGTACCTTCCCCAGAAGAGATGGGGTGGGGTGGGAGCTAAATCCTATGCTAACAGAACAAGGGACTTGTGTTCTATATTGGATATAAGCCACTGTGTGTGACTGTAGAACTGTACTGCAAAAGAATATGGCTAAAAGGCAAGACTATTGTGACAAATCACTGCTTCTGTAGTTTTTGGATATGCCAGGGTAGTTGTGCCCTCTGGCTGTGGCAGCCTTGGGAATACCAGGCACGGCACAATAGTCTTGCCTTTTGGCCATATTCTTTTCAGGAGATGGGCCAACCGCACTGCTACTAGAAATAGTCAGCAGCAGCAGCAATACAGTGGTTTGGCTTGGCCTGTGGGGTTTGACATCATGACCGCTTCCTTCTCTTGTCCCAGAGCACGTGATCCAGCTGCCGCTTTTTGGCTACAACGTTTACACTGTGGAGAAGATCAGTACACTTGGGATCCCCACGCCTTGCTTTGTAGGAGTGAATGAGGAACAGATCGTTGTAGTGAATGGGAAGACCCAGGTATGGCTTTAGTAGAAATCCCTGGAGTATTAGCAGCTTACTTTAGAGTAAGTAGCAAGTGCAGGGTGCCTAATCCAGATCAGGACCATGCTGGGGGCTTTAATCCTCACCCCCACGCCCCCCATCTGCTATCCTTACCTGGTTCAGGGAGGCATTAATGCATTAAGAGGAAAACTCACATTGGTTTCAACTATAAATCACAAGTGTGGTGGACCAACATGAGTTGGGGCCTCAAAATAAGGGAGCATAGCCCTTTGCTTCCTGGGTCCGCACACAAAAAAAGAAAATTTATACAGTTGTATCTAGTTTAACTTTTCTGAAATGTTCATCTGTTTCATAAACCTAACAGTAAGAACCCTTTATGTATCTCATAACGTGGGCTCTGGTCCATGAAAGCTTCTTTAACTTCTTCAGCTTTCAAGATGTCACAATAATCCTCGTTTTTAAACAAATCAGTGAGTTTCCATGTGATTGGGCTGAATATAGTAATCAGCATGTAAATGTCATAGCTACCCACAGTGAGCGTTACCCAAGTGTGCTTTGGCAGGCTTCGTACAGAATCTGAATTAACCTTATTATTTTAATAGTACTTACAATAATTTCAATAAAGAATAATTGTGGAGAATGATGGAACAGAGTAATTTCCACAAAATTTTCAAGTTGTTGTTCTTTTTTTTACTATTCCTGCAGCTGCATTATGGAGTATCATGAAATGGGTGCATAGAGTGATTTACATTTTGAGAAAAGAATGTCCCTGAAAAGGCAGTTTCAGGGGGAGGGAGACTCTGCTATGAATACTTGCTCAGTTCAAAGGACTGCTGTTGAATTAGGACTCCTAAAAGGCAATTTGAAACATGCATTAAATTCTGCGAAAGCTCGTGTGGACAAAATAACAGGAATTAACTTCTCATATGATTGGCTACTTATGAGAACATGACGCTGCCATGAGATGAGTCACTGACCTGATCCAGAAGGTGTTCTTAATAGTCATGCGGTGCTTTTGATCCTCCACTGCAATATACGTGTCCTAACGGCAGTTTCCCTCCCTTCACCCAGAACCTTCACAGCCTCATTCCACTGGCGACGATACAGAGGATGCGGACTTTGCGCCCCATGAATGAATCTGGGCTTCCTGGCCTGGAAATTAACTACGGCTCAGCAGCAGATCCCAAAACGATTTGGTTTGAATTGAAGCAGGTAATATCCCTGGTCGTCGCCTCTTAAGTTAAAAGATCCAGATGTAATTTTTAGCTTTGCACATTTTGGGCCGTAACCAAGTTTACAAAAACAGACACAGCACAGCTGGGAGATCCGAATCTTACTAGGGTTTAGCAGTATTCTACGGCCTTAAATTAGTCTTATTTCTGGTTTGTGGCATTCCCCTAGTGCAGGGGTCTGCAACCCGCGGCTCCGGAGCCGCATGTGGCTCTTTTACATCTTTGCTGCGGCTCCGGGGCGGATACCAGCGAGGGGAGGAGGCGCATTGTGCGCCCCGACACTCCTCACTGTGGCGGGCACTGTACTGGCTGTGACGTCGCATGGGGGCGGTGCGTGCGTTAGTCACGCACCGTCCCAACATCACCTTCCCGCCCGCTGTCAGATCGTGGCTCCGGAGATATATTTGTTTTAAATGTCGCAATGGTTTTGCGGCTCCCAGTTGTTGTTTTTTCTTCGGAAATGGGTCCAAGTGGCTCTTTTTGTCTTAAAGGTTGCAGACCCCTGCCCTAGTGCAATACACCATAATAGAAGCCTGCTCTTTCTACAACCAGTCATTCAGGGCTCTTGGCAGAACTTATTTCTAGAGGTTAAAATCAAGTGAATTTCTAGCTACCCCAAGGCACTGACTGGTATGCTACAAAGAGGTATGTTCTGCTGCTAGAAGGCAGCAACTCATGGGATTAAAGGCAGGAAGCCTGTTCTGCAGCATCCCCTTTCATGCTGTATGCTTGGGGATAGGGTACATCTCTGGCCTGCAGGAAAAGAGCATAGTGAGGAGTCCTTTATCTGGAACTAAACCCACTGTTCCTGCACGTGGTTCCCTGGAGGTGCTACTGCCAACCTGTGTAGCTGAACCACAGGACAGCGTTGCTTTTGAAGCAGGAGAAAGACCGCCATATGGGAAAACAAGTTAACTACAAGGCTTTTGACTACTGGATTGTTTTTGTTTTTTAAAAAAATACTGGCACAAGAAACACCAAGCTTTAGTAAACAAAGGCTCCATCTGGGTCTCACTTAAAATTATTTTTTTAGTTGGTGTGGGCTTCCTTTTGGAAAGTAGAGGTGCAAGCACAAAATGAAATGATTTCACAAAATGAGGGGGAAGGAAGTAGAGATGGCAGATGAGGGACTTTTGTTTCATTGAAGTTTCTATCTTGACAGGCTAAAGCATTGTACCACACGACTGCCATCATCCTAGAAGAAACCGAATCTGAGGCTTAGTGAGTGGCAGAAATGTCTTTTTTTTTTTTGAACTCTGAAATCATAAAGCTTCATGCAAATTCTGTTCATCACAAGCATCTGAAGTAAGCACTGTTAACTTGGTTCTTGCTCTGCCTCCTAAGCCCAACCTCACTGCAGATTTTCCATCTTTATTCAGATGCATTTTTTTAAAAAAAACCACACGTTTAGCCTTTCAGTTAATAGAGAGCAAAACTGGCTTAACAGTTCTAGACATGCTTCTTATTACGTGTAATGAAGTTCAAGGAAGGACACGGGTATTTACAGTTTGTTTTGCTCAAAGCAGATCCAGGTTTACCCAAAGCATTGCTGACTTTCACCGTTACTGGCGCTGACAAATTTGCACCACCTAGATGTTCAGGTATTATTAAAGCACTGGCATTCTACCTTTACTGTCCTCAATGGCTGTCATGACTCTCCTTGATGCTTGTTTAATTGTGGTTCATATATGTGCTCTGAGCAGCATCAGTAAAAATATTCCTTATGCAAACTGGAGGGGGGGGCTTGAGCAGCTGTGGGAGGGGGCCAGGAAGCTTGCCTCTCAGCTGATCAACCCCCCTACCACTCTTTCTTACGAGAGCCAGAGCAGTATGGGGCTGGGTGATGTTATCTCGGGTGCTTCTTCCTCTCCCAAGGCGGGCAGGAAGATCCTTCCTTTGTATATGAGCTACTGCCCTGGCCCCTGTGTGTGATTCCCAGTGGTAAAAATAATGAGATTAAGCAGTGTAAGCTCTTTAACATTCCTTTTATTAGCAGCTCACCATGAACCTTTTAAAGTAACAAACCCCTAGCTCCCAAGTGCAAGCTATTAAGAAGGGGGTCCCTCTGCCAGGCCCACCTTTGTCTAGGGAGTTTCCACTAAAGGAAAAGGTTAATGCTTCTCTAAGGCACAGAAGAAGAAAATACAATTGTAAAAAACCATAATCCCAGCAGGGAATCTACAGTCTATGCCGAACTTGAACTATACATAAATAAAGCAGCATCTTCCTGCTAAAACCCCAGGGCAATTTTGTCACAGTAGTCTGATAAGATGACATGAGAGGCACAATGCAGCAATATGGCTTTAAGTGAATACTTGCACAGCCCTCATACCAAAGACTCTGCTGTGCAGACTCACCTCTGCCCAGTCAACTGTGATATTTGGAAGGCTGGTTCTTTTAACATCCTGATGGACAATACAAAGTGGCTAATACCAATGGCTACTTCTCAACCTGTAAAGTATTTTGCATATACACCTGAAAAACATAGTTCTGCACATGCAACACACTCATGTTTTCTGCAGGTGCAAATGTTCAGGACTCCTTACCGTGCATCAAACGCACCTGTCATCACAGCTTGTGAAGCAGCCCTAATGTGAACCTACCTGGAATCACATGTCAGTAATAAGCTATTTGCAAAGGTCTCTGATTTCTTTAGACTTATTCCATATGCACAAAGAAAAATGCAATTATACATTGCAATGGCAACAACTTCCCTGAAATACATATTAGGCGTTTTCATCAGAAGGAGGTGCTCCTGGATACAACTGTTTACTGCAAACAAAAAACAGAATATAAACACTAGTAACCACCAAATAAAATTTGGCGGGGAGGGAAGGGTTGCCCCATGGCCTCTATTTATTCCTGAGGTTTCACAAAATATAAAACTCTTCAACTTATGTAAGCAAGGACATGCCCTCAAGCCTAGAAGAAGACTGTTCTCTCCTGAAAAATAAAATTGTATTAGTGTCTGACTACATGTTACATGCATTTGTATGTAACACTGATGGCCATGGGGAGCATAGAAGTTGGCAAACATGTATTTCACAACCTCATGTGAGAGTGGAGTCATTTGGGATAACACAGCTGACAGGAACTGGCACCAATAACCTCCCCTGCCCTGCTGGTGTTACAAAATCACCCGCTTCCCATAGCAGCTGCTCTCTGTTTAAAGAGGTAGCTTTCTGGATTTTATTATACTGTAGATTGATTACATGCAACCTTTAGTTAGGCCCTAAATTTACTTTCTGACAGAGAGAGTTGTCCCTGGCAGCACTTCTCATTCTTATTGCAATATGCACAGTTTTAAAAATAATAACTCTAGTGCAAGGAGACACTTTTCAGCACAAACAACACAAATCAAAAGGGACCTGGGCAAAGCAGCTCTGCCAGACTCCCTCCCACTGTATCAAAACGAGAAAGCCGCCTTCAAAGCAAATGTATTCCATGACAACTCTGAGTGATGTTGCTGCTGCTAATTAAAAAAACATAGTAACGGACTGGGGGTTGAGGCGGGAAATCTTGGGTAGCAGCAAGATTCCTGGTCAGCAAAAGAATCAATTACAGTCTCGTGGTATGTCTAAAATAAGCAAAGTTGCCTGTATCACAGGGCAGCCTTGTTAACTTAAAATTGGTGACTTCATCTGCACAACAGACTTTACCTAGCTAGGATAACATCTCAAAGGCCTTTCCCCCAGGCCAGTGCTTAACTGGGTCCACCACCACCCCACTCCCATAGCTACGATGATTCCTTTAAGTGCTTGGGGTCCAGCAGCCACAGGAAGCAGAGAAAACCAGTGCCTTTCAGGTGTCATGTTTCCAAGCTGGTTAGCTCCTGCCAGTCTGTCTCATTTTCACACTTGTCACGGGTTTTGAAAAATTCCTTGATCAGTCTCTGTGCTTCTTCTTTTACTACAAACAGAAAGTAACACACAATACACTGATGCCCAACCTTGTTCACCACTGTTAACTATAGTATCATTTAACTTTGTCTCCAAGCCATCTATGAAGAAAAGAATCTGCATAAACCTCCCCTCCCAATAACACACAAGCAAAATTAGGTTAGTTTGATACTACATCTCTCTCGTGCACATTTGCACAAATGCTCTGAACCATGAAAATATTCCAGTGGCAAATGCTGTTTAAAGAATAGGGGACTCGGGGAGAATGAAATGATCTACCACCGAAACACCGAGGAGATGCTAAGGAATGAAAACTATGTGCTGACACCAGTCTTATAACATTCCACATACACATTCCAATTCCTATACCTTAGATACACCACTTGCATATTTCAAATATTTTCTTCAATTACACATATTAGATTATTTTACCCTACCCCCCACCCACCATACACAGCTGCCTGCCTGATCATTTTGTACTGGTGCTAGATCCAGTATCTACTGGTACAAGGCACTAGACATTCCTCCCCAGCCATCACCTGATAACTCACCTGTCTTACGGAGAGGACTCTTGTCCGCAGCCAGTAAGTGGGAGAGGTGCCGGGCAAACCCTTTAAACAAATCCTGCCAATTAGGGATGAAGAAACAGAATGAGCATAACAGGGTTCTCACCCTCACTGACATATGATTGCTTTTGTGTACTCTCTGGGACATCTTGGTACTCCTATAACGTTTCCCATATTCTAACGACTAGGTGCCGAGACCAACATGGTAGGACCTAGCATCTTCCAGTTGTGCAGCACCCAGGACATGTATCTGACCTAATGAACTAATCACTTAGAAATGGAAAAACACCAATGTCTTGTATAAGTGAAACTTGTTGATCTGCAAGAAGTTCCTAAGGAACAAAGTCACAATGTAAGTATTTAAGCTCTCATTACCATCACACACGATTTAAAAACAAACACAGAAGAAGAGTGCTGTTGTCCCACCAGTATTTTTTTCTGATATTGTCTATCTAGCTCACTGAACATTGGCTATAGGAAAGGATAATATACCCTGCTCTTTCCAGACATGGTTTACCCTCACCCTAAAAGGGACCCAAGACACTGGCCAATACAGTGGAAATGGTCTCTCCATGCTGCCAGTTAGATAGGACAGACAACACTACTAGGCACCCCTTCAAGAGGAGGAAAAAAGCAACATGGCTCATAACCAACCTTGGAAGCAAATTTGCCACCTTTGTAGAAAGGGGTCAAGTATTTTACAACAATGTCTGCCGTTTCCTTAAGTGACAATGCCTTTGTAGTTGGCTGGATGATTTTGGTTGTTCCTTCTTTATCAACCTGCGACAAATTGGGATCAAATGTGACTTTCTTTTTCGTCAGCCCATCAGCTTTCCCCTCTGATTGCAATGTGATGGAAGACTTGGTCATCATCCGTAGCCTCTTTCCAGAAGGGCTTCCCAGCTCCTTGAGAGAGAACAAGAGAGGAACAAATACTCATGAAAGGAATGTTGTGAGAAACAGGGAACGCATAGCCTCTGCCAGCAATCTACCAGAGTTTCCTGACTTCTATTTCTTTGTGCCTTCCTAATGTCAAGGGACTGGGTAAAGATCCTTTCCCAATACTTTAAACCTTCAAGAAACAGTGTGTGGCTAGCTCACTTAAGAAAGTAAATGTCCCTCTTCAGGTATTTTTGTGTCACTGATCTTGCTATGCCTATTCATTACCAGTGGCCCACATAGTTGGGAGCAGGTCACACCCTTGCTGATTGAATCTTTTTTCCCCTTTGTGTTCTGTGTATAAATAGGCTTCTGCATAGCCTTTTCATCTCATTAAAAAAACAAAAAACCTTTCATCTCTTAATACGTGGAATGTAGGTGACCACTTCATTCATCTAATGCCTCCAGCCTTTTATGTGTTTTTCTCACAAAATCTGATGCCACAATATATTTGTTAGTCTTTAAGTTGACACAACAATCTTTACAACAAAGTAATATTACCCCAGTAATATTAACCATGCATACATATTCCAATGGCCACACCTTAGTCCCATCCTAAGGTCTGAGTGAGCTTTCCCACCATAAGTTCCTGCAAAGCATGCTTCGCCTGTATCTCAGGGATGTTTTTGTGTGTGCTCCTATGCAAGAGAGAGAAGGGGATTTAATAATAGTAATGAAGTATCACCTCAGCTGACCCTGGTCTCTTTCCATTATGGTTTCGACAACTGTTTGTCATTCCATCTTCAATGAAAGGCTTAACTCTGTGGGGGGATAGGAACAATCAGATACTTTGTTCAAGGATGGTGTATTTATGGTATTCAAAGGAAGCAGTAAAAACAACAGTCTTGACATGTGGTTTTCAACAGGTGAGCTACGGAAATAAAAAAATAGAGTTGGGGCCCTGATTTTTAAAACTGACAAGTTCTATTAGCAGCTCCTGCAACAGACACAGATGCCATCCACAAAACATCTGTAACCAGCTGAATTTTAAAAGCACAGCCTAATAAATATTTGAAATATATTTTAAGGACTGATTCAGCTGAGAATTCTGTGAATTTAAGCAATCCAAGCATACTTATAATCCATTTGCTGTTTAGAAAAATTTTACTCAAATAGCATTATTATTATTATTATTATTATTATTATTATTATTATTGAAATTAGTTATAGATAGTTAACACCCATGGAATGCCCGACTCAGGCCTGCTTCTGCAACTCCAAACTCAGTTCCAACCATCCTCCTGATTTACAGCCCAGACATCTTTGCTTCTGTTCTAAAAGCCTTTGCCAGATCAGAGGTATGTCAATTCAATGGCTGCCTTCAGGCTGAGTCTTAAATACAATTGTGAAGGAACAGCTATGAATAATCACTTTTCTTCTAACCTTCTACCAATTGGGAATTGGGTGGGTATCAGTTAGGAGGCTAGGGAAGAGCAACAACAAGGAAATATACCCCTCACCTTGGTTTTCCAAAGGTTGATCCTGAACATGAGGATTCTGTTCCTGAGCTAGGAATTCTAAGGGTCAGACCTTCTCCTGCTTTCTCTGATTCTTCCTCTTCTACATGGGATGTGCTAGCTTGTTCTTCTTTGGAGACCATTTCAGTTTCCTGAAATTCTGCTTTCTCGTCACATGTTCTTTGGGAAGGAAACTGAGGTAGTTCATCATGGTAGCAGTTGTTCTCTTCTGCCAAATCAAGCGCTGACGCCAAGGACCCTGCTTTGGGGATGGAGAAGAATTTTGATATCTTCTGAGAGTCTTTCCTAGCTGCTTCTGCCAACAGCAGCTGTTTCTTACTGGGTTTGCCCTTCTTGGTGGGACTAACTCCCAAGCAGGCTATAGCATCAGGGGTGCTTTGCTGCCCCTTCTTCTCAGGAACCTCCTCGGCATTTTGGCAAACTTCTTCAGCCACTTTTGCCTGTCTCTCAAGTGTGCCATTAATGTCCATAGGCTCAGGGTCACAGTGGTGGCTTCCCTTCTGGTTAATGTCCTCCTTCAGAGGCTTAACTCCATCATCTCCCTTGGCAGCCAGAACTTCTGAAGCAGATTGGAATACATCAGATGACTTCCGAAATCCAATCCCCACCCTCTTGGGTTTGAACTACATTAGAAAGAAATGAGATGAGAGGTAGCTAGAGGGCTAGTTTTTGCCTATCTGCCTTCTGTCTTGGAAATCAAATCCTAGTCCAGGCAAACTGTAGATGCGCCTTAAACTCAAAGACCACCTCACACCTTAATGTTTTCCATAGAGAAAAAATTAAAAGCAATGGGACAGGAAAAAGAAGACTGCTGGAAGCCCACATAAAAAGAAATTATGAAAATGGAAACCTCATAGGCACCAGGACACAGGTTGCTGCTGCAAAATCACTTTAATATATATATATAGAGAGAGAGAGAGAGAGAGAATGCTATTTAAGGTTCTAATAGTGCCTATTTGCACTTACCGTATTCACCTTGGATGCGGGGATGAAGCCATCATCAGCTGTTGCCACTGGTTCAGTCTTCAACTTGGAACTGCCATTGACTTCCAGGGTGGAATACAGCTCCCCATCTTTGGAAGCCTTGTTAATTTCGGTTACCTTTATGTAACAAGAAAGGGGAAAGTTGTCTTGATAAGCTCTCTTATGTATAGCATTTTTTGCAACACAAAGCAAGGACAGGGTTCACAAATTCTGCTCTTCTTGTCCAAACTAATTAATGCGGAATTCGCACCACCCTTAATTCTCTAAGTGACCAGTAATGCCTTAATACAGCATAGGGTCCATTCTTGTAACATTCAAGCTTGGATGAACTTCAATTAGGGTTGCTATTGTTTATTTACTTCAGCTACTTGGTCGAGCCAGGATTATAATACGTCAGAATTTTTGGGGTTCTACCCTTGTTTGAATTTTGGAAATTTAAAGTTTATGATTTTTCTATTTCCTTCTGAGGAAACTGAGTAGTTCAGTGAAACGAGGTTTGTAGCCGGCATCCCGTTAAGGCTTTGTTCTATTTCAGGTTTTTCTAATTTTTTTCCTTAAGTTTTTTGATTTTTATTATTTAGGTGATTTCCACAAGATAATATTTCTAGTTGATTACTTCTTGTTTCAGGGATTTTCACAGTATTTTATTTGTTTTGTGCAATTTCCCAGAGAGGAGCTGGCAGCCGCTTTGTTCCTTCCTGGTCCTTTTCACTGCTGCACTAAGCTAAGCCAAAGTTTGGCTTAGCGTTTGATCCAAACTGGGGCTCTAGTCAAGCTCTCTCTGCACTAAGCATGAGCTGCAGCCAAAGTTTGTTGACTTTGTTGAGGTGGAGGGAATGGAAGAGCTAGGCTGCCAGAACCAGATCCTCACTCTGGCACTAAGTTGACTGATTGTTTACCGTATTTTTCCATGTATAACACGCCCCCGTGTATAACACGCCCCCCTATTTTGGGGGACTCAAAATTAAGAAAATGGGGGCAGATTGCCCCCATGCATAAGACTACCCCCCTTTTTAACATTTTTTACTAAAAAAAACACAAACCTAGTCTTATACATAGAAAAGTACGGTAATTTCTATACTGCTTAATATATTTTTTGATATCTCTAAGCGGTGTACAAAAAGCTGCTGCAGATGTTACCTGAGCACTGCCAAGACAAGACAGAGGTGATTGTATATTAGGCAGCTGGAGCAATGCACTTTTCTGTAATGCTTAAAGCCACTCAAAGTTTGGATTTATACATCTGGAAGGTCAAGACAATAAGTCACATGGTTTAGAATTACCACCATCAGTGGAAAGCAGGCCATGAATTAGAGCCCATTTGTATTTCTCGACAAGCAACACAGAATTACATGAAGCCTGCAGAACTGTATACAGTGGTGCCCCGCAAGACGAATGCCTCGCAAGACGGAAAACCCGCTAGACGAAAGGGTTTTCCGTTTTTCAATGCGCTTCGCAGGACGAATTTCCCTATGGGCTTGCTTCGCAAGACGAAAATGTCTTGCGAGTCTTGAGATTTTTTTTCGCTTTCCCCCCTTTTTCTAAGCCGCTAAGCCTTTAATAGCCGCTAAACCGCTAATAGCGCTAATCCGCTAAGAGGGTTGCTTTGCAAGACAAAAAAACCGCTAGACGAAGATACTCGCGGAACGGATTAATTTCGTCTTGCGAGGCACCACTGTAGTTTCAAACTCACTGCTCATTAGAAAAACAAACAAAATGCTTTCAGAATGATGTATTGTCAAAACTATTGGCATATTTTCCAAACTACGCATCTGAGCTTTGCTTGAGTTGAGTTCCAGCCTGCAGAAATTAAGGGTCTGCCCAAACACCCTCTTCTAAGACAGCAATGGGAAAAGATGAAGTAAGCAGTGTTTTCTCCATAGTACACAAACACAAAATGCCTAGCCACTTTCTCTAGCAGAGTTGCATATTTGAGAAACCAACACATTAGGGAGATCAAATGAAGCCCCTTAAAACTACCAACTATTTCTTACCTTCTTTAAAACAGTCGCCTTGTACAGGTTTGCCATTTTACTGGCCTGGAAAGCTTCATACTCCATTTCCACAGCATGTACTAGAACATCTGAGCTGAAACACAAGACAGTTTGATCAATTGCAGTGGGACATATTTCTCCAATAACAGAGGAAGTTCTCCAACACCTGTCAGGTCCGTTACTATGGAAGAAAGGCTGGAGCACTAACAATTGAAATCTCGGTGCAGAAATATTGGTGGAAACTTATGGTTAATGTGGTGTTTGTGTAGGCAGTTGGGAGGCAGGGCAGAAGACAGGGGTCTAAGAGCATATTTCCCCCCTCTGGATTACTTTTACCCTATTATGAAGGTATTTCTACCGTTATCAGTGAAGTATCACAACCTCTGTGATTTCAAAATAATACGTTTGTGCAGTATATTACTACCCTCTAGCGGGAACTAAAGAAAATTGCAAGCTTCATAGAAAAAACAGGGTTGTAGCTGTTAAGATTCATTTTTGCACACCCACCTCAACCTATTCAGAAAATATTGCAAGAAATGATTTAAAAAATGTTATTTTGGCTTTAGTACACAATATTGTCTTCCTTAGGAGTACACAATTTTGGATTCTAATTTAAAGTATGACATTTAACTTGAAGTGCTTGACTTGCTCTACAAGTTTCCCCACAAGCCTGAAGTTATTTATAGCCTCCCCTTAAAAAAGAAAAAGAAAAAACACCTTTCCCAGTGCAACTTTGGAACATAAACAGGGTGAGTCCTTTAAAAGAGGCCCCATGGATACAGAGTACACATGTTCCACGGGGCCTCTTTTAAAAGACTCACCCTGTAGAAACACATTACTAGAACACAACTACTAAAATGATAGAAAATTGTTCTTTTAAAAACCACCCCAGAACAACAGACACCTGTTTCTCATGCTCCCAAAAGCAGTGAGAGGGAATGAGATGTTAAAACAGTGGAACCTGAAGTATAAGATTACTGGTGGCTGAGAAAGCATTTCAGACCACAACACTGCGTTTTCCAAATGGCTGTGACATATAAAATTAGGTTAAGGTATATGACTTGATCCGGCACTGGTGCAGTGCCTGCATGTGCAGGAGCCCTCTTTTCCTTGCTTCCCATCACTACCACTGCATGCGCACAAGTATGCACATGGAAAGCACATGAGTCACTACAGGGAATAGGAGGCTTGCACAGCGCATGAAGGGAGGGCTGGATGGGCGATATGTGCACATGAGCCCCTAGTGCCATGTGCCGGCTTGCATAAATACCCTGGCTGGCATAAATGCCCACTGCTTGCCCTACGGAGATCTATGGGGCTCCTCCCGGACTAGATAATAACTTCCTACCCATCTCTTGTTAGAGCTGCTTCCCGGTTGTTGCTCAGTGCTTCTTTCAGCATGTTCAGACAGTGTTCTCTAGCCTAAAATTGAAGGAGAAGAGATGGGAGCCAATTTCAGATTGCAGAAGGAAAGTGAAGCATCATCTGTTCTAAACAGCAGTTCTGGGACAGTACAAATAATGTAAAGTATACTCAGTATCATTTTTTTGTATTGTAATTTTTTGTTGTGAATCTCCCTGAGATCTTTGGAGGTAGGGAAGTATACAAATTTAATAAATAATAATAATCAAACCTTCTTTCACTACTATATGGACATGAGTAATCTTTTCCCAGCTGCTCTATAATATCTGCTGTTGTCTCTGCATCCTCTCCAATTTATTTGCCATCCTAAAACCTGCCAACTGAAACCGGACAATATACCCCAGTTACATTCCTATGCTACAATCTAATATAGATCAAGATGCTATCCTTCTCTTAAGGCATTCCACCACACCACACTTTTATGCCTTCATCCCATTTTCATCAGTGCTATTTTCTTGGCAGTTATTTCTCACGCCCATGTTGTAATCCAGGTGGGAAGGGGGAAGGAGCTTGGTGTAAGTAATCACAGCCCCTTCTTACCTTCACTGTGATTTTAGCTATTTTTCTGCTGGCTGCATCCTTCAAGGGACAATCAGCATCTACAATGAGACAGATACACAAACATTTTCTGACATGTTGCCTTACCTCTTGCAGTAGATGAGTGGGTACATGAAGGATATAGCCATTTAAAATAATAAATTAGACAAGTATCCATTGTGGTGATAGTATTTTTTAGAAGTTTTTTTTCCTACATGTTTTAACACAGTGGTACCTTGGGTTACATACGCTTCAGGTTACAGACTCTGCTAATCCAGAAATAGTACCTCGGGTTAAGAACTTTGCTTCAGGATGAGAACAGAAATCGTGCTCCGGCGGCGCGGCAGCAGCAGGAGGCCCCATTAGCTACAGTGGTGCTTCAGGTTAAGAACAGTTTCAGGTTAAGAACGGACCTCCAGAACGAATTAAGTTCTTAACCTGAGGTACCACTGTATCTCCAAAATCCTAGATAGCAGATTTTCTCAAGTATTATTCAAGGACAGGTGCTATCCTTGCCATCATTTAGAGATGGAACCAGCCTTTTATGTGCTTTTCTACTGTAAACTCTATCAAGGAGTCAGAGAACGTTTAATTTATCCCCTTATAAGATTCCTGGTCAATTAGACACCCTTGTGAGAATCTTCTTGGAGGGAGGGCTAATAAACCCACTACTGAGCAGGTGGCACTGTATTTGGTTGCCATTTTTGTAAAAGTCGGATGTGAGGGCGATCTGGCTGCGACATCTGTCACCCCATCGATTGCCAGGGTTGATTCGGCTTATCTGGCTGGCTAGGCGGGTGTCTCCTTCACTGCTCCATGTGCATAAATGGAAGACGACAACCATCTCATACAGAAGGAGTATACCATTCTTTGGTCAAGGGTATACAATAGCTGCGCTCCTCTGCCAGAGCCTCCAAACAAGCTCAAGGTCTTTTTTGTTAAAAATCAGTTAGGCGGTGTAGGCCTTTGGCTTGCCAGGCCCTTACTTGGATGCTTTGGGATGCATAGTGGAATAGTGGTTGTTGGGTCAGGAGAATTATAGTGGAGATGAGGTTGGGGACGGTTTCCCTACTTTTCCCTTCTATCCTTTAGCATGGACTGTGTGAACCTGTTTAGTGTTCTGGGGATTTTCCTTAGTTTGTTTAGAAGGAATGGATACGCTGTAGTGGGAGTCTTTCTGATTGTATCTATTTCCAATACCATTATTAATAAATATTAGACTCTATCTTGAACTTCTTGAAAATGACCCAGTGATTGAGGAATTTGAGATCCAACCCAGGCCTCCACTTTTTGTGGCCCCCCTTTTTTTTTGGAACCACAAAGAAGATTGAGTAAAGTCCTTGAAATGTCTCCTAGGGTTCTTTGCTTCCCTGCCTCCGTCATGTGAAGAGGGTCATATCCCAACCCATCTCATCGCAACCCATTCGGTTCATCAGCAACTGGCTGAAATATGTAAATTAACTGTAGTATTGGGTTTGATACACCCATAATTTTCATGTGAAATGGGAAACAGAAGTAAGAAATTGATTTGGGCAGATAGCAATCTCTCCAACTATTTTTGCTACAGTCAAGTTTAAGCCCAATTTTTCTGGGAATAAGCTCGTCATTGTGGGCCAGACTTAACTTTGGGTCAAGCATTAACTCCTGAGCTCTTTAGCTTCATATACAGGTAGTGATATACTGTATAAATAGTAACTTTAGTCACTGTAAAATCCCCAGAAAGAACCATAAATGTTTCGTCTGAAGCATCTGATCTATGAAGTAATGCAGAAATTTACCTGGAGGGACAAAGTTGTCTTTTTCAGGTTCCTGGCCCTGAAAGAAATGTAAGAGAGAAAATTCAATGACATAAACCAGGAAAAACGTATTTAAAAGTATAGGCTGGAACACAGGACTAGATTAAGAATCTGAGGGTTTTTTTACACAAAAGACCTTCCACATTTACGCAACAATTTTTAGTCTGAGCCAAAGCTTGCTAAGGCTTTGTTAAACGGCGTGAGTCAATAATAAATTGGAACAATCTAAGTAAGCACTGGAAACATTATAAAAGGAATGGGGGATTTTCACCACATACAGTGGGAATGCCATTTCTAAAAAAATATTAAGAGCTCAATAACAGGAATTACAATGATATCCCAATGGATCTGGAATTTTGTTTTTTCATTGAATTATATGGAAAGTACAGTAAAAAATAAACATAATAAATTTAGTCTTATACACGCTGAAAGCAGCACGAATATTATAAGCTAGTACATAACGACTGCCAACAATAGAAGAATGGATTAATAAAACCTGGGCATTTGCCTTAATGGCAAAATTAACCTGATTTAAAAGAAAAAAAGACAGCGGGAGGTAATTTTAAGAAGTGGAATTCATTTACTGAATATTATAGGAGAAACACAATACCTCCCCATTCAGCAGGTGGTTTCACACTGTTTTGAGATGTAAGATTAGATGTATAGTAATGGCTTATTTTATGACATTTCTCATATTTGTGGACTGAATAAATAAAATTGCTACCTTCTTTTAGGAACTGGACTAATCAAAAGGGAATAAAGCAAAAAATATGTGGGGCAGCATGAGAGGATGGGTATGTAAGTCTGTATGTGTATGCGTGCACATACACTGATTGCATGGGTGGGCTGCACACATATACTGTATGCACCTTGCATTTTGAAGACATAAAAGCAGAAACAAAATGATCCATGGGATAAAACATTGGGTCATTCATTTTCTTCCATGCTGGTTTGAGCAAATAATTAGAGTTGCCTCTATTAATTGCCTCATCTCTATGTTTTCCTCTATAACACAGTGCAATTTTACATTTTCTTGTATTTAAAAATGTCATTTTATAATCTGCAGCTGCAATGCATAACAAGGAATGGTTGGCTTTTAAAAATAGCATTAGAGTTACTAGTTAAGTCTTAGAAGGAGCCTTCATTTAAGGCAGTGATTTAGCCCAGGAGTTCTTTTTTTCTGTGTGAAAATCAGACACCAAGAAAAGCCACCCACTTTCCATCCCAAAGTCCCTAATCTGCACAGATAGGGTTTGGTTTCAAGACTGAATGCGACTGTATTCTAGTCACATAGGAAGGGTGGTGAATTCAACCAAGAAAATGCTTGGAGACAGAAAGAAAGCGCACACAGAGATATGCACAAAAGGGCCACTTTAAGAGCTCTCCTCATTAAGCAACCTGTGGTAAAGCACCATAAAAATTGAAAGATAAAGGTACTATTCTCTAACTAACAAAGAAATGTCAGAGCAAGGTAAGTTCTTTAATGTGTGAATGATTTCTCACATATTAACATAAGAACGCAATAAAGACCTCATGGCTTGAATCAGTAACACTTAGGCTGCAATCCTATACCCGCTTACCTGTGAATAAGTCACGCTGAACTCAGTGAGGCTTACTTCTGAGTAAGCACATATAGGATTCCGCTGTTACCTACCCTTTTCCCACCCGTCGAGATAGTACCCGTCTCCTGCGAGGAAGTTACCAACTTACCTTGCGCAGACTCATCTGCCTCTTATAGAAGTTGTTCCATTCCCTTTTCTGATGGTCCTCATTCGTTTCAGCCACACTCCCGCTGTCTTCATCATATCTGAACAATAACCCGGAAACAGTTGGAAACTGAACAGGAAGGTTGCCCAGAATGACTTCAAACATTATACTGGCATCAAGGAAATTTGATCTAGCAAATACATCACAATATCCCAGAGGATTGTGGGCCCGAGTCCCAGTCAGATTTCATTCCAGGGTGAGACTGTCACATTTCCAGATTTTCTCTCAAATAAATCAATCCAGAACCGATCATTTCCTCATAACCGACACGGACTTCTATGTTCCTCTTGCCATGTGTCTTATCGGTTGAATTCAGAGAAGATTGAGTTGAACTCACTTGGACAACAGGGTCTTCCCAGCTCCCCACTACTGTCCCCTGTGCCCCCCAGAATTTGCTCCTGGAGGCCAGAAGACCCTCTCTGGTCTGGCATCAGAAGGGGCAGAAGAGCTACAATGAGACAGGGAAATCAGAGGAATTTGACAGGGCACAAGTGTTTTTCCACTCATGCAAACCCTCTCTAGACTGAAGCTGGTTCATTTATGAATTGTTAGCATCAGAAACGTATGTGTTAAATAATAAGTCACTTTTAAAGTTCCAAAGCTTTTAACTACTTAAAAGTGATCACTTTCCTTTAAAGACCACCCTGCATAAAAAGAATACATTTACAGATGAGTTTATGCAAGATATGCAAGTCAAGTAGAGCAGAAAATTGAATTACAAAAGGTGAAATATATGGCTGGTTTATCTTTGTTTCACAAGAAGTACATATGTTAACCGCATGCAATGATCAGGGGATAACAAAAGAGAAAGAATATAGTGCAAACTATTTCATTTAACCGGGAAGTAAAAGAAAAACGGCAATTTAACATTTGGTTTTAATCTTTCTGCTGCATACCAGAACAAAACGCAGGTCATGAAACAGAACAAAGGCCGATCTAGCCAAAAATTAAGCATTTTCAGATCTTGTTGTTCGCAATGGGAGAGTGGTGCTGAACATACACTTAACTTTCCCATTGAAATCAGTGAGTCATTTGCTTATGGTCACTAGTCAAATTCTTCTGAAAAAACCCCAGTCATGCTGCTGTGAGCACTTTCTGGAGGATAATCAGAGGCAACAGGGCAAGAGATGAATGTCTGGGGCACTTGGAAGCTAAAGAGGACAGTGACCTGGTTCTTACAGCATGGGCAATCTTTCTCTTCCCAGGGTGCCCCCATCCCTCCTTTAAGAGGGATTAGAAAGCACAACATTTTGCCAGAAGCTACTGCTCTCTGTTGTCTCAATACAGAACAGGGTGGAACAGCTGAAAACACCAAGGTCTAATTTCACACTTTTACTGACTCAAGCAGTCTCACTGAAAATCTCCCTGTCCATGATGAGATGAGAGCTGGGCTTTGATAAGCGAGACAAGTCTGAGGCTTCCTCCAAACCTAGTGCTAAAGGACAGAATGGATGACCCCCTACTTCCTTCCAGCCCTAATATCCAGCCGAAGCCTTGGATGTGTTCTGGCTCTGTGCTTGCCAGTAGAGGCACGAGTGATTGGGCTTGCTCTTCCATCAAGCTCAAAGGAAGAGGAAGGCTCTGTTGTCGCACCTCCCCTCTCCCTGCTGCCAATCCTTCAGCCATCAACTGCCTTCTGACCTCCTTCTCCAACTTCATTGCTGGAGAAAGAGGAGATTTCCTCCTGCTTCCGTTTGGAGTCAAAACATGAGGTCAGATACAAGACCTGCCGCTTGAGGGTGAGCCTGCGACAACAAATTGTTGGCTGGCCAGTAAGAACAACAATATTTGTTAACCCCTGGCTGCATCACGACATAAAGGCATTTATGCCACATTTTTAACCAGTGTTTTCTTTTAAACCTACAGTGGTACCTCTGGTTACGTACTTAATTCGTTCTGGAGGTCTGTTCTTAACCTGAAACTGATCTTAACCTGAGGTACCACTTTAGCTAATGGGGCCTCCCACTGCCACTCCCATTGCACTAGGAGGACTTGATCTACACATTGGGCAATGGATATCCCAACATCATGTCCACATCTGTAAAATGGGAATAAATTGTGACCTATCTCACATGAATTTTCGTGAGGGTAAACACAAAGCCTTCAGAAGCATTTTGCCATTTTAAAACTGGTACATTTAATAGTGAGTAAACTTGCTATACAGTAGTACCTCGGGTTAAGTACTTAACTCGTTCTGGAGGTCCGTTCTTAACCTGAAACAGTTCTTAACCTGAAGCACTACTTTAGCTAATGGGGCCTCCTGCTGCCACCGCACCGCCGGAGCATGATTTCTGTTCTCATCCTGAAGCAAAGTTCTTAACCCGAGGTAATATTTCTGGGTTAGCAGAGTCTGTAACCTGAAGCGTATGTAACCCGAGGTACCACTGTATTTTCTGTTGGTTCTACTAAGTCCAGCTATCAACTCCCAGGCTCAGCTACACTTCAAGGAGTTATCTATTCCTCTGGCTGATTCATGAAGTCGCAGTGGCTGCTGAAGTCATGGCACTTGGCTTAGTTTGTATGCAGCGGGGAGGGATGCGGGACTTCAGGTATGAGGAAACTACTAGTCCCAAAACAACTGAAGCCGCCATAGGGGAGAAAAGAGGAGAAATCCTTATTATGGTCAACAGAACTCACTTCTGCTGGAGTCAGAAGCAAACCCATACCTGCTGAAGCCACCCATGCCTCTTCTGCCTCCTTCGTACAGGTCTGGGTCAAAGGCATTCCAAGAAGAAGCAGAGGGTCCAATGCAGGTTCTATTCCAGCCGCTGCCGGTGTGTTCAAGTGCCTCTACGTGCTTTTTCACCACTGCAGGATTCTTACAGTAATCACAGCACTTATTGCACTGGGGAACTGCATCTCCAAAATAGTTGGCTATAGCGGCATGACGACAACTAAGAGACAAAGACAGAATAGTATCATTTTGAGGGAAAGGGGCAGCAAAGAGACTTTGTCCTAAGTCAGGAAGAGGCAAACTCTGGCCCTCCAGATGTTTGGGACTACAATTCCCATCACCCCTAGCTAAGAGGACCAGTGGTCTGGGATGATTGGAATTGTAGTCCCAAACATCTGGAGGGCTGGAGTTTGCCTATGCCTGCCCTAGAGTATGGTTACCAGATTTTTTTCAATGAATCCGGGGACACTTTTTTTGGCGGGGGGGGGAGCTGAGTAGCAACAGGGAGTCAGTAGTGGGGATGGTGAGGCAAAACACCCTGGGTCCAAGCACACATGCATATTGTATAAACATATCATATGGGGACTTCCGGAGAGGAAAAATGGCAGGCGCCACGGCAGTGAGCAGCTCCTGAAGCCAACCAGAGCCAACTGCGCTACCAAGCTGACTCCGGGCTGCTGAGGCTGCCGCTGCCACATTTCCCGGGGACAGATTTGCAAATCGGGGGACTGTCCCTGGAAACTGGGGACATCTGGTAACCCTAGCCTAGAAAGGTGTCATAATGGTGGTCAAATTAAAAATAACCTCAGAATCAAGGCACACTGCCACAATGGGAATAATTCAGAAAGCAAAGTTTCTAGGTTACCTGAATCTGGAATTTGCTGGTTTTTAATTTTAGAATATTCAAGCACATGGCTTGGTGGCCACAAATGGTTTCTTGACAGTCTCTCCTACCTGCTTTTAAACAGAAAGTATGCTAGCAGTTATGACGCTCCAAAATGCCAGCAATATTTAAAAGAGCTACAAAGAAAAATTTGTTTCAGGGCTGGTTTATACTACCCTCCACACAACCAGTTGCAAACATTGTCAAGGACAGGTACACACTCAAGGAGAAAAATATTGTGGTTCACACTTCATGATCTTCATGCGAGGGCAACAAACAAGTGG